>NW_018744137.1:730629-1330629 GCF_001683475.1 Chenopodium quinoa | reverse complement strand
AGGTATATGGAGTTATCAGTCAGTTAGTCCAGAATATAACTAGTATTTTTCGAGGCTCGCTTTATGCTCATTTGGTAATGTAACTTTCATATGGAATATTGCCCTCTCTGTTTAAATTTTAATTGGGGAGGAAAAATTTAATTTTCAAGCAATTGGAGATTGGTTATGGTTATTATAACAAAAATATGTTCTGTTTTAATGAATCTTATTTGATGATTGAAATGGACCTATTGCAAACAATTTTATGCACTCGGCTTGGTAGTACCTAGAAATGATGCACCCAATCTAGCATATGCCAATATTTGCCCATCCATGCCCTTGTGTATGCACGAGCCGGCCACAGTATTGTCAGTACTCAGTATATGTTTTGGACCTGTTTCCATGTTATCTGATGGGCACTGCTGCATTAGTAATGATGCACTGTGAATGCTTGATTTACTATAGAACAAAAAAATGCTAATCTCAACAATATTATAATCTGCAATCAGATAGTACAACATACAGGTCGGAATGAAGTGGCATAGCTTTTATACAAGCGTCTTCTTCCATTTATATGATAGCAATTATATTTTGTCCGGATGTAACACTACAGATTACACTAATTTAAAAATCTTCTTTTGTAAAAATTATTCATCTCTGGATATATTTGACCAAAATTTACATTCTCTATGATGAGATAGGCCAGGAAGGGGAGGATGCTTGGCTGCCAATGATGAAAATAGGGAACAGATATCAGCATGATCACATAATATATAAACAACGAACGGAGCTAATCATGCCGTAATCAAGGGAGAAAAGAAAGAAAAAGTTATCTGCAAAAGCTAAGGTAAAGATAGAGGCTTACTCAATAATGTCTCTCCAGTACGAGTGTGAAGCATCATCAATAAGATCATTGGTCCAGTCAGCAGCAGCTGCTTCAAAGGGATTTGCAGTAGTTGTGGCTGAGGAAGGGTTTGATGACATTATTGCATTACCCTTTTGGCTAATTAGCTTGCTGCAGTGGTCTGGTGAGGCGGGCGCTAGACTAGGCATTAAACTGTCGGGTGTAAGAATTTCAACACCAGTTTGTTTACTTTCATGATATTCATTACTAGTATAACTCCTGTGGCGGCCATGCTTGAAATTTGGTTGAAATTGAGGAGTTGCTGGACTTTCAAGGCTGCTGGAAGCTAAAGGATTTGAAGGTGGGAACTGACTGCTGATAGCACCTGTGAGTCCGTTTTCCATCTGAGAATTAGCCAATCTAAGTAGGTTATCGTTCAATGGGTTTTGGAAGGGCATGGTTGAATTACAAAGCAGACTTGTAATCTGAGAAGCTATAGCAGGTGGGTTGCTGCTGCTTGAACTTAACACCTGCAGCATATTGTTTAGTATGTGGAATTTTGCGAGTTGGGTGGCATCAGAGTCTATCAACCTAAGAGTATCTTCCAAATTAGGAACTCCATTGCCTGTACTGTTGTTCATCATGAGACTGTTGCTGAGATTGGCAGCCATGAGCAACTGAGGGAGGTTAGCTAGCAGGTTCAGGTCTGTCCTCGGCCTGTGAGTTACAGGATCGATACCCATCTGCAGAAGCTTCTTTTTCAGATGGGTGTTCCAGAAGTTTTTTATTTCGTTGTCTGTCCTCCCTGGAAGGTGGCTTGCTATTGCTGACCATCTGCAATCATCAGATAACAATACACATACATGCATTAGAACTTTAAAAGGTAACACACAAACACAATGCAGTAAATTTGCTGCTGACAGTAAAAAACATGTGTAATAATGGTCATACTTGTTGCCAAGCACAGAGTGAAGGTTGATGATGGTTTGCTCCTCTTCATCAGTGAATTTTCCGCGTTTGATATCAGGGCGAAGGTAGTTAGTCCAGCGAAGCCTGCAGCTCTTACCACAGCGGTTCAAGCCTGCCAGTTTAGGGAGAGCTCGCCAACTTCCATGACCGTGTCTGTCAATGTAATCCACTAGCTTCTTATCTTCCTCTGGTGTCCAAGGACCCTTCTTTAGACCACTTTCATCGCAGCAAGGTGATCTCACCATCATTTATCCTTGTCTATCAGTTCCTTTTCCTGTGTCATCACATATAGAACTATTATCTAGAGGAAAATTTAAGCAATTAAAATCATTATCATATGTTATATACATCCACAAGTTTGTAAATATAGTCTGATTTTATGTTTGTACCAGCAGTTTCGATACAGTAATTCGAGCTCAAATGTATCTGAAGGCGGTGTTGAGGAAGGAAGCTAAGATTTGAATGTGGAAATGGAGGACATAGAAGTATATGGAGTTAAATTATAGCAATTGAATTTAGGAATCTTAATCTCTTTGCTATAGTGTAAGAAGGGTTTTTATAGGATATGTGTTGGCATATTTTATGGAAAATTGACTTTAATTTAATTGCCTTTAGTTTAGTGTAATTAAGAAGCTTTCCTAGATATACTTTAGGCTTAGATGTATTTGTCACAATTAAATTCCAATTTTGTCCTTGTATAGAAATTATTTTTTTTGGTAGTATATGAATTGAAGTAGACTAGTTACTTAGGATAAAATCAAATTAGTTACCTAATCACCCAATTGTAGAGTTTAATGTCTCTAAAATTAATCCTAATTCAAACTCTTAACTACTACTATGTGGTAGGGTAATGCTACTAATTATAATTTTGTGCATAAATTTAGTGTGTTATGTTACCTAATCACATGTTTTCTCCCTTTGAACATGATATCATGTTTTCTCCCCTATTCGGATTTGCTAGCAGTCATTCTTACAAATTATGATAATAAATTATAGATAATGATCTTCAAACTAAGACTAATTACAGTATTATTTACTCCACCACTTATTAAGTGATAATGTTCATGAATTTCTTACAAATTAAAAATTTTTGTGTCCCAAAATAATCTTCTTTTCAACTCCTTTTTAGTGGTCAAGCTAAAACAAATAGCTAAAACACTAAAAGGTTAAAGATGTTTTATTTGCATTGGCCTTAAAAATTAATTTACGTAAATTTATCAGATAGGAGTAAATATTTGCGTAATGACTAATATACTATCAAAGAAAACAAGAATCAAATTTCTACATGGAAAATTTTGAAACACGTTTTACATTAGACTCGTTAATCCTCTATGATTATTCTAGTGATATCTTATCCTATCCGTTAATCCTCCATTTTTATTAGGTATAAACTTGTTTTAGACCGTCTATACGATCAATATTTGACTTGGATAAGATACGTATGATTAAAATGCATGACTAAATACGTAGTACGTACTACAACCACACGAAGATTATGAAGCAGCGAAAATAGTAGAATGTGGAAATATGCATGCATAAAAACATGATTAAGGTGAAGCTTTACGCTGTCACCGTAGACTTTTGTCCGAGGGAGGTGTTTAGTTAGATACGTGGCCGACATTTGATAGAGTCAAATACAAGACTGATTGCTTTCTTACTTACTTACGTACTCTATAGTCCATATGAATAATATACAGTACACAATATCAAATAATATTTAATCTAGTGATAAAGATTGTATTTTATAAAAGAAAAAAATAAATTTACGTAAGTAGATTTAGCATGAGATTGTTTTATCTAAGAGGCCCTTTTTTTAAAACATAAATTATATTCCGTACTTCGTAATGTTTTAATATAGAAAATAGTTTAATAATAATGTTTTTCTGTTTTGGTGTTACACCAGCATATATTCGAATTTTTTTGCTTTAATTTTATCCAAAACACTAATGTATTTGATTTTGTATATTGTCAATATATACACCATGGTAATCCGATCAAAAGTAATAAAAATTCACTAGTAAAATTGAAAAAAAAAAGGAAAAAATATATTGATGACAATAGATCATGCACAAGAGCTTGCTTGAGCCTAAAAGCAGCATCTAAAATCCAACAGAAAACAATAAAGCAGTAGGTAATCCTACAAATTAAATCACATCAAAAGATATACTTACATTCTATTAATTAATAATATAAATAAGTTATACAAAATTTAGCTTGTAATTTGGTGTTCTTTTTGATCTCCAGTTGAACTACTATAAAATTTCAATTTACGACACAAATAAGATAAAATAAATAGTCTCTAACTGCTCCTTTAGTGTCGTTATTACACAGTTGATCTTCTTCTTACCAAACATTCACTTATCATTTTTGTTTGTTTATTAATTATAATTTTATGTATGTGCACCAATGGATTTACCTTACTTCCATCTTTTCTGTTTAATTTTTCAATCTATGACGCACATGTTACTCCATTTTATTTTATTCTTTCTATATTGTGCCTTGCGTGTACAACTACTTATTAAGAGTCTTATAATAATAATGTTCATTATTCACTTTATGGTACGGTGTGGCTGTCTACTAGACAAGTTAGATGTGCACCCGGCCGGGTAGCACCATAGTTTGCGCCCATGCACGCTATGTGTTGTGTCACTTGTGCGTATGTGTGTGTGCGCGTGCCTGGGCGGATGTATCTATGTACTTACTATCACCCTAGAGATGATAACGGGTCGAATATGGCAAAATAGACTTAGAATTCGTGGTATATGGTAGAATTTATACTAAGCTATATATATGTTTTATAGTTCAATGTGTTATTTTTTAAAATTAGCCATTGAAAAGAGGCTTGTACAAAGACATTTATATTGACCGTTTAAAAACAAAGTAGATGATTTCAACCACTCAAATGATCTTTCTGGGTGTTGTGGGATTTGTGGAAACCTTGACCTCTTCCATTTTCGAGTCTGAAAAATTTTAAAATTGTCTAAAATTGAAGGTTATAATTCACGCTTTTGGACTAATTTTGGAGGTTTTGAGGCTCGGTGTATAAAAATCCCGAGATTGTAGGGGATGCATTGTAGGGTCGTATAATTTTGTTGGAAACCATATATGACCACAAGTCGGTCGTAGAAAGACCCGTGGTGACCCTGAGTTTTTATGGGAGGCATGTACAAAAACGGCTAATTTAAATCGACGATTTAAAGGAAAAATGGAAAGTTACAACCACCCAAATGGTCCAATGGTGTTTTGGGGTCCATGGGAAGAATCCCGACCACCAATTTTTTAAAATGCAAAAATATCCAAAATTGTTAGAAAAAGAAGGCTATAAAGCTATAATATACACGATATTGGACCAATTTTTGAGGTTTTTGAATTCAGTGTTAAAAAATCTTACGAGTAAAATTGTCGAAGATGTATATCGGGGTCATATAACTAATATTGTTTGAAATCATGTATAATTACTAGTGAGTCATATATCCCATGGTAGCCTTGAGTTAATGTCAGTTGAAAGGCAATGTGGAGTGGTTCCCCCAAAACAAGATTGGTTCTATATTTCATTTAGAGTTGTGTATGTTATGTGTGTTATAAATCATTACATTATATTATTAATAAATAGTTATAGATATTAATGGTAAAAGTTTAGCGTTAACAAATACGAAGTATAACAATAATGCTATGAGTAATTGAGTATTATTTTAAAACAAAAGAAGTATAATTCTCGATTTTCACTAAGATATGAACGTAATTTTCTCAAACATAATCTTCACTCACCAAAAAGGGAGGAAAAATAAATACTAAGAAATTTGTGATGAAAAAGACCATTACTTAATTATAATGCATATTTTAGTATATCTCATTATTTTTTTGGGAGTACATCATTACATGAGTATAAATTTATTATAAAAAATGTTGACGTATGCACCAAGAAAATCTTTGACTTAATGCAATATATAGTTGGACAACTCTAATTTAGCATAATTAAAATATATAACTAGGTATAATATATCCCTATTATCATCCTACGATTAATACTGAAATGAAAATTACATACATACAGGAACACTTCTAGTACATGGCCTTTCTATGAATATGCGAGACTAAACAAACCATGATGCAAAATTTATACGACATTTCTTTTTTCCAGCAAATTTATTTAAAGTCGTAAGGGCAATGAATAATGACATAGATAAAATTTAAATTCAGGTTCTGAATGCAAAGTTCAAGATTTTAAACAACTAAAATAGTTCATATCCATGCAAAAATGTTTATAAAGTGAAAATTCGTTTGTACTAATACCACTCAATGAATTGTTTATTGATGTGAATTATTACATAAACATCCGTTTACATTTATAACTAGTCCATCTATATTGCCATAAGGTATTTCTTTTTCTGCTTTATATAGGATGTCATCTAGCTAAGATTGGTTATATATATATATATATATACACACACACGTGGTACATATACATGATCTAAGATCATATCTCGTCTGACAGTATTGTTATTAATTAGAACACGGGGTGTTATTATACATAAACGATTGTATGACATGATTAACATCATTGATCTTTGATAAGTCAATATAGGAGTTGAAAAGAATGGAGAGTTTGCCTAAGAAGGTGGTAATGTGTCTCAAATCTTCCCATTTTACCTAGCCTCATTCTTAAACTTCATCCTCAAGTTTTTCCTATATATAACAAATCATCCTTAACTTAATTTCTATGTTTAGCATATAATTACATGCTAATAATAAGAGAGTGTCAAAGAACAAGAATTTTACTAGTAATAGATTTCTTGCTCAACTAGATTTCCTTGTTTGGAATTCTGAGGACTAGTCGAATTCAAAACAATGGCGTAAATTACAATTTTTTTAGTTAATAACTTGAACATTTAAATAAACTAAGGACAGCAAACACGCGGATACTTAGCTTGGCACTTCTTTGATACTTTTGCTTATTTTAATTTTGGAATATAGTTAACAATATTAACAATTTTTGGTAGAATTAGTTTGGAATTCTTGCTTCCTAGCTACTATTTTTTCAACGAGAGATTAAATTATGTTTCATTAGATTTATCCTAGTTCTTACAAAAGTTTCCAACATTATGTACAAATGTATTATTGGTGTGTATCGGTTAATTAATATGTACGATTTATAAAACCTTTAATTACTGATATTAATGCGTTTTGGAGTAGAGTATTAAAAATCTATGACTTAAATAAAAATATTGATTACAAAACAAGAAAGAAATGAGTTTTAACACTCTATCTGTCCAAAAATATAGTCACATGCATGCGTATTCTCAAACATCATAATTAAGTATATGACCCGTTTTTACTAAAGAAAAATACTTAGTAAAATAATAGTCCGACACCATGTATACAATCATGTATAGTTGTATACTCTCTCTTCATCACTCAATCTTAAGTATGACGGACTATCTTATGAAATATTATACTACTTCCGATCCAAATTACTCGCAACTTTGGAATACTTTATATCTCACAAATAATACCCCAAAGTTGCGAGTAATTTGGACCGGAGGTAGTACCTTTTTCGATTTGACTAATATCTTTAGACAAGAGAAATATAACGAGATAAATTAAAATACAGGAGACCTGATTAATATGATTCATTTATAATTGATTAATACAATGTAGTGTTTTCTTTTAACTAGGATAAGAAATATGAAACTTTCCCAAGAATTGCACCACAAGGTAACCGTACCAAGCTAGTATCTTGACTTTTATTTCAATTTTTTTTCTCATGCCTAAAGATCAGATTTATAGCTACCTACCTTATGAACTTACTCTTCCATATATAATTTATATGATTATATCCCTTATAATGATGTAAGCTTGTTTTGTTGTACTCTTTTAATTAGTAATTTACTTCTAATATGGGGGAAATTGTAATATGTAAAGTAGTTTCTAATTAGATGCTTATGGTTAAATATAAAGTTTTAACTCTGAAAGTCCAAAGTGACCACCATTTAAAAAAATTTCCATACAATAAGCTTATAATTATAATTTATAATTAAGCATTGCTAATCATGTTATTGTACGTAACCGATAGGTAAAGTAGCTTATAATTATAATTTAACTTAAATTTTTGGTTGAGTTGGTTCTCTAACATGGTATCAGAGCCAGCGTGACATAAAGGTCATGGGTTCGAATCTCATTCACCCCTACTTTCAAGTGGAATATTAAGCGCTGGGTATGAGGAGGGCCCATGTTGCATCCACACTTCTAGCCCAAACGGGCTCTCGTGTGAGGGGGAGTAATAGAGTATAAAAACATATTCTTGGGTCTCAACCATCAACTTAAGCTTTTGGTTGAGTTGGTTCTCTAACATACTGAGAGATAACTCATTTTTTTCAACTTTCAAGTAATATTTAGTACTACGTACTATTAGTTACACTAAAAACACAATTAAAAAAAAAAAAAATTTACCATGTAATAATTAAGCATAACCATTTATAAATCCCGTCTTAAGTATGGTTGTTATTCGATAAGCATGATGATGTAGCAAGATTATACTAAATAAAGAGACAAAAGAAGATGCTATTGCCAATTGCCATATTGATCACCCTTGTAAATTTGTTCATCATCTGTAAAATGCTGAAAAATGTGTAGGACATTTTTATTACCTTTCAACCAAAAAGGGAAATAGTCAATAAAGTTATATTTCAATTACTAGAAATAATGAGGCAAATCTTGTAAGAAATGAAATTACTTTTCATAACAAAAATTGATGAAGAAAAGAAAGCTATAAAATGGGCAAATGAACCACTTTTAGGATGGTCAAATTCAATCTTTTTCAAAAAATTTTATTATTGGTCTAGGTCTCAATTTTGTCCTTGAAATTTTAAAAAAGTCGGTTGAAAAAAATGTGAATTTTGACAGAATATGCTTAGAATAATATAAATATGGGTGTTAATCTTATCCTTACATCTCATCTCTTCCTCCCTTTTCATTTAGTCATAATAACATTTGCTTAATTTGTAAAGCTATGGTTAATTTTGGATATTTGCTGATGATTATGGCTAAGTATAGGGTGTTAGACTTGGATGTGCACCGAGGTGACACTTGTAATGCATGCACCGCCCAAAAGTCATGTGTATTCGTCTTAGCTACATCATATATACTCGTATTATGTGAACATATGTACTTCGTATTAATTTATGATGAAGATCCGTCTTGTAATGCATTACTCTTCAACTAGTAACATGATAACTAAGGGATTGTTTGCATATGATTATTTTTAGTTCAGTTTAGTTCAGCTCAGCTCTAATAAGTTCAGTTCAGTTTCTAATTTCCTTATCTTATAAAATATTCATTTCAATTCAGTTTAGTTGAAATTTGTCAATGAGAACAGACCCTAAATCCAAGCATGGTTGTGGACTAATAAAAGTACAGTCAATAGTTCAATACTCTATAAACCTGATTTTGTAGCCTATCAAACATACAAGCCCTATATTTTTTTTATTTTTTTTTTTGGTTTGGTGTCAACTGAAAATCTATTATGATGAAAAAAGGAAGAAAGCTTCAGTGCTTTACATTCAACAAGATGCACCAGATGAACATAGCTACACAATAACCTCCTGTTTGTATGTCGAAACTGAAAATTTCAATAAGATTTACATAAATATTGAGCACCTGCCTGCAATGAAAAGGCGGTAAGCTCTTTGGCACGTTGAAATGTACAGCAAACAAGAGATTATTTGACTGCTCTCATATGAAACAGATGATCTGCGATGATTACAAATTGGCAGATCCACACCACTCTATCGAACTTGAGTTGTATGGTGATACATAACGTTTATAATTACAACTCACACACATTGAAACTCGCTTGAGCCTTCATCAACGAGATTCCTCTTGCTCTGAGAAGGTGTCATAAAACCACAGCTTTCTCTATACTTTGTCCATCTCCAAGGCTTTTTTTCATCATATCTCCAAAGCCTGCTAGCGACTGAATTCAAGCTAGTCCTTACATATTTGACTGCCCCGATGACAAGCTCCCTGCACAATTAGGTAACAAGATTCGACATCAAAATCTTAAAAAAAAAAGCCTTGTTTTCCAATTTCATACAAAGTGCGTGGTATCCTTGATCTCTCAAATTAAAAAGAGGAGTCTTTTTCAAACAAAGTCTCATTATTAGGAAGATTTTATAACAAAAATAACATAATTAGGCTAGATCACCTAAACCATCCAAGCAAAGGGGTGGAGGAAGAAGGTAACCCCATATGTGCAACATCAAAAGTATCCACGGACGCCAATTAGCTTAGTTGGTAAGGTCTTGGGGTTGGGAAGTGGTAACCAAGACCTGGGATTGAACCATCTTCGTATCACTGCCTTTTGTGGGTCCCTATAGACCAAAATAAAAAATGATATGGAGAGTCCTAGAATGTCTGATGAGTTTCAAAAGTAAATTTTTATCATGCATGCCAACATACAAAGGTCAACATGATAAGGTTTTGTTGCGGTTCTGAATCCTCAATAGACACGCCTTCAGAAGCTGGCTATGACTATAAACACCTTTTAGGCTTTTACCCTTCAAACATACAGTAGGCCTCAAAATGTCATCCTAGCATACGAGCCAAAGGGAATGAATGCTATAGAAAATAAAGACCTCAAAATGTCATCTTCACGTTTTTTTTCATCTTTAGTAAAACACTGAACCAACAAAGACATGTCAACCTAGACACAAAAAAAAAAAAAAAAAAGGCGAATCTCTGAGAATCCAAACAGAGCATTGCCTCTCCCTCCTCCATAGCCAAAGCCCCAGGTTCAATTATCACTTTAGGAAGGGAGATTAAATACTCCGCAGCAGAGGTGCCCAAAATTTGGAGGTTTATTTTTGGGAGTCGGGGGAGGGGGGCGGCTCAAATCAACAAGTCAAGGAAAAAAGTTATCAACTAACAGGGAAGATATACTTGGTAGATTTTTACTTACAGCGGTGAGCAAGGAGATCGACCACCATTTACATAGTACACAAATAAATAAGCATCATAGTGCTGACCCTCAATGAGGTAGAACCCATAAAGCCTTCTTACACATGTGAATGACATTTTCTTGTACAGATAGATGGCTGGAGTATTGTAAGATATAACATGCAAATATGCAGCTCGGCATGTTGGGATAGTTTTGGCATATCTTGTGACCTCTCTGATCAGTGCCGAAGCTGAAGAAAAAAAAAATGTGGTTACATCTGCCAATAAATCAGTAAGCAAATGCAGTGAGGACTTGAGGAGTTGGCACATACCAATGCCAAATTTCCTGTATGATTCAACGACTCCCAGGGTGAGAATATACACTAGAGTTTGATCAGGTTGGGTGGAGTCACATTTAACCAAATCAGTGATCTGCAAATCATAGGAGCACAATTTAAGAATACTACATGAATATACCACTGCACGACATGTATATCACGGCTCATGAAATTTTGGGAACCAAAATTTGCAACAAACTCGTATAAAGCCCCTATTCTCACAAAACTCATTTAAGAGAGCTACACTATCAGCCCGTAAGGATCCTCCACCGGGGTGTGGGTGGGGGTGCCCCTTTATATCAATGAGTTACACATAAACCTAGAATCATGTCCAAATGTGACTAAGGCATAGCAATCAAGGTTTAGGCCATGGCTACCAAATATCACTCTTTCTCTTCAATTTACCAATTTTATATAACAAATAACAGGCTGCATCATTAGCTAGCATATACCCCATATAATTACAAACAGGAGGTGAGCAAAAATGTTTTGATTTTATTGTACTTTTTCAATGTTCTATCTTGATATGAATTGTGAAATATCATTTAACAGTAATACAAACATTATTTACAAATTGCATCAGATAAATTAATTGATTACATCACAAACTACAAGCGAATAGATAGGTAGGGTAGCTCAAATGTCAAAACATAACAGAAGGTTTCCCCAAATCCATGTAGCTTGCCCATTGCTGTTGATAAAATTATCAGAAACGAAATCTCATCCAAAATTCCCTGTGGACTATACCACTATAGGCTAGCCTGATCACCCAATCAGCCATACATCATCTTCTTATCATGCTATCAGTAGGAATTAACAAATCAAAGTGAAATAAAAATAATTGTCCACACAAACTCATCAACTATATGATTTCAATTTCCAACAATATCAAGCAATCCACAACCTTGAGCCAAGCTTATTAAATCAAATAGAAAGTTCCAAAATAGAGAGCAGTAGCAACACAAACCAAGAGGCATACCTCACTTTCTCTTGCTAGAACGATCTTTATGGTGACAAATCCAATAAGATCATCACTTTGAGCACCTGGTCTACTACGATCAACAGCTCCCCATGAAATTATTTCACGGCGATTTACAACATTGTGGAAGAACTCAGGCTCATACCTTAAAGAATCAAAAACAGGTGATATATTACAGAAAGCATACTAAAGTTAGAGATCTGCATAATAAAAAAAAAATTAAAAAAAAAAAAAAAAAAAAAAAGATAATTGCATAAAAAGAAAACTAAGTAAAGAGAGGATAATCCACCTGATGGGAAAGAGATCTGCATGAAGTTGTTGGAGAATACCTAAATCAGAGGGTCCAATTGGTCGGTATGCTATAAATGGACGGTGGGATATCTTTCGGCCTATCATGGAACTCTAAAACATTAATCTCCTGTAATATATTGATATATGTTGAGACAACGAATAACAGTTTCTTCTTCCATCTAAGAGCCTTCAGCTGAAAATTCTGATACAATAAATTCCACAACTTGACAATTTCACTCGGCTTTCAAATATCTCCATAGTTAAAATATCTGGATTTGGCAAGAAGAAGAAATACGAAAGCTAATTTAGTTCAAATCCATGGAAATTACTTTAAATAGCCAAATACTATTGCACATTTGCACATCAAACAAAGACAATTCTCAAAAACTCATAAAATTACAAGTTATAGACACAATCCATCTGTCAAAATGGAAACAACACATAAATGATGTCATCTATGAATTCCCCTATGTTCATACAATCCACAAACTTCGACGGTACCATAGATGGTATCTTACCAATGCGGATTATTTAACTACTTCGATTTACCTATCAAAGAATTTTCCTACTTCGCATTAATGCTACCTTTTAAAACCCTAGTAAGGGAAGGTTTTAATAACCAAACCCAAGCCAACAACCGCATCAAGTCTTAGTTTTGCAATCTTTATACATCAAATCTCTTCAAATCAACAGAAGTGATAAATAAAGTTAATCTAGAAATAAAAGTTTTCAGCTTCAACCCCCCATATTGATACTCGAAAATCTAGCAATTTGGGTATTTGACATTTCAAATTACAGCCATTTTTCACATTTTGAAACCTAATATAGAGCAGACAATCAAATAAACGAGTACAAATGTCTAAGGGGCGGCCGTGATGGCCTAGGATCAAATCCCGTCTACATCATTATCCTCGCACTATCTCCCCACCAATAACTAATAGATTTATAAAAAAAAATTATTATTAATTCAGCAGCCCTTATCTTATACAAAGTTAATCGTTTTGATTATAATTACGAATCCAATCACAAGGCAGCAACATCAATTTTATCCCAAATTAAATAAAAAAAAAGAACATTTTTAAGCAAAAAATTCACAAAAAACGAGCAATTGAAAATATTAATAAGTACCGAACACTTTAAAATCAATGGAAAAAAAATAATCTAATAACAAACAGTAAAGTCTTCTTAGAGAATTGAAAATTCGACAGAAAAATACCTGCGACAGGAAGTGGGATTGAGTGGGACAGGAATTTAAGGTTATTAGATTAGTTTAACTGTAGAAGAAGTATTTGAGATTGCTGAAAATTTTTGATTTTTAAAGAGAATTTTTCAGAAGATATAGAGAAATGATGAAGATTGAAGAGGGTTTAACTTTGAGAATTCCCAGATTTGTGTTTTGAGTTTGATACTTTTCTTTTGATCTTGAGTAGTTTGTCTCCTGCGTTTTGCTTTGTTTTGTTGACTTTTCAAATTTAGTACGTCTATACCCTTGTAATTAACGTGTTTAAGTTTGGCTCATTTACAGTTTATCTTTTAACTCAAGTTTAAGTAACTTAAGTTGCTTGAAAAGAATATTTTTAAATTTAAGAAATAGTGAGTTCGAGAATTAGTGACTTCTTGATTATGTAATTTGTATGTGGTATTGATAGGATTCGCTTAATATCATGATAGATTTTTTATATTTTAATAGGACTTCGAAATGATAAGTTAATTAATTACATTCATCTTTTGCAACTCTTGAATACTAATGCAACAAAATTTTGAAATAACCACAAACCCGACTTGAACCAAACTCACTCCCAAGGTTATAGACTTATTGATAGACACTTGATAATTGCAAACCTACTCGTATGATCTCATGAAACATTCTCAATATTCAGTTCAATTATAGAAAAAAATTTCAAAATTGGTTCAAAAGTGTCGATTACAGCCTTTACTTTTTGACAATTTTCAACAGGTCTAGAAAGGAAAAAATCAAAATACTTTCTATAGATCCCACAAAACCCAAGAGACTATTTGGGTGGTTAAAATTATCCACCGTGCTTTTAAAGTGTCAATTTTACTAGTTACGATCCCTTTATTAACTCAAAGTCACCATAGGCCTTTATATGACCGACTACTAGTCTTATGTGGTTCCAAACAATATTACATGACCCCATGATCCATCCCCTTAGCATCAACTCAGTTCCCGACACCGGATCCCGAAATATCCAAAAAGCCAAAACTGGTCTAATATTTTATTTTTTTTGAAGTGACAATATATTTTTTTTTTTTTGAGGGAAACGCCTGCGGGAAAGATTCATTAAAGGAGGTCAATTTCCGCTAAAGTTAAAAGACTTTGCGGAAATGGCCCAAAACTTACAAATTCAGTACAACTTCTAGAATCCCAACGAGCAATGTTATGGGCTAGAGTATTACCCGCGCGTTTAACATGAGAAACAAAGCAACTGTTAAAACATCGAGAGAGAGAGCAAATATCATCTAATAACATGCCTAGGACATTAAAACCTCCTGCCTTCTTCTTGATTCCATTGGCAACAATTGATGAATCGGTTTCTAGCTGCACATAAGAGTACCCAAGCCTACGAGCAACCTGGAGTCCAAATCTGCAAGCAGCGGCTTCTGCTAGTTCAGGTGACCAGCCTCCCTGCTCCCTACAAACAGCAGCCACAAGCACACGTCCCTCGTGGTCACGCAACACCACCCCCAACCCAGTCATCCCACCAACGTATGCATCACAATTGATTTTAGTGACACCAATACCTGGACGCTGCCATGAATTAACCAAGGGAACATTCTGAATGCCTAGCCCCATAAAAACTCTAGTAGCATAGTCACCATATTCACCAACTGATCTTGACAGATTAGCAGCCACACTAATAGCACACACGTTTTCATTCTCGAAAATGGCCTTGTTGCGACACCACCAAGCAGCCCACATGAGAGTGGCCATTGATCTCAACTCACCACTCGAAACATTCGAAGCAAGCCATGTCAGTCTCGTCCCAAAGTCAGAAGAAGGAGCCTGCGAAATCACAGCAGTAAAGCTACTAGCTGCCCAAATACACTTTGATGCCCTACATTCAAAAGTAGCATGAATAATTGACTCCTCTCCACTCCCACAAATCACACAAGTTTTATCATCAATTAAGTGTCTATAGTGCAGCCTTTCACGTACAGCCAAGAAACCTTTGCAAGCTCACCACAAAAAATGAGCTAGCTTGGGAGGTCCTTTCATACTCCATATTATTTTCCATATCTCATCAGCCACATTTGGGGTTGCAAGACCATGTTTTCCCAGCCAATAAGCTGATCGGACATTAAACTCACCATTTTTTGAAGGCCACCAGTACATCACATCCCTTGGAGAACGATAAGACAGCGGCAGCAGTAAAATTACAGCCTGATCCGCAGCAGAAAAGTTTTCCTGAAGCACATCCACACGCCAAGTACGACTACCATGATCAATTAAATCTGATATTCTCAAATTCAGATTACTATGAGGAAGTGGAGTAGGCACACATATGGCAGAATTCCCCGGCAACCATGCGTTATCCCAAACAGAAATATCGCAACCATTCCCTACACGCCATTTCAACCCCTCTAACAAGAGCGATTTGGCGCCCCACATACTTCTCCAAGTGTAGCTCGGATCATACCCACGGTTTGCTTCAAGCACATCACAATTTTAAAAATATTTTGCTTTCAAAATAGAGTATAGAAGCGAACCATGGTTGTGGTGGAGTCTCCAACATTGTTTAGCCAACAATGCTTGATTAAAAACACGCAAATCACGAAACCCCATACCACCTTGATTTTTTGGCTTACATAATTCTTCCCATTTTTGCCAATGTAATTTCCTTGCCTCCTCGGTAGAACCCCACCAAAATCGGGCTAGTAATCTATGGATGACATCAATGATACCATCCGGAATTTTAAAAATACTCATCATGTAGGTCGGGATAGCCTGTACAATCGCTTTGATCAACACTTCCTTCCCCGGTTGTGATAACATTTTCTCCTTCCATCCTTGCAACTTATTCCATATTCTCTTTTTAATACCCGCAAAAATTGCCCTCTTCGATCTCCCAATGATAGTCGGTAATCCAAGGTACTTCTCATGTCTAGCAACCTCACGAACCCCAAGAGTATCAATAATTTCAATCCGCCGATTGGTGCACACATTTTTACTAAAAGCAACTTCCGTTTTATCGAGATTGACTTTTTGGCCCGAAGCTCTTTCATATTGGCTAATAATATTAGCTATCACCGAGCATTCTTGGATATTTTCCCTAGCAAAAAGTATACTGTCATCAGCAAAAAATAAATGTGACACCCGAGGCGCACCCTTACAAATTCTAACACCATGGATACGATTATCTCTAGCCGCCTTCCCAAGCATAGTAGAGAAAGCATCTGCACACAATAAGAATAGATACGGGGAGATAGGATCCCCCTGACGGAGCCCCCTAGTTGGATTCACAGAGCCCGAGATTTTCCCATTGATCTTGAAAGCAAAATTTACACTCTGCAAACAACTCATGATTCGTCCAATCCAAGCTCTCGAGAACCCCATTCTATCCATAACCTTCTCCAGAAACACCCATTCAACCCGATCATAGGCCTTGCTCATATCCAACTTCATAGCAATGTTACCCTCCTTACCTTCCCCACTGCGCTTCATAGCGTGAAAGATCTCAAAAGCTACAAGAGCGTTATCAGATATGAGGCGTCCAGGTATAAACGCACTCTGATTAGGAGAGATCACATTGTCTAGAAACCCCTTCAACTTATTAGCCATTGTTTTCGAAACAATTTTATAAATCACATTACAACAGCTAATCGGCCTAAATTTTGTAATCCGTGACGGGGACGCACATTTAGGGATGAGAACAACACAAGTTTTATTCACATCCCTCAAGTCTATATCACCTCTCCACCAACTCTTCACAAAAGCAATAATATCAGGGCCAACAATATGCCAAAATTTTTGAAAAAATAAAGCATGCATACCACCGGGACCTGGAGCCTTGTTCGGGTGCATTTGAAAAAGTGCAGATTTGATCTCCTCATCTATCGGCTCACAATCCAGCCTCTCATTCATATCCTCTGTAACAACATTGTCTATCCCTTCCAAAGCATCCTGAAACCCCGTCGGAGAGCTTGTAGCAAAAAGATTCTCGAAATAAGCAGATATAAGGCGCTCTAAATCAGCTCTCTGCTCAAACCAAACCCCATCATCACTCCATAACCCAGAAATTCTATTTTGGGATTTCCTTTCGCTAGCCTTATGATGAAAGTATTTTGTATTTTTGTCCCCATCTCTAAGCTCATTTGCTCGAGCTCTGGCATGCCAATAGGATTCCTCCAGCTTATGTAAAGATTCAAGCTCCACCACCAACACGTTACATCTTTCCAACTTCCCCCCCATCCATAAGGCCTTTCTTCAGCTCACGGATCTCCTTCTCTACGGCTTTTATTCTCTTCTTCACAACACCGAAGGTAAGGGCTGCCCATGAAGCCAACTTTCCACTACAAACATCCAACCTCTGCCTAATACTCAGACTCGCACCCTCACTCCACCCCTTTGCCACCACCGACCCACAATTTTCATTAGAGAGCCACAGTGATTCGAACTTGATGGCATTTCCACTATACGAGTCCGGGCATTTTTTCTCAGTAGACATAATTATGGGAGCATGATCCGAATTAATCTTTAAGATCAGAAAATTAGTTACTTCATAATTCGGAAATAATAAGCACCATTCCTCATCGGCCAAAAATCTATCCAACCTCTCCCTAACAAAAGTCTCCATAGAGTTGCCCCTTTCCCAAGTGAATATATTTCCCTTAAAACCCAGATCACGAAGAGAGCATGTATCCATCGCACTACGAAATGCATCCATACACCTTTCACTCCTTACCGATCCACCCTCCTTTTCTGACAAGCTAACAATTTCAATAAAATCACCAAACATAATGAAAGGCACATGATGGGCGTTAGAACGGTCGCACATTCCACACTCAATCAAATAAATTTATAAATCCTAAAACTAACCCCTAAACAAGTCTAGTGGTAAGTTCGGAGTCGAACCACAAGGAACGGTAATGTTGGATTGTTCTCGATCTAATGCTTAAGCTACGCCGAAGTTGGTTTATGGATAGTGGACACTACAACTACACTAACACACATATAAAGATCAAGATATTACAAAGTCTACTAGGGGCAAAGATCCACTTTGAACAATTAACAAGTTAATGGGAATCGATTTGATAATCAATCATGCAAAGAAAGAATTAAAATGGGAATTAATTACCATCAAGAGCAATCTCTCAAATTCCTAGCCTAGATCCCTCATTGACTAGGTGCATAGAAGAAATTTACCCAAAATGCAATCAAATATATAAATTCTAATTCACAATCCCTTGTCAAACTAGAACTAACATGCAATTAAGTTTGCTATCTTGGGAGATCAATCCAATCTAAAACAAACAACATGCCATCATCAATTCAATCAATTTAATCACACAATTATCATCAAATTTATCTCAAATAACTCAATTAACCATAACAAGGCTTCACTCAACACCTAGTAGAAGGAAATCTACTCAAATATGATTAACAAAGCAATTAATAAAGCATAAAGAGAGAAGAGAGTAAGAAATGCTCATTGATATAAAATGGAGATCTTCAAATCATCAAATTCCTCCTTTGATTATCCAAAATCCATGAAAACCATTGTGCTCCTCACTTTCTCTCTCCAAAATTTGAGAGTTTCTCTCTCTAAAAACCTAAAACTAACCTAAAAACTCCTAAACTGAAAAATCTTTTTTTTCTTTAATGAGCAAAAAAAATCTATTTATACCCCTTACAAAATTGCTTAGGAAGCTCCGCAAAAAGTCAGCTGAAACGGGAAAAGGTCCGACCGAACTCTGTGTAGGTTCGGTCGGACTCAGGGTAGGTTCGGCCGAACTCAGGGTAGGTTCGGTCGAACCTCCCTGATCCTTGTTTGGTCGAACTTTCCTGGTTCGACCCCTCCTGTAAACATGCTGAAAACTTGGTTGAAACTGCCTTGGAGGTTCGGTCGAACTTTTCAAAAGTTTGACCACACCTTGGTTCGACCGAACCTCTTAGAGGTTCGGCCACACCTCCTCTTGAACTTCCTCTTCTTGCTTCCTCTTCTTCCCTTTTGCTCCTCTTGTCTTTGTCCATGCCTCCATACTTGGCCAAGGGGCCTCCTACCGTGCTTAGGACCGTCATGGAACCTGCAATAGATAGCAAAGATCACGAGAGCATGGGGATGATAAAATTATGCATAAAGATTATCAAAACAAGCGCAAATAAGCATACTTTTCATCCATAAAAGAAAAGGAAGCCATAAGAGGAGAAAAGAGGTAGAAAACCTAAGAAAAACAGGAGAAAAGAGACCAATACACTACCCCTAAGGGTAACATAAATGTCACTCATTAAACACCCCCAAGCTTAACTTTTGCTCATCCTCGAGCAAAACAAAACAAACACAACGGAAAACGATGTATATTTTTTTTTTTTTAAAAAAAAACAATAAAATAAAATAAAACTAGAAGAGAAAGAATATACACTAACTCACTTTCGTAGGAATCACGAATGCATTTAGCGCATGCATCAAGCACTTTAAACCCCATAGATCGCTCTAGAGGACGAGTAAGCTCTCGTAAGGGTGTCCTAAGAGTTTAACCCATAACTCTTGACAAAAATCAAGGCAAGGCAATAAATAAATAAAATAAAATAAATCGAAGTAAGAGAAAAGTTACAAGCGTTCTAGAGTGGACTTTTATGATGGAACAAACACTAATGAATGTCAATCTTTCTAAAATAATAAAGGTATGCACGTTCTAAGATGTCCAAGGTTGATTGAAACATAACATATGCTAAGCATAGAGAACTAAAGGAAACACATTCCACCTTTTGTTTCAACCAATCAAACCACGTTCTCTCTACTAGTTTCAAATCCACTTTCAAGTTAGCTTCTCATGATTCCACGAAGAAACCGGAAAATAAATAAGAAATAAAAACATTGAGAAGGTTACCCGACATCTTGGCTATGCAAACTCGCTCTATAGGCTTGATTCCTATTTCCCGCCATCATTGAATGACTTAACCCTCTAGGATCAAAAGGACTTTCAAGGTATTAACATATAAGCTAGGAGAGTAAAGGTGTGGAGAACTCTTGAAATTGGTGGTAAACCTATGTGAAGCACGGGTGGAACTTCTTCCACAAGATCCAAACGATTCCAAAACAAAAGTGTCAAGTATGCTTATTAAATAACTTTCCCCCAAGCTTATTTAACACAAAATAACAAAAACAGGGAGAACAACAATAACAAAACCCCCTTTTTTTTTTTTGTGCTTTACATTCTTCTTTACTTTTTTTTTTCAATAATTCCTTTTCCCAAGCTTTTTTTTTTTTTTTTTATATATGTCCTTGCCTCTTTTAACTTTGGACGGCTTTTTCTCAAAATGTATTTGGTTTTATGCCAAAAAATTATATACAACACATACTTGCTTTACAAATGAACTTATAATTCTAAACTTGCACCATAAACAATAAAACAAGCTCGAAAACTAAATTGCTTCACAAAACTAAAGGTAGAAAGTGAAACCAAGGCTTCAAGGCTTGTATTGTGGCTAGAGAAAAGAAGGTATATGGCTCAAAAGGGCTAGCAAGAGGGGCAAATATAAACTAAACTCAAAAATAGAAAATCTATCCTATAAAAAGAGAAATTCCTTTGTCATCCCCTAAAGTGGCACGGTCGCAATCTTGGGAGCTAAAAGTCAAGTTCTAGATACGAGAATGCAATAGCCAAGGATCCAAATATGCCGCTCAACAAAGTATGATGAAGGCTTGAACAATTTACCTCACTAGGGATAGCAATAACTAACTCTTGATTTCATATCCACCATAGAGAGCAACTCCATCTTACCACAAGCAAGTGAACTAGGGCTTCATGGTCTCAAAGTTCTTAACAACTACCTTAGCATATCATATCCTAGAGTCAACCTAACACATTCTCAAACCGTGCATACCTTTATAATTTAGGAATAAAGACATTCAAGAATACAAGTCCAAGCGTATTATGTCAAAAGTAAGAACAAAACAAAACACATTGCAAATTTGCCTTGATAGAAACAAAATCTTTTTGGAATTTTCAAAATAAAGAAAATGGAAATGCATATACAAATGTGCATGGCATATATGAATCAAAATTCCACCAAACATGATAGAATACCCTCCCCCAAGCTTGAATGAGGCAACATGCTCAAACTTTAAACCAAAGAATCCATGGGAGGAGAAAAGAAAGAAAGTCATCCAACCAACCAACATATGTCCAACAAGTCACAAATCATTAGAGGAAGAGCAAGGAAGGATATTACCGGATATTAGGTGGGTATAGTACCCGCAAATGACCCAATTAAACCTTCTTGAAGCCGACTACCTCTAAAATTGAATCTTGTTTTCCATGTGCTAGCAAAAGTGGAGTCAAACTTCCTTGATTCTTGATCCAAATCAATGCACCAAAGTATATCAAGTTATGTACCTAGAAAAAGGCACACAAACATTTCCATGAGAGAAAATCTATTCTAAAAAGAAAAGAAAATGAAAGCAATAAAACACGGGTTACTTCCCGAGAAAGGCTTGCTTAAGGTCCAAGCTTGACCGCTCTAGTAAATAATATTGCAACGATCGCAAGAGCTTGTCAAATGCACTACTACACATCTCATAAGATAACAAGTAAGCAAATGATATAAGAAGGGCATGCACCAAGATTAGTGCACGCAAAAGAAGGTGAAGAGGGAGTTTCCAAGAAGAAGAAGAATCAAAAGAAAATTCAAGAAAATAAGAAGAAGAATAGAAAGGCAAACTCTCTTCACAAAAATCTTTTTGGGTGGAAAAATCACCCTTTTCCTCAATTGAAGACGAATGAGGGACATAAAAATCTTCATAGGCAAGGGGGTCCCCAATAGGCTCATTAACAAAGGAAGGAAGGGATATAGGAGTGTAGGGGATATGGTTGAAATTCCTTGAAAAAGGGACATGAGAGAAGGGGATAGGAGCAATGGTCTTACAAATGGTCTCTTCTTCACCACCATTCCTCAAATCACCAATTTGAGCATGAAAATCAATCATAGAATCCTCAAAAGAAGAACACTCATGATCATGATCTCCCTCAAACATCCAACTTTCAAGAGGAACTACATAATCCCCTTCACTACAATCATGAACAACAACTCCCTTAACTTCCTTAAAGCCTAAAATCTCAAAGCCATGCATGAATGGATGCAAATTCATTTCAAAATGGTCTCTCTCCCATGAAGCATTCTTAATGAACTCACTCAAAAGGCTATGGGTTTTCATTTGACACTCAATAAACACATTAGACATAACCTTAAATGAATCCAAATACTCATGGATAAAAGGATCACAATCATGCACTTGAGACTCGTCAAGATGGGAAAAAGGGTTAGTATTTTCAAAATCAACACTCTCTTCATTCTCAACTCCTTCACCATCACTCATATGCTCACCAATGGGATCCTCACACTCTCTTGGTTGGTCAAAATCATCATCATCATCCTCAACACACACATTAAATTGGGATTTTTCACAAACAAGCATCAAGGGTGACAATTGGCTTTCTAACTCTTCTTTTCTTCTCCTTCCCTCCTCAAGACGCTCCTCATTCTTTTTCATTATCTCTAATTGACCTCTCATAGAATTAAGAATCATTTCCTTACTAGGCCCAAGCTCATTATCAAGCTCAATGCACCTAATTTGAGATTCAAAAGTAGCAATAAGGGATTCAAAAGGTGTTGAAGGTTGAGGCTCAACAAGAGAAGAAGAAGTACAACCAAGATTGGAAAAATCAACATTAAGATCATGAGCATATACATCACATTGGGGAGTGGGGGCACAATCAAACACATGAGATTCATCATTAAGGGAACGAAGCACATCACAAGAAGGCATGGTAAATAATGAAGAATATTGAAACACACCATTAGCATCAACTTGAGCATGTACCTCATCATCATGAACAAAAGAGGAAATAGAGTTGAAATCATGTGTTTTAGGTTCACTTAATGGATCATGTAACAAATCATGGGAATTCATGCTAATATTAGAAGTATCAACACATTGCATATCAATAATAGAATCATGATTACCTTTATTGTAGACATCCCAAGCAAACCAAACATAAAAATCCCAAGCATCATCAATTGATAATGCTCTAAATTCACCATTATGCATGCATTCAACTTCATCCCTAGTTTGCTCATTCAAACCAAAATAACAAATCTCACAAGCCTCCCAAAGACTACAACAATCAAAATCCAAATATCCCACAAGTCTATTGAAATATTCACAAAAAGGCTCATTGTCATATTGAGGAAACGAGTTACTTGCCATTTTTTTTTTACAAAAACAAGCAAAAATTAAAAAAAATAAAATAAAAAGAAAAGTATACACAAAGACCTAGACTCAAGCAATCAAAAACAATCAAGCATTGACACCGTTCCCCGGCAACGGCGCCATTTTGATGGGCGTTAGAACGGTCGCACATTCCACACTCAATCAAATTAATTTATAAATCCTAAAACTAACCCCTAAACAAGTCTAGTGGTAAGTTCGGAGTCGAACCACAAGGAACGGTAATGTTGGATTGTTCTCGATCTAATGCTTAAGCTACGCCGAAGTCGGTTTATGGATAGTGGACACTACAACTACACTAACACACATATAAAGATCAAGATATTACAAAGTCTACTAGGGGCAAAGATCCACTTTGAACAATTAACAAGTTAATGGGAATCGATTTGATAATCAATCATGCAAAGAAAGAATTAAAATGGGAATTAATTACCATCAAGAGCAATCTCTAAAATTCCTAGCCTAGATCCCTCATTGACTAGGTGCATAGAAGAAATTTACCCAAAATGCAATCAAATATATAAATTCTAATTCACAATCCCTTGTCAAACTAGAACTAACATGCAATTAAGTTTGCTATCTTGGGAGATCAATCCAATCTAAAACAAACAACATGTCATCATCAATTCAATCAATTTAATCACACAATTATCATCAAATTTATCTCAAATAACTCAATTAACCATAACAAGGCTTCACTCAACACCTAGTAGAAGGAAATCTACTCAAACATGATTAACAAAGCAATTAATAAAGCATAAAGAGAGAAGAGAGTAAGAAATGCTCATTGATATAAAATGGAGATCTTCAAATCATCAAATTCCTCCTTTGATTATCCAAAATCCATGAAAACCATTGTGCTCCTCACTTTCTCTCTCCAAAATTTGAGAGTTTCTCTCTCTAAAAACCTAAAACTAACCTAAAAACTCCTAAACTGGAAAATCTTTTTTTTTCTTTAATGAGCAAAAAAAATCTATTTATACCCCTTACAAAATTGCTTAGGAAGCTCCGCAAAAAGTCAGCTGAAACGGGAAAATGTCCGACCGAACTCTGTGTAGGTTCGGTCGGACTCAGGGTAGGTTCGGCCGAACTCAGGGTAGGTTCGGTCGAACCTCCCTGATCCTTGTTTGGTCGAACTTTCCTGGTTCGACCCCTCCTGTAAACATGCTGAAAACTTGGTTGAAACTGCCTTGGAGGTTCGGTCGAACTTTTCAAAAGTTTGACCACACCTTGGTTCGACCGAACCTCTTAGAGGTTCGGCCACACCTCCTCTTGAACTTCCTCTTCTTGCTTCCTCTTCTTCCCTTTTGCTCCTCTTGTCTTTGTCCATGCCTCCATACTTGGCCAAGGGGCCTCCTACCGTGCTTAGGACCGTCATGGAACCTGCAATAGATAGCAAAGATCACGAGAGCATGGGGATGATAAAATTATGCATAAAGATTATCAAAACAAGCGCAAATAAGCATACTTTTCATCCATAAAAGAAAAGGAAGCCATAAGAGGAGAAAAGAGGTAGAAAACCTAAGAAAAACAGGAGAAAAGAGACCAATACACTACCCCTAAGGGTAACATAAATGTCACCCATCAGCACATCACATTCATCTCTGAGCGTAGACATTAAAGTCCAAGTCAAGTGTTTATTAGCTAGTTCCGGCCACCCATAAATCCCAATCGCTCTCCAAATTGTAACATTATTATTATCAAGAATATCAATAGCAAAATGGTGCATAGAGTAAGATACAACATTCACATTAATATCCTTCCACCACATCCCAAGGCCCCCCGAATTCCCATTACTGCTAACACAAACACCGTTCACATAGCCACATATATTTTTAATTTTATTAAGTCTTTTGTCATCAATCATAGACTCCATAACAAACACAATATTTGGCCTATCTCTCCAACATAAATCTTGGAGAGCTCTACCTGTCCACGAGTTGCCAATCCCGTGGCAATTCCAGCTTAAGATTTTCATTTTCTTTCGAGGGCTTGGGCATCCCCAAGTCCCTCTACTTTAGCTACAACAAGATCAGAAGAAAAGTTACTCACACTTAACTTTAATTTTTTCTCGGCACCATTGTCAGCATGAGATCGCTCTCCATCCAACACAGTTTCGGCAGCTCTCTTTTTTGATAAAGAGCTCACCCCACTACCTTCAGTCACATCCATATCCACGGCCCCATCTCCACGAAGCTTTCTCTTGGACTTATTTTTGCAAGTTGTAGAAGGATCCACACTACAAGTCTGCTTCATACATACCATTTTCTCTACACCATTCGAAGCTTCATTCCGCTTTCCCACACACTCCTCATCAACGCTAAAAATAGGAGCATTAGGAGTATTCTTCACGTTCTGAGCAGAAGGTCGCAAGACCATGGTGCCACTCTCATCAGCCACTGCAACCAAGGATATAGCACGGGGTTTCGGTGTCATATCATTGACAATTTTTGGAGAAGCGAAAAGGAGTTTCCTTGCAGCCCCTGGAGGCCCAAGGCGAATAGCCGTAGGGTCATTGTACTCCGAACGTTGCACCCTTCCCCTGGCTACCATCTTCTCCATCCATTTTCTTTCCTTTTCTCGCTCAATTGAAGGCACTTTGGATCGATGAGGAGAAGCCGATAGAAAAGGGCCATATTGAAAGACCATCGGGGAATCAACAGCACAATTATCCTTCTCTTTACAATCCTTGTCACTATGTCCAATCTTGCCACAAAAATAACAAAAGTCACCTAGTCTTTCATACTTAAAGCCAACCCACTTAGTATGTCCAGACTCAACAACAATTTTGATCCCTCGACGGAGAGGTTTGTGAATATTCACCATCACCTTCACACGCATATACTCATCCCAGCATAGAGGGTCAGATTCATCTACATCTAAGCATACACCAATACAGTCCCCCACCTCCCTAGCAAATTGAGGGGAACGTCTGCCGAAGGGTACATCGAGGAGACGAATCCAAAAAGGGCAGGAGTCAAAAACTACATCGGACGGTTGTTCATCGGCACACACCTCCTTTAGCAGTAGGAGTTGATTGTCAAAGGCCCAAGGCCTGCCATCCAATACCTTCTCCTTATCCTTCTTGGTGAAAAATTGGAACACAAATAGGTTGGTATCAATCGAGCGAATTGCAACATTATCATCAATACGCCAAAGGTTCTTGAGCACACGTTTCATAGCTTCAATGTTGAAAGGTTTTTTTGCGAGTAATTTACCCACGAGAGATAGGGCTAACCTTTGATCAGGAGCATTCTCATTCACCATCGAATTTGACCCATCAAGAACAACATTCTCATCATTACTTAACTTCAGTTACTCCCACGAACTCACCAATTGTTCATCCATCGCGTTCGAAGAGCAGCGACAATAGAATGTAAATTAAGAAACAGAGCAAAAATTGCAGAGGACTGCAGAGGATTATAATGTACTAATATAATGTACTATTAGTCTTCAAAATTGGCTACCAGTAGACCCTTTTTGGACCGTTTGTGAAGCACGGTTTATTAGGGTTTGTGAGTTGTGACTTGTGAGGCGTTAGGTCTAAAATTCCCTTTCGCCCTTCCACTGTGGTATTGTTTTATCCTTTTATGTGCTAAGACTGCTTACAATCTTACTTATGCAGCTCCTAATCCTTATGAATCAAGAAAAAGTACTGAAGACACAAAAGTTGTATCATGAAGATGTCAGATTGGGGTCTTGTTAAAATTGGAAATCCAACCACATGTTCCACCCTAAAATTTTCCAACACAGACACAATATAGTATTCAAAGTAAAGGAAATGCAAAGTCTAAATCTACACATTTCTTCGCGATGTAAGACACCTGTTAGGTAAATGATTACAAACTTGTATAAGAGATTAAAAGCATAGCCGGTGAGGCAGAGTCGAAGTTCAATTTGTCTGTCTCTGTTTCAAAACAGTTACAGAAGTCTCAGTTTCATTATGAGGAAGGTGCATGAAAGAAGAGGAAGCACTTGCAAAGTACTGTAACAGGGTTGTATCTAGTAGTTCACAAGGCCTTTTAGCTTGATCACAGATCAATAACGTACCAAACTCCATCTGCTACAAAAGAGCTCCAGTGACAAAACGATGGTTCCGCACAGCTGCAGCAACTGGGCGCTTCCTGTAATCAGGATTTAACATCGCCTGTAATTTGGAAGATAAAAATTAAATTCTTGACACATCTCTTGTAGCAAAAACATAAAAGTACTGCTCCAAATTTGTGGCAATCAAGTGTTATTCTCTCAACTACATGGTATGGAGGTGAGCATTACAAAAGTTGATCAACTCAACAGCACATCACCTTCATTTAAACAATGATATGAGCATAAAATAACACTATAACAGCATGACCATGATGAATTAAGACATCAAACCTAGCATGCATTCAGAAGATAACAAATCAAAAATAAGTGATGCATAAATCACCTTCTTAAACACTGATAGCAATGCAAATATACAGATTAGATAGATTAATACTTGGAAATGGATAGTTGTCATTAGTCAACTATAAGTTGGCACAATAGAAAATTGAAGTTATTTCGTCTAGCATGATCATATTAACTGTCAGAGATTCTATAACACATAACAGTATAGATGAAAGTTTAATCCATATAAAAATAGACCGAGTTTAGAGCAGATAATTTGTAAGTTGAGTGATTAGCAATTAGACCAGCACCAGACAGGCTTTTAACAGAACAGTGTATGACAGTTACAATTACAGGTAAAAGAAAGTAATCCACTTACCTGAAGTAGCTCCCAGCCAGCACCATCACCAAGATCTAGGAATTTGACAGCTTGTAGCAAGCGATCATCAGCTGAACAGTATCTGAAAGCATGTTAAATGCATAGAAATTAATACAGAACATTGAAAAAGGGTCCTTACTATTGGTTGCACTGCTAATTAGATGCCTAAGTAAGATTTTATATCCCCACATATAATTTCGTAAAACAAAAAAATGTAGTGCAGTCAATTAATCGCACAGGAGCTCAGTATCTGCATAATAGGAGATTACAGACAACCCCACCCTACCATGAACTCACCCAAAGCCACATTTGGATCAGTACCAAACTGCAATGCTAGTATGTTACAGCATATAAGTTGACAAAAACCCATGGAAATTCAAGCGACAAACAAAACGTTAACCAATCACATACAGTCGGTTCTAGAATGTGAAATCTTTATGTCCTTTTCAAGAATCAAAATGTGACTAGGCTACATGTGCTCAATAAGTTAATATAGGAGTGCCCTAAAACTTATATTGTCTACATCCTCAAAGGATACCAGTTGGTGGTCAGACAGTTACAGATTATCTCTAATCATGATTTGTGCTAGAACAACCATAATATATACAGAATATTATGCAAATAATAATTACAAATAAAAACCTAATTATGTTCAGTGTGCTTATGATATTAATCTTAGATAGTAAGTTTAAAGACATACTCTCTGAATGCTTGGAGATCAAGCTGAAAAGTGTTCTCCACTAGTCTCTGCAATTCGATGTAATTTACTTTATTCAGTACTCATTCAATTTAAAAAGGTGGATACCACAGACTAGCAGCTTATGTAAATGCTACAATTAAAGTAGCACGACTCACTTGTAAAGAAAGACTATCCATGATGCCAGTTTCACAAAATGGAGCGAAAGCCAAGTATGCAAAAAGAAGACCTGCTTCATATCTGCATATAGAATTTCAAAGACAAAATCCAAGTAATTATGCAGGCAATTATTCATAATGCCAGTCAGAAAATCATTTTTTAGCTACATTCAAACAAATCATGCATGACTCTCCTCACATACTTACATGTCATCTGCAATCCCAAAGTTTCTTTTCTCCATAGGATTATATGCACCAGCTGCAATAGCTCTCCTCCAAAGTCCTTCTGACAAAGATCCAGGACCTTTCTCTAATGACAAATAACTGGAAAGAGGCATTAAGCTTGTACCCATTACAATCATTATCTATATCTATACTAATGATTCAAAACATACTTTTTATGCCATGTGTCAAACCCTTGATCCCATCCATTATATCCATTTAAATAAGGAATATTCCATTCCTCTTCCCCATTATTATTCGATTAACATCTGTTTATAATTCAATCAGATTTCATAGCATAGATTTTAAAATGGTTACATTTAAATACAAAACTAAAGATGTAACCTTATCATGGGTTTACATTAGAGCTGTTCATGGAGTTTCACACTCAACCTATGTGATGCATACCCCTCCACTAACTCTATTTTTCCCTCTCTTTTCAAATTCCATGCCATGCAGGGGCAGGCCCTCTTCCCCCACAAAATATCTTTAAATTATTATTTATTTCTTATTTCCTTACTATCTACCTCAACATCTACTAGCCCTACTAATTTCCTAACATGCATGTCTAAACTCTAAACCATATAGGAAATCTATTTGAGAATGAAAGGAGTATATTCTTACATTAAGCATAAAAGAATCTCTTTACTTTTCTTTTTTCACTCTCCTGGACGGTTCCTTATGACGGTTTAAGTTGGCCATCCCCAAACCATTTTGAGACTAAGGATTTGTTTGTTTGTTTGTCAGTTATTGTTAAGAGTGGAAGAATACAAACTTAAATCTTGAGAAAAAGAAACCATTAGTTACTTCAAAAGGAGCAACTTACGCATTACACATATATTTTTAAAAAAAAATGCATTAAAAAAGAAAACAATGGATCTAACTAAATCATGGATTTACATAACACATTTGAACAAAATAATTAGCCTTTTAACACTCTTTTCATCTTGTTCTCTAATTAATAAATCAAAGGGTTCTATGTGGTCAAGTTTATGATTATAAAATTGAAGTACTATGTACTCAAAATTATAATGATAAAGTTGAAGGTTCTATGTGCTCAAGTTTATGATAATAAAGAATGTTCAACCTAGATTTAGCTCCTTCTGAAGTCCTATCAGGCAAATATCAGATAAACAGATTCCAAGCTCTAAGTATACAGACAAACAAGAATGGATGCTGTAAATCTGTAATGTTATTGACAAACATGCTATAACTTTCTCTATCTAGAGAATGAGTAGGGTTTAATTGAAACTGATTTAAGTAAAGAAGAAACAGGTAGCAAACCTTATATCAACTGAAAACGCAAAATCTCGGAGTGTCGCAACCAGGTAAGGTGCTTCCCTCTCAGATATTGTACTGCCATTACAGGACAAGTTTCATAGCAATTATGCACAGGAAAAATTACCAAAGTGGCATAATCACATAATATGTGCTAGCACTCGTCATACTTAAATAATGTCAGATAGCATACTTGAGAACAACAGAAGCTGGTCCAAGACTCTGGTGTAATCTATCATGGGCATGCATATAGACCAGGCCATTGAATATTCCCTGGAGCATCTTAATGACAAAATATCTTCTGCGTTTAAATGTTTGCCCTTGTTCAAAAGGATTCCAAAATGATTGCGGATCAAGAGACTTATTCTTTGTCAATTTTTCACTGGAAATCTTTGCATAGTCTGCTGCAGTGTATTTTCCATTATAGCGGAAAGCAAGCCACTACAAAGGCCAGACAACTTATTTAGTTTATGGCAAACTAAATTAAAGTAGAAACAGGGAAGCTCAACACAACATACCTGCTCACCAGTATTTGTCTCGAATCCACCTAATAACATCAAGATATTCTGGCATATTTCATTTGAGCAGCTCTGAGAGAAATATAGATATCTCAATTCATAGAGTTTGAAAACAAAGTGCTCTGATGTGAACTCAAAAGATCTTCAAGTCCGTAAAACTACTTCATCTTACCTGAAGGAAAACATGAGTACTTAGCTCATTGGCAGCCATCATGTCGGCCTCAGCACCACCGGTCCTTTGTCCAGGATATACCTAAACCAATTTTCAAGCAGATAATCAATACTTGAGAACTTCACCTAGAACCAGGTCCAAGAATCAGTTACTCTAGTATGACAAGGTTTACTTTGAAGTAGATGGTCCTGTGATTTAAACCCAAAGTCTTTGACACAGATCAAAATCCTTGGTGAGTGTAAGCCATTTACTTGATTCCACAGTGATGAAAGAAAATAAGAAATTGAAAGAAAAATTATTAATGGTGAACATATTTTACCTTTAACCTAACAATCAACAAATTGGACAAGAAAATCCTTGAAAACAAGGTGAGGTACTGAGGTCTGAGAAGGAGTTGAAGTATTTCTAAAGAGAAATATAAATGGCCCGCTTGTGTCTTTTTTTTTTTTTTTTTTAATGAAAGGAAATCCTCAAGCCAATTACCAACTGTCCATGGTAATACCGGGGAGTCGGGGACATTGACATGAGATGATTGTCTAAATTAGATCAAGCAATTTAAGTTTTATATTTCTATTTTTCAATACTCGCATTTAAAATAGTAATAAATGAGAAATGAGCTTCTAAAAGAGACCACAATAAAAATTTGGACACAAATGCACTATCATTAACGCAATTTACTAGCTCTCTTCCTTTTTGTCACAGTACCTTAAAAAGAACAGAAGTACCTCTCAAAGAACCTTGAGTAATTCTTCCTTCATATAGCCTGCAAAGAACTGCCAAGGATAACATCACTCCCCCAAACTTCAAAGTAATCAAGTAATAAGTAGCACAAAGGAAGCAGCATGTAATGCAGCGATTAATTAAAAACGATACCATATGAGTAATGATGATAACAGAACACACCTGATATTGATGCCACCTTCACCAACATCTTGAGTTCTCAATTTCCCCATATCCTCTGACAGATAGTCATAATCTACACCACTTTTAAACCCTGAATAGCTGAAATGCCACAAAGTTGATTTTTAATATTTTGGTGGTTTTTAAGCTGAAAAAAAAAAATCGTCATCTAATGGATCTTGCTAAATCAAATTTTTTTTATTAATCTCAGGCTTTGTTCAATCAACCAAGATCTTGCTCACTCAACCTTAAAAATCATTATACTCATTTCCAATACATATTACGGAGTAAATTTAATCAAAAGGCCTTGCTCACTTAGTGTTTAAAAAATATTACTCCGTATTAATTAATATGTAATCAGAGATATTAGTAAGGGTTATAACCAACCTCGTAAACCATGTAAAATCAAGTGTCCCTCTCAATTTGAGACGGAAGGAGTACTAGTAAAAACATACTCCGTAACAAAAACAATTAGAGTAACAATTTATCTCTCGGCCAGCAACCATAGCACCACCACCATAACAGAATAGAAAAGGCAAAACAATTTCAACTACTACCCCCGTTTAATATTATTTGTAATGATTAGACATTTTACGGAGTTATTAATATAAACTCGAAGCTTTCCTAAAAATCATACAGCATAAAAATGGCGGAAAATTAGAGGAGAGAGAAAAAGCTTAAAAAACCTGGTAACATTGAAGAAGCCATAGCTACCAAGAAAAGGACCAACTTGAAAAGCATCAGGATTTGTAATCAAATTCATACTCGCTTTCCATTTACATTCTCCTCTCCCCAATTTAATCGACACTCCATTTCTACCTCTCAAATTCAATTTCCCCAACCCTAACCCTAACCCTAACCCTAATCCCTTTGAAATCGAATTCAGTGGTTCCGCCGCCATTAACATTCTTCTTCAACCTAAAAACAACAAATTATTAGCTTTTTTATTGAAAATTTTCCACCATTAATTCAATTTTCTCTCTCTAAAACTGGATAACGTTTGTTTGGACAGCTGTATTTATATTGCGAAAAAAAGTTACGGAAAATAAAAAAGAAGAAAATGACAAAGAAGGAAAGCTTACTGTTGATGGCGAAACGAGTAGGTAATACAGTTATAAAAATGGCGGGAGATGGGAAAAGCTTGTATACTCCTTTCATGGCGGCCGCTTCTACTGCTGTTTCTCAGCGTATTGCTAGTGTTGATTTTGTCCTTGATCTTCGAGATGCTCGGGTAATTCCATTACACTTTTGCTTCATTATTGTTTTCACTCTTTCTAGTTCTTCATGAGTATAACTTGTTTGATGAAATGCCAATTTGTTTTTCTCGTAATCTATGTTACTCGGACTCGGTTAATTCTTCAAATTTTTAATCTCTCCTAGGTTTATTATGAGTTATGAGTCATGACTATAACTTGTTTGGTGAAATGTTAACTAATAAAACACGTAGCTAATGTTACTTGGACTCGGGTACTTATATTACCCTCGAATATGTGTAAATAATATGATGTGAAAGTAACCAAATTTGATCCAAAATGAAGAGTTACGTGTCCATATTCTATATATAATGTGACATGCCCGGTTAAGGTGATATAGAGAGTCCAAGTAACGATTATAAGATTATTCTCCGTTTCTACCATTTATAATTAATATCACGTTCATGTAGATACCATTGTCATCAGAATGTGAGCTACTTAGGAGACTATCTACTTCTTCGTCGTCACGTCGCCTTGTAGTTTTAAACAAGGTGGATCTTGCCGGTCGTTCAAAAGTTAAGGTGATTTGATCTTCCTCGGACATTATTGTAGATTTGTAGTAAAATGTGATATGTGTTTGCTTATATACTCATATTATTTTCCAACTTCAGGAATGGACAAGGTATTTCGAACGAGAAAGCTTTCCAACATTTGGTGTGAATGCACATAATAAAGACAACATTCAAGAGGTAAAATTAATCATACAAAGTGCAAAAATCATTGAATTAAAAGAAGCATGTTGCATGTACTCACAAAGGGAAGTTTTGCAAAGATGATGCAAGAAACTAGTGACTATCACTTTGTATATTGATTTGTGTTAATCAGTTCCTAGGCTTTTTGCAAAGCCAAGTGAGAGCTTTGAAGAAATCGGAGCCTGAAAGGCATACCATAACAATGATGTTGGTTGGAATCCCCAATGTTGGGAAATCGGCTCTTGCAAATTCCTTGCATCACATCGGGCGGATTAGTGCTGCAGGTTTAAATCTATCTACTTCGGTTATGTGCAGCGTTGTCTTCTTGTCTACTTTGTCAATTGTTCTGATTATTGACATTTTTTCCTTGCAACAGAGAAAGGGAAGCTGAAGCATGCAGTTGTCAGCCCTATTCCCGGTGAGACGAAGAGTATATGCAGCTTGAAGGTTGTTGAACACTCATATGACCAACATTATAGTACTTCTGTAACCAGTTTGTGTCCTGATGAACTGATCTTGTGTTTCCAGGTTGCTAGCCATCCTAGCATTTATATCTTGGATACCCCCGGCATTCTACCACCACAGTTAAATGATGTGGAAGCCTGCGCCAAGTTAGCTTTAACAGGTAAGGTTGAAGGAATTTGATTACACAGTATGGTGTTGATTACACAGAATTTGATCTAACTACCCGAACAAAGAAAATGTGGAGGGAAAATTGTTTCACATTGGATGCATTAGACGCTTTCAGTTAATTAATGATGAACCAAACCTCTTAAATTGAGACTTATATTGTTGTTAGGAGGTAAATTTTGCATCCTTCTCTCCCTTGATGTGTTGCAGGAGCTCTCAGAGACAATTTAGCAGGCGAGAAAGCACTTGCACAATATTTTCTTTCTGTCCTAAACTTGAACCATGAGTACCAGAAATGGGAGAAGCTATGTATCCATGAGCTTCCCGTTTCAGGAAACAATGACAAAACCACAACACCAGAAGTCATCACGGACCATACTCAGGTAAATTCATCACTGACCAATAAAGTTGGGCATGTATTAGGTCTTTAGACTGGTAGCAAGATTTAGTTATTGTCTAAGCTATTATGGAGTATGTTACATGTTTATTGTGTACAGGATTCTGTAGTACTCTCTGTTCGTAGAAGCCTGTTTGAAGTTAATTCATCCTTCAGAGGTAATTTACAAGAAGAAGAGGAATTGTTAAGGCTAATAAAAGCAGAGTTTGACGTTTTGAAAAAGGCTTTAAAATTGCCAGCAGGGTCAGAGGACATTGAGCACAAAGTTGCAGTTAAATTACTGAATCTTTTTCGAACCGGGAGACTTGGTCATTATATATTAGACTCCATACCTGTAAATATCGAAGATGTCTAACCTTAAGTTTGGTAAACCATAGTTTTATGTTGAAGATCTACACATCTACTTAATCCAGTATGAGCAGTCATGGCAGGGGTTTGGTTTTCAGGTACCTTGACTGTTTGTAGACTTTGTACGGAGTATATTGTATAGACATTGGGTAACTTGATAAAAGCCTAACAGGCAATCATATTTCATGTATCTCTCTTCTACTCAAACGAGCCTGAAAGCATTACCAATTACCTCCTGTCTGCACTTTTACAATGCATTCCTGTATAAACTGCTAAAGAAACCCAACCAAACTGAATCATTGTACAGATAGAACAAGCAGTAACAAAACTACTCCAATATCTTTTATATAACTCACAATAATAATCCATCCAACTCCGACTGGGTCACAATTTCAGAAATTCCCAGCAAGGACTTAAAACTCACACCAAGGAGAGTACTTCATTATTTGAGTGAGTGCAGACTGCAGAACATGAATAAATCCCTTTGCAGCATTATTTCTGCCATCTTATGAAATTGATCCAAGGTATCCCAACAAAGAACAACCATTTCTCAGAATATACTGAAAAAAGGCACTCATAAACCACATAACTTCCTACTATCATAACACCCGCTTCAAATTGGCACCAATTCCAAGTGCTTGACAGACCGCCACAAACCCCACCCTGCTCTAACAACCTATACTACCCATCCATCTTCAAACCTTTAGTGGGGTTAGGACAAAACCACAGCCTGAACTGCCAGGGTTAATTCAACAGGCTAGGCCAGTCTTCTATTTTTGGCAGACTACGAAAGCTGAGCCATACCTCAAAAATAGCATCAAATCAACAGCTCTTCTAAGGCGACCATAGAAGTATAGATCCTTTGCCAAATTTAGGAGGTGAAATGGATAGAACGCCTAATAATTTCAGAAAGCTATGAGAATGATTAATGTACAACCTTGCTGCATCATATTTTACAACCAAATATCCTCATTCAACATACATCAGGATATATTCATTGGATTATCTCATAAAAAGATGAAAGGATGCATGTGGATTTGAAAGGGTAATTTGACAACAAAAAAAAGAAACTTATTAATACAACTTCAAAAATAACTAAAAACCCTTTCATGCTTCCCATCACCAGAGCTTTGGGTATATGATATCTTTCTCAGCCAACAGCATGAACCACAAACCTGAAAAGGACTTGTTGTAAGCAAATAGATTCTTTGATATTCAGTAACAAAAACTTAGCCTAGCCTCCTACCAGGAAATAGACTACATACTGCAGAAGTCACATCATACAGCTAAGGTTTTACAAAGCTAAAATATGATTCACATCTTTGTAATACTCATACTATTGACACTGGGGCAGAAGCTTTAGAACATTGCCTGACTAAATCTACAAGTCTAGAAGAAACAAAATGACAAGCAAAATTTGTGAGCTGTACATTTACCTCAAAATGACTTGAGATATACAAAGTTGGTTGCTGAGGTCAAATCCTTCCCATCTCTGCTGTAAGAAGACCCATTTGATCAGTTAGATGATTCATATGGTGCAGTTTCTCCCATCCCTTATCTTCGCCTATTTCAAGCTCTCTAGTAATGCCGGTCTCTGGTGTACTAGAATCAACCTCTTCTGTATTTTCACCCAATGGGCTCATGGGGAAAAATTGCTCCCAGAATACATCATTACTTCCAGGAAGACAAACATCCAGATCAGGACTGGGAGAGTATTCCTCTGAACCTTTTGGTAATGTCCCATTTTGAACCGTTGACAATGAATCTGTAAAACCAACATCAGGATTCTGGGTCACAGAGAAAGTCATATCAGGAAGTTTAAGACTGCTCTCGGGATGAAGCACTTGGTTTAACTCTGACATCAATGCATCTTCTTGAGAACTTGACAAATCGATTTCTGGGATTTGAATTTCTTTAGCTGGGTCACTTCCCACAGGGCAAGAAGAATGAATTTCTGAATTTAAAGCATTATTGCTGGAAAACCCTGTTTCTTCAGGAATGAATGACTGCTTAGAACACTGTGCTACTTCAGAAAGAATCACTCCTGAAGTTCGAGTAGAGGAGCTGCCACAGTCTACTACACTGGATGCAGCAGGCACATGATCAAGCAAAAAATTATTAGGGTCCTTGGGCGACTGGTCAAGCAGGGGTCCATTTAATTTCAAGATCTCTCTAAGCATTGACTTAGCAGCTTCGTTTATCAAAGGCTGATATTTAACAACCTGACCATCAGAGTAGTCAGTATGCATACTTTCTGTTCCAGCACCTTCTTCATCATGATTAGGAAGTCTCCTCTTTTTATTGCCTCCTGTGACATGTCTGTTGCTTTCATTTTGCTGCTGCACTATTTGGGCCAAGAAGCCTGGCCTCTGCATAGCTTTGGCGAGAAATGACATCATCTGCTGCTGCCTCTCCTCCATGCCCTGAACGCGCTGCCCAACACTCTGTAACTGGTTATCTGTTGTTTGCTGTTGTTGCCTCAACCTAACAAGTTCTTGCATAAGAACATTCTTGTCCCTTTTAAGCCTTTCAACTTCTTCTTCAAGGCCAAACTTACCTACCTCAACACATGATTTAGCAGAAGTGTTTTGAATTGAAGACTGCTGTGGATGAGGATGAGCATTAACCGGTTTGCGCCTGGTGATACTCTTCAACAAGTGTTTCTGACCTCTTAAAAACCCCTCATTAGCAAATTTCCAGCGGTCTGGATCAACTTTCCGAAAACCCTGGTTAGAGCAGGAAAAAAAAATGAAAGGATGCATTCAATACGGACAGATGATAATTTGACGCACTATGCATTCAATATTTAAGTAATATACAAGGTTAATGGCACATATGTTAGGAAAGAGATTGACTACGTCATTCAGTGCTTCAAAAAAGCATATACTCGTATAAGACCTTTGCAAATTCTTATGAATTGCAAACCAAAAAAGACACAAAAATACACAATGCACGCATACATACTCCATGTAGTTACAGCAGTTTCTCCATTTAATTGCTATATGGTCTGTAAGACTTCAGCAAAAATAGCCCTCTGACATAACAAGCAAAATAGAAGGGCTTGAAAGAAATTCTAAGCTCCTAATATCAAATGCAATAATAAGCTTTTCCTCCAGTAATTCAATAACCTTTGTCTTATCCTGCCAGGAATACTGGAATTGACAAGTACGTACCCTGAGCACATAGACAGTTCTGTATGCAAATAAACAACTCTATACTGTCTCAAGTCTAATGCATAATAGTCCCCTGTTCCAACTGCATTATTCTTTTTGAAAAAAAAAAGATGTCCCCATATTACTCATAGTTTTTTTTATACAGCTAAATTAACCCCAGACCAACTCACTTATCTTTTTCCACGAGAAAAGACCTAGAATTCATAAATTCTACTAGGTGTCTAGCTTCTACAAGGAGTTATCATAAATCACCCAGTATAGAATGTTTGAAAAGACGAGCACCAGTCCCTCATTAGCCATGGAAGCATGCAGCCACTATTACTTAAAGCCGAAAAATATCCAAATTCTAACAACTGTTGCAACACTTAAAACACACAATATTGAGACATTAAGAAGCAGCGAATGAATGATCCAATACATCCACAAAGCAGCTCCCACTTTCCTCACTTAATTCTACACTAGTATGGCTGAATTATAGGTCATACCGTCGTATACACGTACGTAATGTTTAAAATGTTGAACTCGTGATAACAGTTAGAAGGTAGTGTTTATTACAGTAGACAATATAATCATACAAGAAACTTGTTTCATTAAATATTAATTAGGTAGATGCTTGTAAAACTATAGAGGACAATGGGTTCAAATTAAATTTAGACCCGATATAAAATGAACAAAAAAGTATGCAAACGAATCAAGAAATTAACCACACAGTAAGTGTGCATCATCGGAGACACTCGATTAAGACTGGTAAGCAATGCCACAGACCCACAGTACCCATCCAAAAGCCACGGACGGTCCTCATCCCTACCTCGGGGGCTTATTACACACAATAAAGCCGGTAGTAACCCACCATTGAAGAGACAGTCCTTAACCCAGAAATCCCAAAATATCCTTGATCATAACTTTATTCCTTAACCTTAAACCCAGAAACCTCCCAATTCACATAAAGTTATTCCATGTATGTTCTTTTCACCTGTAATTCACTTACCTAAACTTATCCGAACTTACTAAATCGTATTTCACCCGGTAAATTTAACATCGGGTAACCCTTATCCGAACTTATTAAACCATATCACAACTTATAAAAATCACTTCATAAACAGAACCAAACATGATCGAAGAACTCTACACAAATTCAAAAACCTAGTCACAGATTCAAAATTCAATCCCAAAAACATAATCAAATTCAAATTGAAATTGAGCAATTTCAATCATAATCAATACCAACAATAATGAAAAAGTAAGAATTAAACAAGAGAAAAAGAGAACTAACATAAGTATTAAGCTGACGAACGAAGCTGGAGAAATTGTTATGCTTGAAAAACTTAGGCAAAAGATCTTTAGCAAACTCAGGAACATTCCAAACAACAAAACTGTTACCATTACAACTCCATGAAACCACAGAATCAGTTGAAGGATCATCGACCATATCATACGTCTTGCTCAGAAACGGCGCCGGCGTACTACCGCCGTTACTATTTCCGTTACTCGCCGCCATAGCCACCGTCAACGACGATTCTCCCATTAGATGAACAATTCACTGATTTCTATACACAATTCCCAAAATTCTAAACAAATCAAAATGGATGAGATTTTTGTAGGGGATAATTAGGGTTTAAGGTTCGAAAAAAATACCTAGTAATTGAAATTGGGAAATTGAAGGGGGTTGAAGATTGAATTGAAATAGTTGTGATAAAGATGAGAGAGAAAGTGAGTATTTGAAGAGACTGGCAGCAGGCGGTATCGAAAGAGTCACCAATGGGGGAATTGGAATGCAATTACACTGCTTTTTGGGTTTTCATTTTCTTCTTTTTTCTTCTTTTTTTTCCCTTTTTTTTTCTTTTTTTTTAATTTTTTTTTTTTTTTTTGGATATATATATATTTTTTTTTTTCAATGCTTTTTTTAATTTCATAATCATTACCTCTCTAATGTAATGTCTATCCTTTAACGACACTGTTTGCTTTTTAATTTCTTATCCTTAATTAAGATTTATGCTAAGTACGGGATCTAATACCGACGTCTTGAGTTTATAGTCTTATATGTGTCTTATCATATGATATGACTTTTCAAATTTTAGCATAATTTTTTATTTGATTTAATTTGAACTCAATTTTTTTTAGTGATTTAACGATTTAATATTATCTAATTCTGATTGATCTTATGCATGGAGTAAATAAGAATGAGTTCGTGCAACGAGAAGTGTACTAAACAAGTTCAAAGTGACTAACAAAGGACAACATGCCTTTGATTTTATGGATAATTGAGTAAATTAGACAAAAATCTGGTTTAGAGGGCTAAAAGATTTGATACGTAATATACCACATGTGTATTTTTAGCAAGAGTCCGACCAATATTCCTATTGGACAAGACTGATGTGGAACCGTGAAAGCCCCTCACAAAATCCAATTAACGAAAAACTATTTTTATGGAAATTGTAGAATTTACCAAAATATCTCGCCCAAAATATCTGTTTTGTAACTACAACTACCATCTACTCCAAAGTGTCTCGCGTGCAAACTAGACCAAATAAATCGTGAGGGCTAAAACTTGATCGATGTCCTTCCTTTTTTTTTCTACAACTCGGACATGTACACAATATTATGAGCTAAAAATTACTCGGACATGTATAGAAAAGAAACAAGACACATAATTTTAATCTCTTCGTTTCCCTCTGTAGTCATCTTTAGAACCGAGAATAAGCCGTTCGACATGTAGCAGCATAGAGAGCCATGATACCAAAAGTTCAAAACCCATTTTCAGCATACTTTTCAAACCAAGAAGAAAAAGATGCGCATACATATAAGAATATACTTTTCATTTGTACATATTATTAAGTCACAGCATCCATTGACACAGGTCAGAAACGGACTAGATAATATTTTAGGAGACTGTACAAGTATTAGATCAATCTTTTATTTACCAGCACAGAGCAACCTTAACACTCCTGAACACTCTTACAGCACCGTTGTTTGAAAGACATGGTGCGGGCATAAATTTGGTTGCTCGAAATTCAACACTAGATTTGAAGGCATTTTCTTCTTCAAAACACAACTATTATGACCACAATGAGAAGGATGATTCCAAATATCACCAAGAGCAAACAAACCTGCAGATTCAGAAGAACTTCGTCGTCAAATTAGCTAGAAAGATAAGAACAGTCGAGAATTAAAAAGAATATAGTGCTAAGCGTCCAAAATTTTATCAAGAATGATGTTCATTCCACAAAAGACAGCAATCAAGGACTCAGCAACAAAAGTCTATTTGGAGCCAAGAATATAGCAAAGTTATGAGAATGCATGATACACATCAAGAAGGTTAATTTTTAAAACCCAGTTTACCAAAGTAGATGATAACACAATCAAGGGACAATCATTTCAATAGCAGACCCCTATGGATTCCATGTGACAATATTGACGTAACCTAAAGAGTTAAGAGATCAACATCCTAATTTCCTACATTTTTATTTAGTGAATAACATAATACAAACACAAGAGCATCAATCTACCAATCGACTTGTTCCAATCTCCCTATTGATCATAATGCTAATCCTTGCCACTCACACATAATGAAAAACAAATGGTAGCCTAAGAATGGATTACATTTTAAATAAAAATTAGTTAGCTCAAGTTGCAGCTTACCAAAGAAGAACTAGATTTTTGGTACTTTGAAGCTTTGAGAAGTTGGGTAGTTCCTTGCGTAGTTGCAGCATGCGAACCTTCGATGTTTGAACTAATATCATCTGAAAGATTAAAAAATTGTTAATAATGGTTCACAAGTGAATAAGTGATGCAGGAGATATTTCACTTGAAAAAGTAATAATATTAAAAAGAAAATGTAACTACTTTTTTTTAAATTTAAATTCTCACCAATCATAACACCCTGATCATGAACTAGCACTGCCAAATCTTTAAAAATTTCATTCACTTCACCGATCTGCTGCTGGATTTCCTGAATCCCATGCTCTCTCTCTTCTATAATAGCCTCGTTAAAAACCAGCTCATTATCCAGATGCACTACCTCCTGTCTGTAAAAAAAATCAAGGAAGTCAAAAGTATTGGTGATGGATAGATACGAGAACACATTTCTAACCACACAGCATTCAAACCAGCTATAACTTAAAGCATCTGTCTTATGAAACTTAAAACATACTCCGTAATGGGTAAAGAATATCTATGCAAACTTAAAAAAAAAAAAAAAAAAAAAAAAAAAAAAAAAAAAACAGTAATGATATAACAATTGGATAAAGCATCATACTTCAAAATATAAATTCTTTAAGATGGCTCCAGTCATGAGAGCAATATTCCTCTACAGATTAAACACTATTTTCTGAAGATCCACAACCTTTCAAATAAAAACCATTTAAGTACAGTTTCAAAAGGAAAAAATTGTTTCAAAAAAAGGGAAAAATCAAAGAAAATAGTTACAATATATATGAGATGTCTTTATTTTCTGGTCACATCTAGGGAAGACTGGGAGTGAACCTTGCACAAGGGTCAACTATGTTAACTAAGCTACCATTGACAATAATCTCCTCCACCTCACTCCTTACGCTGTATGTGTTTGCAGCACTAGTCCTGGGCCTCCAGGCAGGACAAAAATAAGGTGTACAGTCTCTTTTCCCCATTATTCTTCATGGACGAGGGAGGGATGTGTTTGTTAAAATCTTAAGACCCTAAATCTGACACCAACTTCCATCAGGTCATAATTAGGTATTAACTTTTCTTTGATATTCTTCAAATATAGAAATAGAAAACCTAATAGAGGTTAAACCCACAGTCATTCTAGAGAACCATCACTCACCTTCTAGACTCCAATAAAAGGGATTGCTGCTCTTGCCTTTCAAATGAGCTTATCTCTTCATCATTTCTACTAGACCTGCACCCAATACAAGATAATCAAATACACATTCAAAAGACATAGCACTGCACCAACTTACACAACAGATGTATCATTTTAACTACAAAACATTAGCTTAGAGAACTTATTACGATGATATCAACCTAATTTGAAAGAGTAAAAATTACTATAATAAAAATATACCACTTGACTCTTGAAATTGTAATAAAAAATTATAAGTAATATTGCACTGTTAAAGTAATCTTTTGTTTCAAGAAAGGCAAAGGAAAGAAAATTATTAATTTAACATCCTCCATTCCCATTTTGTTTCGTTAGACTTTAGAGAGGAGAAAGGCTATTTCATTCCATTCCTTGTGTCTAATACAAGTACTCCATTATTTCTCTACCTCTTCACTGGCTCGCACCCCCACCACAAAACACCCTGACACTTTCAAGCCAGGCCTGGTTGCAGATAAATGCCTTACTCATTATCCCGGATCAAAAACACAATACTAATATTGGCCCAAACCTAAAAATGTAAACACAATACTAAGTTTTGAAGTTCTAGGTTAAATTGTCTCATAACTTTGAATGTTACATCAAGTGACTACTGAGAACTTTGTACATGGACCAAGACTTCCATACTCAATTACTCATTCCTAGAGCCAGCATAATGGTAAGAACTTGTACATAACTACATAACATTTCAACAAGAGGGCCAAACTAGTTATCCATAATTAAGAAGAAATCATGAGAATTTATCATGGGCTATCAAGTTAGTTGAGTAGAACTCCAAACCTTGTTCAAGTTACGCACAAACATTTAGTTTCAATTCGTTCCCATCATACATAAGAAAAATATTCCACTCCATCTCAAATCAAGTCCCCAAGCTTCACTTTTCAAATAATACAAGTAGAATATAAAGGACAGAATCAAGATTGGATCTCAAGAACCCTTATTCAGCCAAAAAGTCCAAAGAGAATTCGGAGGAACCATATACAGGGGACCAACCTTGATACGCTTTATTGATTTGATTAATTGAGTTTAAGACACAAGTGAACACCTCCTCCTGAGATTGAATGACAAATATGCCTTGACATTCCTTTATTCCTCATATAAGACCTGCATTCACCTCACTCCATTCTAAGGAAATCTCTGTGACACCAACCAGAACCACTAGACATAGATGTCCTGTTGCTCAAATTCAAAGACCCAAACTCTATTCCCAATCCAGCCACCCCTGCATGATTTTCCAATCCATTGCACCATCCCAAATATGGTATATGTGGATTAATTCAACTTGAAAAGTTTTGTATCATTACCCTGCAAACTTTAATTTTACAAGGAGAGTGAAAAACCAAAGTAAAAAAGTTGAGGACTTGGGGATATTGATAGAGCTTGAGGGATTTAAAATCTTCCAAGGTCATAAGAGAGAGACAGAATGGGAGAGGGAATCAATGTTTAATCTGTGTTAGTTATTCCTAAAAGGCCCATAAACCTTTTCTTGTACAATTAAACTATCTGACGTGTCAAGGGAACACACAGGCTACTTCCAGTAATAAAGTTACCCACTAATTCTCTAACCCCAATTTCGAAAATAGTGGATCAACATATTAAGTACACATCTCATGACTATTTCCTTCAACATGCATTATCATATCACTAAAAAACTTGAAACAAAATCAAACACGACAAAAAAAGTAGACTCAAATCACTCAATGTCCAGTCATCCATATCTGCGATCAAAGACATATTAAAGGAATAATGGCTTCCTCTCAATTTCCATGATTAGCTTCCACAACTAATACTTGAATCTTAAGCAGATAAAACAACAACAGAGATATAAGTGAGCAGATATGAATTACCCAGAAGCTGAAACTTCTTTTGGAACAAAGGGAGAATATGCAGTTTCCCTCTGTGCTGCAAGTCGTTGTGCCTTCTGGAATTCCTTGAGAACTGCTTGGAAATCTCTAGCAAGTTTAGCATCAGCAATTTTTTTGCTAGCCTGCAGTTAAGTGAAGAAAATTCCAAGTATAAGAGAGGCAGAAGCTAGCATACGAAGGACTAAATTCATTGAAAGCTAAAGATGTTGAAAACAACAGTAGAGAATAGAGGGGGAAAAAACATATATACAGGATGGTGCAAACAGGCAACGGATTTCAGGGAAGTAAATATTGCTATATGAAAACATAAATGTGCACTTACACCGACTTCAAAACGCTGATCAGTTTCACTGGCTTCCTTAAGCTTTGCTGAGGTTTCTTTTACCAACTGCCCAATATGTAACCTCGTCTTATGCCTGCATATAATGTAACTCTTAATGAGAGGTCACAAGAGATAAATAAACTACTGTGTATAGGAATATTGTATTGCCATGTCAAAATTAATGAAAATGGAATTATATTGGGATCAATGGAGAAAAAATAAGGTAAAAGAAGCCTAGACAAATAAATATAATAACAGAATAAATAAAATGAATTAACAGCATATATGCAATTCACTTTACTCATTAGCAACACTTCTTTCCATCTCAAACTGGTTGCAAATTTTTGTAAGTAAACGAATTTCAACTGATTTAGGTTAGAGTGGCATGAAAAGCATCAAGTAAACAATTTTATCCAAGCAACTAACATTTCAGTTATGTGTTATCTGGAGACTAATCAACTGTATGAAACCACTACAATTTAGCACTATGATAGTAAACTGAAACATTATACTTCGTAACACTTGGTGATTCGCTTCATTAACAACACAATCCACCAGATAATGAAAATCCTTCGACTCTGAGAGTCCCTATACTCCCAAATGTATACTTCATTAATCTTTGGTTGTGACAATAATTATTATAATACCCAAATTGCAATAAGCTGATCCATAAAATAGTACTCTAATAGACTACAAATCAGCTCATAAACGTCATTTACAACAAGCTGCCCAGATTTAGAATTAGGATCCAGTATTCATATGCTATGAATGAATCAAGTTCAGGGAATTACCCGTTCGGTCTAGCTCGACAAACTAGAAATGTGTCAAACCCAATCGAATACAATACCTAGCAATTCCTATTCTCTTTTTAGGTAGGAAATGGGGATGGGGAGCAGTGTTACTGCCAAATCCCCCTATCCTCCACAATTTGTTATTGTTATTATTTTCATAAACCATCAAAAACAGTTCCTTTCATAGAAATTCAAAATCATAATTCAATGCCACAATGTATCCCAATTATAACCCACTTCAACAATTTCAATTATATTCAATCAACAACTACAAATTGTGATAATTCAACTTAATTCATCCCATCAAACAACCCAAATAGATAAATCAAAATAATTCAAACCCTAAACCAATAAAAGCAATTCAAATAACATCCCCAATCACCCAAAAACCCTAACCCCACAAAATCAAACAAAAAACCCTAATCACAATACAATCAAATAATCAAACAATTGGGAAAACTCACAATCGATCGCGAAGATCAAGGGTATCTTTAGGAGTACCAAGTGTATTAACAAGACGTTGAAACGAAGACACGGCCGTGTTAATCTTAAAAATCCCAGCCGCAACAGCCTGAGAAGGGTCTTGTTGCTGCTGCTGCTGCTGCCTTCGTATAGAAGGCAACGGTCTACCTGCCTCTAAATCGGCAAAACTCATCTTGTTGTCGAATTCTGCAAAATTGATTGAAGAAATTAAAGGGTTGGAATGATTAGGGGTTGACGATGAAGTGATGGAGAAGTGTGTTTGTTTGCGAATAGGGTGGAGACAAATTAGGAAGTTGCCGCAACTTCGCTGTTGGTCGTACCAAGAAATGAATCAGGTTTGATTGTGTTTTTCTTTCTGTCAAATACTCAAATTTGTGGCTGGTTTGTATCAAGGGGACGGGGACCATGTTACACTTGCACCCTTGACCCCTTTGTGGCCTTGTGTTATTTTGTCAACGAAACCCCCATCCACCCGCCAAATTACGGATCTAAACTACTTATCGATAGGGATGGCAATCCAGTTCAGATCCGACCCTATTTCGCCCCGATCTGAGGTAAAAAAAATTCCGCTCCGAGTCCGAAAAAAAAAGTAATCCGAGTTTGACTCTTCTAAAAGAATCCGACTCCGAGTCGAAGGAGGGTCGGAGTCGGATCCTAAAAAAAACCGACTCCGGCAAATGTCCGACTTTGACAGATTATCCGACTCCGCCTCTGACAGGTCGTGGATTTTGGTGTGGGTCATGGTGGCATTGGGTGTGGGTTGTAAAGGCCCAAATAGTCCAATTTCTCAAAGTATATTGAATAACAAAAAATAAATAAATAAATATCGGAGTAGGGTGGGATCGGAGTCGGCAGTCGGATATTGATAAGGATAATGGTTTGTGTTTTTAAATACTAAGTATAGATAGATATAGATATAGATTCGTGATTAAAAAAACACACGACTGCAACTCAGCTTGAACGTGCAAAAAAAAATTGTGGGTCAACTATGAACAGAAAATGAATAGACATGACCGAAATGGTGGATTGTGTTACGCCTTATCCGTGGTTTATCACTTGAATAGGGATCCACTTAGAGATCTATTTTCCGATTAAAATTGATTTTATGATATTTTTAATCTATTTTTTCCATTAAGTTTTCCCAATCAATATGGTTGGTATATAGGTAATTTAAAAGAAAATGGATTGATCACTTAAACAGAGAGGAACTGCTTAATCTATTTTTACCAAAAGAATTGAATTAGTCTAGCGTAGTTTGTTATCTCAACTGAACAATTTGAAAATGTTGCTTGGTGTGACAAATACATTCTCCATTTTCCAACCTTTCACGTAGTCTACCACTTTCAAGTTATAGAAAAGGGCAATATAAATACAAAATTATGAAAATAGGGTTTGTTCACATTTACTAAACTGAGCTGAATTAAACTAAATTGAACTGATTGGAGCCGAATTGAACTGAACTGATTGGAGCTATAGTATTTCCTATTTCGATTGCATTGAATATTCTAGATAACATATCCTATATTTGCTTAAAATTTTACTCCTTTTTGTAGGAATTCCTATTTGATTTTTATTGTTTAAAATATTTTTTGAGTGTATGCAACAAAATAAATGAATTACAGAAATACCTTTATTTTATTTTCTTTAGGGAAGAAACACCAAATTTGGGTTTGTGTAAAAAAGTCGTAAAGGACAATAATATAGACGAGCCTCAATTAGCAACTCCCCTAATACAAATGCTTAATATAAGCAGTTTTTAATTAAAAAGGGACGAAAAGCGTGAAAGTGATAAATATACGTGACAACAACGTTAACTTAACCTCCTCACCAGTCACCACCGTCGCCAAAAAAAACTCTCCCTCCAAATAATCTTGTCTCATATTTCTCATCCCTTCTTATTCAACCAAAAACCTAATTCAATCAAAGTCAATCAATTTCTTCTTCATTTTCTCTCTCCTCTCTTCGATCGATCTCTCCATGTCGGTGCGTTTTCTCTCTCTATTTCTCTTTTTGATTGATCGCATTTCTATGTAATTTATGCGTTTCAATTTAATTTCAGTTGTGATATTAGTTGATTATATCATTGTTTTCTTCTTGTTTCACTGATAATTAATTATCATTTTTGTCTTAATTTATGCGTTTGAATTAATTTTTATGTGTTTCCCCTATTGATATCGATTTGTGTGTTCGAGTTTAATTAATTTTATTTTGGTTGGATTTGATTCCGGTGTTTAGGGTTTGTAATGGTAATTAGAGAAATTAGTGCTAGTATTGATTTGTTAGATATTTCATTTCGTAATTAATCCATCAATCTGTAAAAATTATGCAGTAATGTTAAAAATATATGTATAGAATTAAGTGATGATTTACTTTGTATTTTTTTAGCAATAAGGAAAAAGAATAACCAAAAAAAAAAAAAATAGCCAAAAAAAAAAAGATTAACTTGTTGTGGGAATAGATGGCCTAGCTTGTAAAGTTCAGATCACATCAAGGGCATAGAAATGAGGCAACTTGATGTCTATTTCTTTCAGTTTTGGTATTTTCTATGTCAAGAATCTAAATGTCGTTATGGTGTAATAGCTGTTTCTAGGTGAGTCTAAGAGGTATAGAATTGGCCGCTTTAGTGTTATGCTGTTGCTCGATTATATGATTTCGAAAAAGGAAATTGACATCTTTAGATTAAGCTTAGCGAGCATGTCATTAAAAGCCCGTGTGGCATTGCTTGTCATATGAACTTGAATCATGCATCTTGTAATTTCATCAATGTTAAGGATTAAAAGTGTCACTTTGATGTTCTAATAAGGATGTAAATGATGTTGCTTTAATTCGGTACCATTTTTCTTCTCTGTATCATTTTAACTAATTATGTGGCCAATTTTCCTTGGGTCTATTATTTTTTGCCTTTTGTCATTTAATTTTCAGACCACTTCTGAGCATTCTATGTACATATCTGTGTATTTCCTCTAAGCTGTCTATTCTCACATGCATGAGCCAGGTGGACTAGTTTGTTAACAGAAGATAGTGCTCTTATGTAGATAGCTGTGTATTTCCTTCTATTTTTCTTCACACATTTAATAAGTTAATTCTTAATTTACATGCTTAATAATTATTACGGAGTATAATATTATGCTATATTCTGAGTCTTTTGTACCCTTGCCTCTAGTCCTCTACACAAAGAGGCATAGGAGACACTGATCATGTGACCCATTTGACATTACATTCTGCTGAACAAATTGTATTTTTGCAGATAAAAAGTGTGAAAGTGTGCAATGTCTCCCTCGGAGCATCCGAACAAGACATAAAAGAGTTTTTCTCATTTTCTGGTGAAATTGAACATATTGAGTTGCAAAGGTTGGTTATTATGTGTGGCTTATCTTGTTAATGTAGAAAGAGGATTTTAGAAGTTTCCTGTAATAATCAATTAAGTAGACCATTTACTTGGTATGGTATTGTAGTACTGTATCTTTACTTGTTAGTTATGTGATTTTAATCTTTCCAAATTTGCTGTTATCTTATCTCCAGTGAGAATGAGCGATCTCAAACTGCATATGTCACTTTTAAGGATGCTCAAGGTGCAGAAACTGCTGTTCTTCTTTCTGTAAGTACACTTCTAAGAGTAAAGACCTTTTGTTATATTGTGATCTTTTATTTGGTATGTTCTTTCTTCTCCCATGTAATCTGTATGGGGTTTTTTTTATTTTTATTTTTATTTTTATTTTTTATTTTTTATTTTTTTTAATATAGCTGATTTATGATCTGAAAGTTGGTAATGAAGTTTTATGTCGGTATAGTTGAAATCCTGGTTTTGGCTTGAATTTGTGGGGGCCTAATTTAATGTTTACAAAGGGATTATCTTTGTTTCTGAATTTTCCTTTTATAATCAGCAAAAAAAATTACTGAGATACAATAGAACTACACTGGGATCTCACTGATACAGAAGCTAACTTTTGAATCTCTTTATTGAGCTGTTTTTGTATTGTGTAAGGGATTTTCTAAACCTGTCTTGACCTTGGTACAAGATGTAGGGTCTTGAACCTCACTGATTGCTCTTTATAACCCTAAATGCTACCCTGATTCCCTTACAACTTATGTGGGAAGCCCGAGCTGTCTATTAATAGTGTTTTTTTTTTTTTTTTTTTTTTTTTTTTTTTTTGGAGGGGGTGATTTGTGGGCTGTTGGGATAGAGGAGGAGAATATAGATCTGTTATGCTAGATATCTTACAATTGAAGTGGTTATACGAATATACGTGCTACTATGCCATCCTTCTTGCTGCCTTCTTTTCTTCTGCTGTTTTGGTTGACAGGAGAGGGGTGGGGAGGTATATTTTCTTATAGTTCGTGGAGTCTTCATGATTAAATTTTACTTTATTTTTCAGGGTGCAACCATAGTTGACCAATCAGTAACAATAGCTCTTGCGCCAGATTACAAGTCGCCAGCTACTGCATCAGTACCACCAACGGTATGATTTATCTATTGTGCTTTAAACCAGGTGCTATACGATGCTGTAGAATATGAGGATATGACAATATTTTAATCTGTTAGGCCACTGAGAACACTGGCGCTGTTGGGTCCCCAGTGCAGAAGGCTGAGGATGTTGTCACTACTATGCTTGCCAAGGGCTTTGTCTTGGGGAAAGATGCACTGAACCAGGCAAGGGGGTTCGATGAAAAGCATCGCTTTACATCTACTGCTTCCGCTACAGTTGCATCTCTGGACCAAAAGATTGGCTTGAGTGAGAAGTTTACCATGGGCACAACCTTGGTAAACGACAAGATGAAGGAAGTTGACCAGAAATTCCAAGTCTCAGAAAAAACAAAATCTGCATTCACAGCTGCAGAGCAGACTGTCAGTAATGCTGGATCTGCCATTATGAAGAATCGCTACATTTTGACAGGGACTTCTTGGGTTACTGGTGCTTTTAGCAGGGTTGCCAAGGCTGCCGAGGATGTTGGTCAGAAAACAAGGGAGAAGATGGCCGAGGAGGAGAAAGGAAGAAACACTGCAGCTGGCTATTCTCAGGTATCCGAGTCTGGTTCCCCAAGAGCCAGTGGTCACCAGTGAGTGACTAGGGTTTGATCTTGTAATGCGCCGTTTCATCTGAAATTTGTAGCTGGTGAAGTTTCATCATGCCCCACTGTAATTTGATGTTTTTGGTTGGTTTAGTGGCAGTTTTAGATGTATAGATTGTCAAGTGAAGTTTGTGATGTTTATTCTACTCCAGTTTTAAAGCGAGGTTTTGTATCATTTGTACTGTCATATGTTAATTCAGCTACTAAGGTCTGCATATATTTACCAGTTATTTGCATCCTATTTTTTTTTTCTTGCATTTCCAGAAATGCTGCACTTTTCTGCTAGGAGATTTGGAAAAAGTTTGTAAATATGGAATCAAATTGGTATTCATAAACTCTGCAGCTATGATTCAGAAGCTATCCGGATCCAAATAATTTACAATTGGATGGTACAAAATTAATTGTACTATTAATATTTTCTTATATAGACTAATAATTCTGCCTTAGTTAAAACATCCAAAACACATTCTAAACTAATCTGGTGATTGCTCCATCTTTCCTAATACCCTAATCCTGCTTGAAATGGCACTCTTGTATGCCCAATCCATGATGATCCGTCCACAAATCGATCAACAGTAAATCGCGCTGCCTCAACAACTGACATATTAACATGTACTCCAGGTGATACCACCCTCTGACTAGTATTAGCTCCTGGACCATAGTTCTGAAACTCACCATAAAATACATCATCTAGTGTAGTTGTTGAATTCCAAGGTATCCACCCTCGTGGATCAATATGATCACCTATGTACGATAGCATATATACCGTAGTAGCCCCTTGGTTCCAAGGACGTCCCAAGTAAGTAGTGAAGTTTGATTTCACAGGTTCCAAGTCCGGGGCAGCACGAATTTGACATTCGTGGATGGATATACCGGCACATATGTTAGAGCACGGTCGTTTATGGGCAATGATCGTGTTCGTTTGCTGTTCCATAGGCTTACGAGTGTATATGGTGCAATTTTGAAACACTGCTTGTGCCTTACCAAATATGAAGTCTATTGTGCCATATATGTCACAGTTTCGGTAAAATTGGCGATTTGAATGTACGTACAAGGTGTCTTGATAACCTTTCATCTCACACTCGTAAAACACCGAGTGCTCGGATTTTACCAAGAGTGCTACAGCTTGGTGATTTTGTGGTCCTGCCGTGCTCTCAAAGGTTATACCACGAGCCACAAAACCCGCACCCGTGACTCCTACATAGGGTAAGTTCAAGTTTATAATCCAGATAAACAATACAAAATATTTTACATGTTAAGAAAATAAGGGTATAAAGTATATTTACCAAAAGTAGCGGTCTTAATAGTTGTTATATTACTCATTTTAACGCTTTTATTACCCGTAATGATCGTCTTGCCTTTACCAGCCCCTATAAACCATAGATTGGTTTTAGATTTTCCCACGGTTAAGTTCATCTCTTGATACCTACATCGAAAAACACAATATAACACAATATAAAAAGATTACCTCGACCAACAGACCAAATTGACAAATTTCATCTTATAATAAATCAAATAAATGTACCCTATTACCTTCCTGCCTTGATATGTATGATGAATGGAACACTACTGTTCTTGGGAGCCATTTCAATGGCCTCTTTAATGGACCTAACAGTAACATTAGGCCCAATACCATGATGAGAAACTGTTACATTGGGCTGAATGATTGATAGTGGTGAGCCCAACAACTTTTTGTGCTTCTTTGATATCCATTTTGGGTCACCAAGATTTTTGTGATCCATATTATTGGGCTCAAGGCCCATTAACTTTCTACCTGAAACGACGTCGCAATTTACTACCATGCTTGAAAGATCCAAGTGGTTGCTTATTATTTGCCACAACTCTTGAATGATCTGGGCCGTCTGATGTTTTGTTGCTCCACCTGCTTCCTCAAATCCCTCCGTACACGTGTCTTGGTTTGAGCATACAGTTGCCATCCACGTCATCAAGTCAACCATATGGCTTTGACTCTATTTTATATTTCCAAAAAGAAAATATCACAAGCTAATTATAACTCAATTATTCAATATACTCTATTATTGGCATACCTAATTAGAAAAACTTCATATTTATGAAAAAAAAAGTGAAGAAAAAATTAGCATTGGATTCGATTATTTCCTTACTTATATAGTTATATGTGCATTGTTCCAAAAATTAAGAGTTGTCATATGGTTTTTTTCATCATCAATAATGGATGAACATGTTACTCATAGTTATTCTTTAAACTTGTTGATCAACTTTTTTTCAACATTAATAAAAACCACGAATGATTATATTCCCTAAGAATCTAAAATAAAAGAGTCACAAAAGGAACTATTAGAAATACAAATGTAAAAATAAAAGAAGGCCACCCATTTAAAAATATAACGAGTACAATATTTAAAAGATTTATTTTTGGAATTTTAAAACTACTTCATAGTGGTCCGTATGAATGTACTCTAATGTACACTTTTTTTTTAAACGTTACCATGGACATGCATAAAGAGTCTTTTTACCGTACCGGCTTTTTTAAAATTTTCATCAGTACGTGCCATAATTTTTTTTGGAAGGAATGAAGAAGATTTTATGTTAATAGTTTAATTTATTCTTGTAAAGTAGCAATGCCAGCAATTTAATTTTTTTTTTATTTATAAAAAAATAAAATAAAAATAAAAAAACCTTGTTATTCCCTCACGAAGAAATAATACTCTATTACTCTAATTGAAATTATAAAGAAAATCTTAATAATAGTCATAATGATGAGTATTAATAGAGGCTAGACTATATATACTTATCGCCAAGATTTTGACACTCTAGACTTTAACAGGATGTAACACTTAACTCCGGAACTCCACACAAGTACACAAAAGACATTAACTATCAATCTCAATAGCATGCTAGCTAGCACCCTTACCAAGCTACACCATTGCCCTAATATCATACAAAGACAAACTACTAACCATAAAAATTGTAATACTAGAAGTCTAAAACTATATAATCAAACAACACAAATGAGAATTCAGTTTCACCAAAACTATACAAACATTAATACGTAATTACTTACTCAATTAATTATAACAATAATTCAATTTAATTACCTTATTATTATCTTGATAATTAGATGTTGATGATAACGTCTTCATTAGGAGGGGACGAGTACGTGTGAGCAAGTCCACCGTATCTTGTATGAACCCTACACAATCATCATGAGCTGACCATTGAAATGACTCCTTAATTTCATCTAAACCCTTAATTTCCATCATTAAGTAATCTAATCCTTTTCTTAATCTCTCCATTGTAACATTTAATGACACTTGCACCACCACATTAGCCTTCACCTCACCATGCCTAATCGCGGCCTCAACACCGTCTTGGTTGTTACTTTCCTCCACCAATTGTGTGTTTATCATGTACTCTCCTAGAGAGTTAACACATATGTCCGGATACCGTGTCATGGCACATATCCGTATGAGCGACATTGATGATGAGGACGACGATGGTGCTAGGCTTAACCCGGGGGAGTAACTAGAATCATTATTTGATAATGATGGAATAATAAGGGTGGTTTTGTAGTAGTGTTTGTGTTTCATCACAACAATTGTAATAATTGTTAATGATGCTAGTAACACTACTAGGAAAAATAAAACAAGGAGTGTAACAAGGGCATACTTTACCAGGATGTCTTTTCGGGTTTGGGTTTGTATTCGCGGTATGTTTTTTGATAATCTAGCTGAATTTGTGGGTTGGAGCTCACCATACTCCATTGATTAAATACTTTTCTTGGCTAATATAGTTTAAGATTAGAGATGAATGTTATTTTTTTTTTGTTTTTTGTTTTTTTGATGAACTTCAAAAAATTAAGTTCATGAACATATATTTATATATGTGTATAATATGCATAATTATATACTCAAATCACCTACATATCTAATATCTTAGATAATTAGGCTAAAAATACGTAATCACATTAGCTGGGTACAATAGTTATATAGGTGGACGTGAATAATGTGTAAAATGTAATTATTATTATTACCTTAAATGTATGGTAGGATAATAGGATATGATATGTTATGGACTTATGGTGTATGATGGTGAATTTTATTGCTTAATTGCACAAACTTTATTTTCAGTCATTTTTTTGAGTTATACAACCACACAAACTAGAAATAAAAACAATGAAATTATTCCGTAATTCCCAAAAATTTCAACCTTTTCATTATGAACATTCCTGGTAAAGGCTACAGATACAATTTTTTATGTAATTTTCAAAACATTACTTCGTTACTAAAATTTCTAATTTCTAAATAAAAATTAAATGGAGAGTATCATGTCTCAATTGATGGATGGTTTATGACGAGGATGATAGGATATTACTTGATGTGTGAAGCTGTTTTTTTGGTGTTATTGTAATTTTGACATAAATTGGAAATATGACACATGATGATAATATTTTTTTCCTAAATTATATGGCATGGATTGAGTTTTGATTCATACTTAAGGCCTGTTTTGTTCACCTTATTTGTACTTATTTCAGATTTAACAAGTTCAGTTTAGAAAAAATAAGTTATGATAATTAAGGGGTTATCTAATTTCAAATTACAATCAAAATAAATTAAATTAAGTTCAGATAAGTAAAAATCAGGTAAACAAAACACATCTTTAACTTTTACGAAAAAATGAAAACAAAGGAAAAAACTATTATAGTAAATGGATATGAATAGAGTTATAGGTAGTCTCACTAAACTTTGATTATGGCTTTAAAAATAATTTAAGTTCATAATGTGCGTACATTGTTGGTAGCATAAACAATGACTTTGGTTCTAAAAAAGTTTGAAGAACGTGTTTGGAAACAACCATTTTGAGAAAGAGGGACATATCAATTGAATAGTTCATGCTTGAAATAACAGTTTTAATCTCAATTTTTGGAACATCCATTTTGAGAAAAAAGTGATTGATTAATTGATTTTTTACATAGTATTTATTGCTCATGAAACATCTATCATACTCATGTGAACCCGGCTTTCCGCCCTTCATCTTACTTAATTGGTTAAAATATTTAGGGTGAAATGTACACAAACACAATATATAAGACAAATTAAGTTTATACTCCGTATCATTGCTTATGATTTCTCTTGAAAAGGAGTGAGATTATACATATCTAAATGACAATAGGAATTCATGTCCTAAAACTCAAGTTCTACAAATATGTTTAAAGTAGCACTCTAAACTTCTTATTTTGGTCTACTCGCTTCATGTTTTGATGTGTATTTTTTTTTTGTATCAGTGCACTTAACTTTAATCTATTTTTCGTAAATATATATATATGCATTAATGGATAAATCAATAGCCTTATTTACCTTCTTATCTTAACTTATCTGAGTTATCTCACAATTTAAGTTGATACTCGCTTCATCTTTAAGCTTGTAATTTAATGTTTGGGGAAAATAAAATAGAGATTCCAACCACATAACTTGGAATATTATCCGAATACCAAATGACAACATCCACAATTTTCAAACTTGTCCGTAAAAGCTACAAAAAGTGAAAATCTCAACCTTATTAAGCTTGGCTTGGCATTAGGATGATCGACCGCATAAGAAAAGCATAGCCAAATGTAGTTTGATTATCGTGGGGCAAGCATGTTTTTTTTTAAGGCGTAAGTACGATACAAGCACACAACTCGTAAAATGCACAAGAAAATAATAAAATTGCATGGAAAAGTGTAGCATTTAAAATTGAAGCATGTTTGTGATTTCGAATTTTGGATTACGACCGACACACAATAACAGTACAACACCATTAATTTTTGTGTCGTACTTCAAGTCATCAATTACAATAGGAAAGAGCACAATCTGACCCAACATCGAACAAGCACAATCCAACCCAATCGAGTGCTCACGCGGTGAGCCGGTGAAGCCTACCCTTATTAAAGTTGTTTTTTTTTTAGGGGACCCTTAATGAGCCTTACTTATTAATGGTTGAAGCTATTAAAATGTCAATAATGGTTGGCATTCACATTTTTTTTTTTTATTTTTCAATTAATGCTTGGAAAAATAAACCCCATCTAAATGATCTTTTCAAACGTAATTAACGGGACACATAAACACTCCATTAACCAATCACCAACCTCTTATTTTTAATTTGAAAATTCATCCCTCTTTTGACTCTGTCATACTTTCACAACAATAAACCAAATATTCAAAATTATTCAATTAAATTTGTCCATTTACATTATCTACTACACTACTTAATGATTGAGAAGAATTATTAACATTATTCAATCGGAATTTTGTTAGTTGAAAAATTAGGGTTCATCAGAATCAAATTCAATTAATAGTGTAGCAATTGTCGTTGACTTACCACCGAATTGCAATCAATTCCAATTTTTGATTTCTGAAAAACATCCGCCACCTTCTCTTTTTTCCCCAAATTTTGCCTCTAGATCCGTAATTCCCTAATTTTCTCTCTCTGGCTCTGTTTTTGTGATCCGAAAATTCCCCAAATCACCGGCTTTTTTGGAATTCACTCAATTCCAGGTCAAAGTATTGAATTTTATTATCTGGGTTTCATCAATCGCATTGGAAATTTCAAGAATTCTTGAAAAAAAATAGATCAATTTTGAGTAATTTTCTTAGGGAAGGAGAGAGAAAATGAGCAGTGATAAGGAAGGAGTGAAGCTAGACGACGAACAAATTGCAGAATTGAGGGAAATTTTTCGAACATTTGATCGAAACAACGATGGAAAATTGACTCAATTAGAGTTAGGATCATTGTTGCGATCATTAGGGTTGGAATGATTAGGGGTTGACGATGAAGTGATGGAGAAGTGTGTTTGTTTGCGAATAGGGTGGAGACAAATTAGGAAGTTGCCGCAACTTCGCTGTTGGTCGTACCAAGAAATGAATCAGGTTTGATTGTGTTTTTCTTTCTGTCAAATACTCAAATTTGTGGCTGGTTTGTATCAAGGGGACGGGGACCATGTTACACTTGCACCCTTGACCCCTTTGTGGCCTTGTGTTATTTTGTCAACGAAACCCCCATCCACCCGCCAAATTACGGATCTAAACTACTTATCGATAGGGATGGCAATCCAGTTCAGATCCGACCCTATTTCGCCCCGATCTGAGGTAAAAAAAATTCCGCTCCGAGTCCGAAAAAAAAAGTAATCCGAGTTTGACTCTTCTAAAAGAATCCGACTCCGAGTCGAAGGAGGGTCGGAGTCGGATCCTAAAAAAAAACCGACTCCGGCAAATGTCCGACTTTGACAGATTATCCGACTCCGTCTCTGACAGGTCGTGGATTTTGGTGTGGGTCATGGTGGCATTGGGTGTGGGTTGTAAAGGCCCAAATAGTCCAATTTCTCAAAGTATATTGAATAACAAAAAATAAATAAATAAATATCGGAGTAGGGTGGGATCGGAGTCGGCAGTCGGATATTGATAAGGATAATGGTTTGTGTTTTTAAATACTAAGTATAGATAGATATAGATATAGATTCGTGATTAAAAAAACACACGACTGCAACTCAGCTTGAACGTGCAAAAAAAAATTGTGGGTCAACTATGAACAGAAAATGAATAGACATGACCGAAATGGTGGATTGTGTTACGCCTTATCCGTGGTTTATCACTTGAATAGGGATCCACTTAGAGATCTATTTTCCGATTAAAATTGATTTTATGATATTTTTAATCTATTTTTTCCATTAAGTTTTCCCAATCAATATGGTTGGTATATAGGTAATTTAAAAGAAAATGGATTGATCACTTAAACAGAGAGGAACTGCTTAATCTATTTTTACCAAAAGAATTGAATTAGTCTAGCGTAGTTTGTTATCTCAACTGAACAATTTGAAAATGTTGCTTGGTGTGACAAATACATTCTCCATTTTCCAACCTTTCACGTAGTCTACCACTTTCAAGTTATAGAAAAGGGCAATATAAATACAAAATTATGAAAATAGGGTTTGTTCACATTTACTAAACTGAGCTGAATTAAACTAAATTGAACTGATTGGAGCCGAATTGAACTGAACTGATTGGAGCTATAGTATTTCCTATTTCGATTGCATTGAATATTCTAGATAACATATCCTATATTTGCTTAAAATTTTACTCCTTTTTGTAGGAATTCCTATTTGATTTTTATTGTTTAAAATATTTTTTGAGTGTATGCAACAAAATAAATGAATTACAGAAATACCTTTATTTTATTTTCTTTAGGGAAGAAACACCAAATTTGGGTTTGTGTAAAAAAGTCGTAAAGGACAATAATATAGACGAGCCTCAATTAGCAACTCCCCTAATACAAATGCTTAATATAAGCAGTTTTTAATTAAAAAGGGACGAAAAGCGTGAAAGTGATAAATATACGTGACAACAACGTTAACTTAACCTCCTCACCAGTCACCACCGTCGCCAAAAAAAACTCTCCCTCCAAATAATCTTGTCTCATATTTCTCATCCCTTCTTATTCAACCAAAAACCTAATTCAATCAAAGTCAATCAATTTCTTCTTCATTTTCTCTCTCCTCTCTTCGATCGATCTCTCCATGTCGGTGCGTTTTCTCTCTCTATTTCTCTTTTTGATTGATCGCATTTCTATGTAATTTATGCGTTTCAATTTAATTTCAGTTGTGATATTAGTTGATTATATCATTGTTTTCTTCTTGTTTCACTGATAATTAATTATCATTTTTGTCTTAATTTATGCGTTTGAATTAATTTTTATGTGTTTCCCCTATTGATATCGATTTGTGTGTTCGAGTTTAATTAATTTTATTTTGGTTGGATTTGATTCCGGTGTTTAGGGTTTGTAATGGTAATTAGAGAAATTAGTGCTAGTATTGATTTGTTAGATATTTCATTTCGTAATTAATCCATCAATCTGTAAAAATTATGCAGTAATGTTAAAAATATATGTATAGAATTAAGTGATGATTTACTTTGTATTTTTTTAGCAATAAGGAAAAAGAATAACCAAAAAAAAAAAAATAGCCAAAAAAAAAAAGATTAACTTGTTGTGGGAATAGATGGCCTAGCTTGTAAAGTTCAGATCACATCAAGGGCATAGAAATGAGGCAACTTGATGTCTATTTCTTTCAGTTTTGGTATTTTCTATGTCAAGAATCTAAATGTCGTTATGGTGTAATAGCTGTTTCTAGGTGAGTCTAAGAGGTATAGAATTGGCCGCTTTAGTGTTATGCTGTTGCTCGATTATATGATTTCGAAAAAGGAAATTGACATCTTTAGATTAAGCTTAGCGAGCATGTCATTAAAAGCCCGTGTGGCATTGCTTGTCATATGAACTTGAATCATGCATCTTGTAATTTCATCAATGTTAAGGATTAAAAGTGTCACTTTGATGTTCTAATAAGGATGTAAATGATGTTGCTTTAATTCGGTACCATTTTTCTTCTCTGTATCATTTTAACTAATTATGTGGCCAATTTTCCTTGGGTCTATTATTTTTTGCCTTTTGTCATTTAATTTTCAGACCACTTCTGAGCATTCTATGTACATATCTGTGTATTTCCTCTAAGCTGTCTATTCTCACATGCATGAGCCAGGTGGACTAGTTTGTTAACAGAAGATAGTGCTCTTATGTAGATAGCTGTGTATTTCCTTCTATTTTTCTTCACACATTTAATAAGTTAATTCTTAATTTACATGCTTAATAATTATTACGGAGTATAATATTATGCTATATTCTGAGTCTTTTGTACCCTTGCCTCTAGTCCTCTACACAAAGAGGCATAGGAGACACTGATCATGTGACCCATTTGACATTACATTCTGCTGAACAAATTGTATTTTTGCAGATAAAAAGTGTGAAAGTGTGCAATGTCTCCCTCGGAGCATCCGAACAAGACATAAAAGAGTTTTTTCTCATTTTCTGGTGAAATTGAACATATTGAGTTGCAAAGGTTGGTTATTATGTGTGGCTTATCTTGTTAATGTAGAAAGAGGATTTTAGAAGTTTCCTGTAATAATCAATTAAGTAGACCATTTACTTGGTATGGTATTGTAGTACTGTATCTTTACTTGTTAGTTATGTGATTTTAATCTTTCCAAATTTGCTGTTATCTTATCTCCAGTGAGAATGAGCGATCTCAAACTGCATATGTCACTTTTAAGGATGCTCAAGGTGCAGAAACTGCTGTTCTTCTTTCTGTAAGTACACTTCTAAGAGTAAAGACCTTTTGTTATATTGTGATCTTTTATTTGGTATGTTCTTTCTTCTCCCATGTAATCTGTATGGGGTTTTTTTTATTTTTATTTTTATTTTTATTTTTTTATTTTTTATTTTTTTTAATATAGCTGATTTATGATCTGAAAGTTGGTAATGAAGTTTTATGTCGGTATAGTTGAAATCCTGGTTTTTGGCTTGAATTTGTGGGGGCCTAATTTAATGTTTACAAAGGGATTATCTTTGTTTCTGAATTTTCCTTTTATAATCAGCAAAAAAAATTACTGAGATACAATAGAACTACACTGGGATCTCACTGATACAGAAGCTAACTTTTGAATCTCTTTATTGAGCTGTTTTTGTATTGTGTAAGGGATTTTCTAAACCTGTCTTGACCTTGGTACAAGATGTAGGGTCTTGAACCTCACTGATTGCTCTTTATAACCCTAAATGCTACCCTGATTCCCTTACAACTTATGTGGGAAGCCCGAGCTGTCTATTAATAGTGTTTTTTTTTTTTTTTTTTTTTTTTTTTTTTTGGAGGGGGTGATTTGTGGGCTGTTGGGATAGAGGAGGAGAATATAGATCTGTTATGCTAGATATCTTACAATTGAAGTGGTTATACGAATATACGTGCTACTATGCCATCCTTCTTGCTGCCTTCTTTTCTTCTGCTGTTTTGGTTGACAGGAGAGGGGTGGGGAGGTATATTTTCTTATAGTTCGTGGAGTCTTCATGATTAAATTTTACTTTATTTTTCAGGGTGCAACCATAGTTGACCAATCAGTAACAATAGCTCTTGCGCCAGATTACAAGTCGCCAGCTACTGCATCAGTACCACCAACGGTATGATTTATCTATTGTGCTTTAAACCAGGTGCTATACGATGCTGTAGAATATGAGGATATGACAATATTTTAATCTGTTAGGCCACTGAGAACACTGGCGCTGTTGGGTCCCAGTGCAGAAGGCTGAGGATGTTGTCACTACTATGCTTGCCAAGGGCTTTGTCTTGGGGAAAGATGCACTGAACCAGGCAAGGGGGTTCGATGAAAAGCATCGCTTTACATCTACTGCTTCCGCTACAGTTGCATCTCTGGACCAAAAGATTGGCTTGAGTGAGAAGTTTACCATGGGCACAACCTTGGTAAACGACAAGATGAAGGAAGTTGACCAGAAATTCCAAGTCTCAGAAAAAAACAAAATCTGCATTCACAGCTGCAGAGCAGACTGTCAGTAATGCTGGATCTGCCATTATGAAGAATCGCTACATTTTGACAGGGACTTCTTGGGTTACTGGTGCTTTTAGCAGGGTTGCCAAGGCTGCCGAGGATGTTGGTCAGAAAACAAGGGAGAAGATGGCCGAGGAGGAGAAAGGAAGAAACACTGCAGCTGGCTATTCTCAGGTATCCGAGTCTGGTTCCCCAAGAGCCAGTGGTCACCAGTGAGTGACTAGGGTTTGATCTTGTAATGCGCCGTTTCATCTGAAATTTGTAGCTGGTGAAGTTTCATCATGCCCCACTGTAATTTGATGTTTTTGGTTGGTTTAGTGGCAGTTTTAGATGTATAGATTGTCAAGTGAAGTTTGTGATGTTTATTCTACTCCAGTTTTAAAGCGAGGTTTTGTATCATTTGTACTGTCATATGTTAATTCAGCTACTAAGGTCTGCATATATTTACCAGTTATTTGCATCCTATTTTTTTTTTTCTTGCATTTCCAGAAATGCTGCACTTTTCTGCTAGGAGATTTGGAAAAAGTTTGTAAATATGGAATCAAATTGGTATTCATAAACTCTGCAGCTATGATTCAGAAGCTATCCGGATCCAAATAATTTACAATTGGATGGTACAAAATTAATTGTACTATTAATATTTTCTTATATAGACTAATAATTCTGCCTTAGTTAAAAACATCCAAAACACATTCTAAACTAATCTGGTGATTGCTCCATCTTTCCTAATACCCTAATCCTGCTTGAAATGGCACTCTTGTATGCCCAATCCATGATGATCCGTCCACAAATCGATCAACAGTAAATCGCGCTGCCTCAACAACTGACATATTAACATGTACTCCAGGTGATACCACCCTCTGACTAGTATTAGCTCCTGGACCATAGTTCTGAAACTCACCATAAAATACATCATCTAGTGTAGTTGTTGAATTCCAAGGTATCCACCCTCGTGGATCAATATGATCACCTATGTACGATAGCATATATACCGTAGTAGCCCCTTGGTTCCAAGGACGTCCCAAGTAAGTAGTGAAGTTTGATTTCACAGGTTCCAAGTCCGGGGCAGCACGAATTTGACATTCGTGGATGGATATACCGGCACATATGTTAGAGCACGGTCGTTTATGGGCAATGATCGTGTTCGTTTGCTGTTCCATAGGCTTACGAGTGTATATGGTGCAATTTTGAAACACTGCTTGTGCCTTACCAAATATGAAGTCTATTGTGCCATATATGTCACAGTTTCGGTAAAATTGGCGATTTGAATGTACGTACAAGGTGTCTTGATAACCTTTCATCTCACACTCGTAAAACACCGAGTGCTCGGATTTTACCAAGAGTGCTACAGCTTGGTGATTTTGTGGTCCTGCGTGCTCTCAAAGGTTATACCACGAGCCACAAAACCCGCACCCGTGACTCCTACATAGGGTAAGTTCAAGTTTATAATCCAGATAAACAATACAAAATATTTTACATGTTAAGAAAATAAGGGTATAAAGTGTATTTACCAAAAGTAGCGGTCTTAATAGTTGTTATATTACTCATTTTAACGCTTTTATTACCCGTAATGATCGTCTTGCCTTTACCAGCCCCTATAAACCATAGATTGGTTTTAGATTTTCCCACGGTTAAGTTCATCTCTTGATACCTACATCGAAAAACACAATATAACACAATATAAAAAGATTACCTCGACCAACAGACCAAATTGACAAATTTCATCTTATAATAAATCAAATAAATGTACCCTATTACCTTCCTGCCTTGATATGTATGATGAATGGAACACTACTGTTCTTGGGAGCCATTTCAATGGCCTCTTTAATGGACCTAACAGTAACATTAGGCCCAATACCATGATGAGAAACTGTTACATTGGGCTGAATGATTGATAGTGGTGAGCCCAACAACTTTTTGTGCTTCTTTGATATCCATTTTGGGTCACCAAGATTTTTGTGATCCATATTATTGGGCTCAAGGCCCATTAACTTTCTACCTGAAACGACGTCGCAATTTACTACCATGCTTGAAAGATCCAAGTGGTTGCTTATTATTTGCCACAACTCTTGAATGATCTGGGCCGTCTGATGTTTTGTTGCTCCACCTGCTTCCTCAAATCCCTCCGTACACGTGTCTTGGTTTGAGCATACAGTTGCCATCCACGTCATCAAGTCAACCATATGGCTTTGACTCTATTTTATATTTCCAAAAAGAAAATATCACAAGCTAATTATAACTCAATTATTCAATATACTCTATTATTGGCATACCTAATTAGAAAAACTTCATATTTATGAAAAAAAAAGTGAAGAAAAAATTAGCATTGGATTCGATTATTTCCTTACTTATATAGTTATATGTGCATTGTTCCAAAAATTAAGAGTTGTCATATGGTTTTTTTCATCATCAATAATGGATGAACATGTTACTCATAGTTATTCTTTAAACTTGTTGATCAACTTTTTTTCAACATTAATAAAACCACGAATGATTATATTCCCTAAGAATCTAAAATAAAAGAGTCACAAAAGGAACTATTAGAAATACAAATGTAAAAATAAAAGAAGGCCACCCATTTAAAAATATAACGAGTACAATATTTAAAAGATTTATTTTTGGAATTTTAAAACTACTTCATAGTGGTCCGTATGAATGTACTCTAATGTACACTTTTTTTTTAAACGTTACCATGGACATGCATAAAGAGTCTTTTTACCGTACCGGCTTTTTTAAAATTTTCATCAGTACGTGCCATAATTTTTTTTGGAAGGAATGAAGAAGATTTTTATGTTAATAGTTTAATTTATTCTTGTAAAGTAGCAATGCCAGCAATTTAATTTTTTTTTTTATTTATAAAAAAATAAAATAAAAATAAAAAAACCTTGTTATTCCCTCACGAAGAAATAATACTCTATTACTCTAATTGAAATTATAAAGAAAATCTTAATAATAGTCATAATGATGAGTATTAATAGAGGCTAGACTATATATACTTATCGCCAAGATTTTGACACTCTAGACTTTAACAGGATGTAACACTTAACTCCGGAACTCCACACAAGTACACAAAAGACATTAACTATCAATCTCAATAGCATGCTAGCTAGCACCCTTACCAAGCTACACCATTGCCCTAATATCATACAAAGACAAACTACTAACCATAAAAATTGTAATACTAGAAGTCTAAAACTATATAATCAAACAACACAAATGAGAATTCAGTTTCACCAAAACTATACAAACATTAATACGTAATTACTTACTCAATTAATTATAACAATAATTCAATTTAATTACCTTATTATTATCTTGATAATTAGATGTTGATGATAACGTCTTCATTAGGAGGGGACGAGTACGTGTGAGCAAGTCCACCGTATCTTGTATGAACCCTACACAATCATCATGAGCTGACCATTGAAATGACTCCTTAATTTCATCTAAACCCTTAATTTCCATCATTAAGTAATCTAATCCTTTTCTTAATCTCTCCATTGTAACATTTAATGACACTTGCACCACCACATTAGCCTTCACCTCACCATGCCTAATCGCGGCCTCAACACCGTCTTGGTTGTTACTTTCCTCCACCAATTGTGTGTTTATCATGTACTCTCCTAGAGAGTTAACACATATGTCCGGATACCGTGTCATGGCACATATCCGTATGAGCGACATTGATGATGAGGACGACGATGGTGCTAGGCTTAACCCGGGGGAGTAACTAGAATCATTATTTGATAATGATGGAATAATAAGGGTGGTTTTGTAGTAGTGTTTGTGTTTCATCACAACAATTGTAATAATTGTTAATGATGCTAGTAACACTACTAGGAAAAATAAAACAAGGAGTGTAACAAGGGCATACTTTACCAGGATGTCTTTTCGGGTTTGGGTTTGTATTCGCGGTATGTTTTTTGATAATCTAGCTGAATTTGTGGGTTGGAGCTCACCATACTCCATTGATTAAATACTTTTCTTGGCTAATATAGTTTAAGATTAGAGATGAATGTTATTTTTTTTTGTTTTTTGTTTTTTTGATGAACTTCAAAAAATTAAGTTCATGAACATATATTTATATATGTGTATAATATGCATAATTATATACTCAAATCACCTACATATCTAATATCTTAGATAATTAGGCTAAAAATACGTAATCACATTAGCTGGGTACAATAGTTATATAGGTGGACGTGAATAATGTGTAAAATGTAATTATTATTATTACCTTAAATGTATGGTAGGATAATAGGATATGATATGTTATGGACTTATGGTGTATGATGGTGAATTTTATTGCTTAATTGCACAAACTTTATTTTCAGTCATTTTTTTGAGTTATACAACCACACAAACTAGAAATAAAAACAATGAAATTATTCCGTAATTCCCAAAAATTTCAACCTTTTCATTATGAACATTCCTGGTAAAGGCTACAGATACAATTTTTTTATGTAATTTTCAAAACATTACTTCGTTACTAAAATTTCTAATTTCTAAATAAAAATTAAATGGAGAGTATCATGTCTCAATTGATGGATGGTTTATGACGAGGATGATAGGATATTACTTGATGTGTGAAGCTGTTTTTTTGGTGTTATTGTAATTTTGACATAAATTGGAAATATGACACATGATGATAATATTTTTTTCCTAAATTATATGGCATGGATTGAGTTTTGATTCATACTTAAGGCCTGTTTTGTTCACCTTATTTGTACTTATTTCAGATTTAACAAGTTCAGTTTAGAAAAAATAAGTTATGATAATTAAGGGGTTATCTAATTTCAAATTACAATCAAAATAAATTAAATTAAGTTCAGATAAGTAAAAATCAGGTAAACAAAACACATCTTTAACTTTTACGAAAAAATGAAAACAAAGGAAAAAACTATTATAGTAAATGGATATGAATAGAGTTATAGGTAGTCTCACTAAACTTTGATTATGGCTTTAAAAATAATTTAAGTTCATAATGTGCGTACATTGTTGGTAGCATAAACAATGACTTTGGTTCTAAAAAAGTTTGAAGAACGTGTTTGGAAACAACCATTTTGAGAAAGAGGGACATATCAATTGAATAGTTCATGCTTGAAATAACAGTTTTAATCTCAATTTTTGGAACATCCATTTTGAGAAAAAAGTGATTGATTAATTGATTTTTACATAGTATTTATTGCTCATGAAACATCTATCATACTCATGTGAACCCGGCTTTCCGCCCTTCATCTTACTTAATTGGTTAAAATATTTAGGGTGAAATGTACACAAACACAATATATAAGACAAATTAAGTTTATACTCCGTATCATTGCTTATGATTTCTCTTGAAAAGGAGTGAGATTATACATATCTAAATGACAATAGGAATTCATGTCCTAAAACTCAAGTTCTACAAATATGTTTAAAGTAGCACTCTAAACTTCTTATTTTGGTCTACTCGCTTCATGTTTTGATGTGTATTTTTTTTTTGTATCAGTGCACTTAACTTTAATCTATTTTTCGTAAATATATATATATGCATTAATGGATAAATCAATAGCCTTATTTACCTTCTTATCTTAACTTATCTGAGTTATCTCACAATTTAAGTTGATACTCGCTTCATCTTTAAGCTTGTAATTTAATGTTTGGGGAAAATAAAATAGAGATTCCAACCACATAACTTGGAATATTATCCGAATACCAAATGACAACATCCACAATTTTCAAACTTGTCCGTAAAAGCTACAAAAAGTGAAAATCTCAACCTTATTAAGCTTGGCTTGGCATTAGGATGATCGACCGCATAAGAAAAGCATAGCCAAATGTAGTTTGATTATCGTGGGGCAAGCATGTTTTTTTTTAAGGCGTAAGTACGATACAAGCACACAACTCGTAAAATGCACAAGAAAATAATAAAATTGCATGGAAAAGTGTAGCATTTAAAATTGAAGCATGTTTGTGATTTCGAATTTTGGATTACGACCGACACACAATAACAGTACAACACCATTAATTTTTGTGTCGTACTTCAAGTCATCAATTACAATAGGAAAGAGCACAATCTGACCCAACATCGAACAAGCACAATCCAACCCAATCGAGTGCTCACGCGGTGAGCCGGTGAAGCCTACCCTTATTAAAGTTGTTTTTTTTTTAGGGACCCTTAATGAGCCTTACTTATTAATGGTTGAAGCTATTAAAATGTCAATAATGGTTGGCATTCACATATTTTTTTTTTATTTTTCAATTAATGCTTGGAAAAATAAACCCCATCTAAATGATCTTTTCAAACGTAATTAACGGGACACATAAACACTCCATTAACCAATCACCAACCTCTTATTTTTAATTTGAAAATTCATCCCTCTTTTGACTCTGTCATACTTTCACAACAATAAACCAAATATTCAAAATTATTCAATTAAATTTGTCCATTTACATTATCTACTACACTACTTAATGATTGAGAAGAATTATTAACATTATTCAATCGGAATTTTGTTAGTTGAAAAATTAGGGTTCATCAGAATCAAATTCAATTAATAGTGTAGCAATTGTCGTTGACTTACCACCGAATTGCAATCAATTCCAATTTTTGATTTCTGAAAAACATCCGCCACCTTCTCTTTTTTCCCCAAATTTTGCCTCTAGATCCGTAATTCCCTAATTTTCTCTCTCTGGCTCTGTTTTTGTGATCCGAAAATTCCCCAAATCACCGGCTTTTTTGGAATTCACTCAATTCCAGGTCAAAGTATTGAATTTTATTATCTGGGTTTCATCAATCGCATTGGAAATTTCAAGAATTCTTGAAAAAAAATAGATCAATTTTGAGTAATTTTCTTAGGGAAGGAGAGAGAAAATGAGCAGTGATAAGGAAGGAGTGAAGCTAGACGACGAACAAATTGCAGAATTGAGGGAAATTTTTCGAACATTTGATCGAAACAACGATGGAAAATTGACTCAATTAGAGTTAGGATCATTGTTGCGATCATTAGGGTTGGAATGATTAGGGGTTGACGATGAAGTGATGGAGAAGTGTGTTTGTTTGCGAATAGGGTGGAGACAAATTAGGAAGTTGCCGCAACTTCGCTGTTGGTCGTACCAAGAAATGAATCAGGTTTGATTGTGTTTTTCTTTCTGTCAAATACTCAAATTTGTGGCTGGTTTGTATCAAGGGGACGGGGACCATGTTACACTTGCACCCTTGACCCCTTTGTGGCCTTGTGTTATTTTGTCAACGAAACCCCCATCCACCCGCCAAATTACGGATCTAAACTACTTATCGATAGGGATGGCAATCCAGTTCAGATCCGACCCTATTTCGCCCCGATCTGAGGTAAAAAAAATTCCGCTCCGAGTCCGAAAAAAAAAGTAATCCGAGTTTGACTCTTCTAAAAGAATCCGACTCCGAGTCGAAGGAGGGTCGGAGTCGGATCCTAAAAAAAACCGACTCCGGCAAATGTCCGACTTTGACAGATTATCCGACTCCGTCTCTGACAGGTCGTGGATTTTGGTGTGGGTCATGGTGGCATTGGGTGTGGGTTGTAAAGGCCCAAATAGTCCAATTTCTCAAAGTATATTGAATAACAAAAAATAAATAAATAAATATCGGAGTAGGGTGGGATCGGAGTCGGCAGTCGGATATTGATAAGGATAATGGTTTGTGTTTTTAAATACTAAGTATAGATAGATATAGATATAGATTCGTGATTAAAAAAACACACGACTGCAACTCAGCTTGAACGTGCAAAAAAAAATTGTGGGTCAACTATGAACAGAAAATGAATAGACATGACCGAAATGGTGGATTGTGTTACGCCTTATCCGTGGTTTATCACTTGAATAGGGATCCACTTAGAGATCTATTTTCCGATTAAAATTGATTTTATGATATTTTTAATCTATTTTTTCCATTAAGTTTTCCCAATCAATATGGTTGGTATATAGGTAATTTAAAAGAAAATGGATTGATCACTTAAACAGAGAGGAACTGCTTAATCTATTTTTACCAAAAGAATTGAATTAGTCTAGCGTAGTTTGTTATCTCAACTGAACAATTTGAAAATGTTGCTTGGTGTGACAAATACATTCTCCATTTTCCAACCTTTCACGTAGTCTACCACTTTCAAGTTATAGAAAAGGGCAATATAAATACAAAATTATGAAAATAGGGTTTGTTCACATTTACTAAACTGAGCTGAATTAAACTAAATTGAACTGATTGGAGCCGAATTGAACTGAACTGATTGGAGCTATAGTATTTCCTATTTCGATTGCATTGAATATTCTAGATAACATATCCTATATTTGCTTAAAATTTTACTCCTTTTTGTAGGAATTCCTATTTGATTTTTATTGTTTAAAATATTTTTTGAGTGTATGCAACAAAATAAATGAATTACAGAAATACCTTTATTTTATTTTCTTTAGGGAAGAAACACCAAATTTGGGTTTGTGTAAAAAAGTCGTAAAGGACAATAATATAGACGAGCCTCAATTAGCAACTCCCCTAATACAAATGCTTAATATAAGCAGTTTTTAATTAAAAAGGGACGAAAAGCGTGAAAGTGATAAATATACGTGACAACAACGTTAACTTAACCTCCTCACCAGTCACCACCGTCGCCAAAAAAAAACTCTCCCTCCAAATAATCTTGTCTCATATTTCTCATCCCTTCTTATTCAACCAAAAACCTAATTCAATCAAAGTCAATCAATTTCTTCTTCATTTTCTCTCTCCTCTCTTCGATCGATCTCTCCATGTCGGTGCGTTTTCTCTCTCTATTTCTCTTTTTGATTGATCGCATTTCTATGTAATTTATGCGTTTCAATTTAATTTCAGTTGTGATATTAGTTGATTATATCATTGTTTTCTTCTTGTTTCACTGATAATTAATTATCATTTTTGTCTTAATTTATGCGTTTGAATTAATTTTTATGTGTTTCCCCTATTGATATCGATTTGTGTGTTCGAGTTTAATTAATTTTATTTTGGTTGGATTTGATTCCGGTGTTTAGGGTTTGTAATGGTAATTAGAGAAATTAGTGCTAGTATTGATTTGTTAGATATTTCATTTCGTAATTAATCCATCAATCTGTAAAAATTATGCAGTAATGTTAAAAATATATGTATAGAATTAAGTGATGATTTACTTTGTATTTTTTTAGCAATAAGGAAAAAGAATAACCAAAAAAAAAAAAAATAGCCAAAAAAAAAAAGATTAACTTGTTGTGGGAATAGATGGCCTAGCTTGTAAAGTTCAGATCACATCAAGGGCATAGAAATGAGGCAACTTGATGTCTATTTCTTTCAGTTTTGGTATTTTCTATGTCAAGAATCTAAATGTCGTTATGGTGTAATAGCTGTTTCTAGGTGAGTCTAAGAGGTATAGAATTGGCCGCTTTAGTGTTATGCTGTTGCTCGATTATATGATTTCGAAAAAGGAAATTGACATCTTTAGATTAAGCTTAGCGAGCATGTCATTAAAAGCCCGTGTGGCATTGCTTGTCATATGAACTTGAATCATGCATCTTGTAATTTCATCAATGTTAAGGATTAAAAGTGTCACTTTGATGTTCTAATAAGGATGTAAATGATGTTGCTTTAATTCGGTACCATTTTTCTTCTCTGTATCATTTTAACTAATTATGTGGCCAATTTTCCTTGGGTCTATTATTTTTTGCCTTTTGTCATTTAATTTTCAGACCACTTCTGAGCATTCTATGTACATATCTGTGTATTTCCTCTAAGCTGTCTATTCTCACATGCATGAGCCAGGTGGACTAGTTTGTTAACAGAAGATAGTGCTCTTATGTAGATAGCTGTGTATTTCCTTCTATTTTTCTTCACACATTTAATAAGTTAATTCTTAATTTACATGCTTAATAATTATTACGGAGTATAATATTATGCTATATTCTGAGTCTTTTGTACCCTTGCCTCTAGTCCTCTACACAAAGAGGCATAGGAGACACTGATCATGTGACCCATTTGACATTACATTCTGCTGAACAAATTGTATTTTTGCAGATAAAAAGTGTGAAAGTGTGCAATGTCTCCCTCGGAGCATCCGAACAAGACATAAAAGAGTTTTTCTCATTTTCTGGTGAAATTGAACATATTGAGTTGCAAAGGTTGGTTATTATGTGTGGCTTATCTTGTTAATGTAGAAAGAGGATTTTAGAAGTTTCCTGTAATAATCAATTAAGTAGACCATTTACTTGGTATGGTATTGTAGTACTGTATCTTTACTTGTTAGTTATGTGATTTTAATCTTTCCAAATTTGCTGTTATCTTATCTCCAGTGAGAATGAGCGATCTCAAACTGCATATGTCACTTTTAAGGATGCTCAAGGTGCAGAAACTGCTGTTCTTCTTTCTGTAAGTACACTTCTAAGAGTAAAGACCTTTTGTTATATTGTGATCTTTTATTTGGTATGTTCTTTCTTCTCCCATGTAATCTGTATGGGGTTTTTTTTATTTTTATTTTTATTTTTATTTTTTATTTTTTATTTTTTTTAATATAGCTGATTTATGATCTGAAAGTTGGTAATGAAGTTTTATGTCGGTATAGTTGAAATCCTGGTTTTGGCTTGAATTTGTGGGGGCCTAATTTAATGTTTACAAAGGGATTATCTTTGTTTCTGAATTTTCCTTTTATAATCAGCAAAAAAAATTACTGAGATACAATAGAACTACACTGGGATCTCACTGATACAGAAGCTAACTTTTGAATCTCTTTATTGAGCTGTTTTTGTATTGTGTAAGGGATTTTCTAAACCTGTCTTGACCTTGGTACAAGATGTAGGGTCTTGAACCTCACTGATTGCTCTTTATAACCCTAAATGCTACCCTGATTCCCTTACAACTTATGTGGGAAGCCCGAGCTGTCTATTAATAGTGTTTTTTTTTTTTTTTTTTTTTTTTTTTTTTTTTGGAGGGGGTGATTTGTGGGCTGTTGGGATAGAGGAGGAGAATATAGATCTGTTATGCTAGATATCTTACAATTGAAGTGGTTATACGAATATACGTGCTACTATGCCATCCTTCTTGCTGCCTTCTTTTCTTCTGCTGTTTTGGTTGACAGGAGAGGGGTGGGGAGGTATATTTTCTTATAGTTCGTGGAGTCTTCATGATTAAATTTTACTTTATTTTTCAGGGTGCAACCATAGTTGACCAATCAGTAACAATAGCTCTTGCGCCAGATTACAAGTCGCCAGCTACTGCATCAGTACCACCAACGGTATGATTTATCTATTGTGCTTTAAACCAGGTGCTATACGATGCTGTAGAATATGAGGATATGACAATATTTTAATCTGTTAGGCCACTGAGAACACTGGCGCTGTTGGGTCCCCAGTGCAGAAGGCTGAGGATGTTGTCACTACTATGCTTGCCAAGGGCTTTGTCTTGGGGAAAGATGCACTGAACCAGGCAAGGGGGTTCGATGAAAAGCATCGCTTTACATCTACTGCTTCCGCTACAGTTGCATCTCTGGACCAAAAGATTGGCTTGAGTGAGAAGTTTACCATGGGCACAACCTTGGTAAACGACAAGATGAAGGAAGTTGACCAGAAATTCCAAGTCTCAGAAAAAACAAAATCTGCATTCACAGCTGCAGAGCAGACTGTCAGTAATGCTGGATCTGCCATTATGAAGAATCGCTACATTTTGACAGGGACTTCTTGGGTTACTGGTGCTTTTAGCAGGGTTGCCAAGGCTGCCGAGGATGTTGGTCAGAAAACAAGGGAGAAGATGGCCGAGGAGGAGAAAGGAAGAAACACTGCAGCTGGCTATTCTCAGGTATCCGAGTCTGGTTCCCCAAGAGCCAGTGGTCACCAGTGAGTGACTAGGGTTTGATCTTGTAATGCGCCGTTTCATCTGAAATTTGTAGCTGGTGAAGTTTCATCATGCCCCACTGTAATTTGATGTTTTTGGTTGGTTTAGTGGCAGTTTTAGATGTATAGATTGTCAAGTGAAGTTTGTGATGTTTATTCTACTCCAGTTTTAAAGCGAGGTTTTGTATCATTTGTACTGTCATATGTTAATTCAGCTACTAAGGTCTGCATATATTTACCAGTTATTTGCATCCTATTTTTTTTTTCTTGCATTTCCAGAAATGCTGCACTTTTCTGCTAGGAGATTTGGAAAAAGTTTGTAAATATGGAATCAAATTGGTATTCATAAACTCTGCAGCTATGATTCAGAAGCTATCCGGATCCAAATAATTTACAATTGGATGGTACAAAATTAATTGTACTATTAATATTTTCTTATATAGACTAATAATTCTGCCTTAGTTAAAACATCCAAAACACATTCTAAACTAATCTGGTGATTGCTCCATCTTTCCTAATACCCTAATCCTGCTTGAAATGGCACTCTTGTATGCCCAATCCATGATGATCCGTCCACAAATCGATCAACAGTAAATCGCGCTGCCTCAACAACTGACATATTAACATGTACTCCAGGTGATACCACCCTCTGACTAGTATTAGCTCCTGGACCATAGTTCTGAAACTCACCATAAAATACATCATCTAGTGTAGTTGTTGAATTCCAAGGTATCCACCCTCGTGGATCAATATGATCACCTATGTACGATAGCATATATACCGTAGTAGCCCCTTGGTTCCAAGGACGTCCCAAGTAAGTAGTGAAGTTTGATTTCACAGGTTCCAAGTCCGGGGCAGCACGAATTTGACATTCGTGGATGGATATACCGGCACATATGTTAGAGCACGGTCGTTTATGGGCAATGATCGTGTTCGTTTGCTGTTCCATAGGCTTACGAGTGTATATGGTGCAATTTTGAAACACTGCTTGTGCCTTACCAAATATGAAGTCTATTGTGCCATATATGTCACAGTTTCGGTAAAATTGGCGATTTGAATGTACGTACAAGGTGTCTTGATAACCTTTCATCTCACACTCGTAAAACACCGAGTGCTCGGATTTTACCAAGAGTGCTACAGCTTGGTGATTTTGTGGTCCTGCCGTGCTCTCAAAGGTTATACCACGAGCCACAAAACCCGCACCCGTGACTCCTACATAGGGTAAGTTCAAGTTTATAATCCAGATAAACAATACAAAATATTTTACATGTTAAGAAAATAAGGGTATAAAGTGTATTTACCAAAAGTAGCGGTCTTAATAGTTGTTATATTACTCATTTTAACGCTTTTATTACCCGTAATGATCGTCTTGCCTTTACCAGCCCCTATAAACCATAGATTGGTTTTAGATTTTCCCACGGTTAAGTTCATCTCTTGATACCTACATCGAAAAACACAATATAACACAATATAAAAAGATTACCTCGACCAACAGACCAAATTGACAAATTTCATCTTATAATAAATCAAATAAATGTACCCTATTACCTTCCTGCCTTGATATGTATGATGAATGGAACACTACTGTTCTTGGGAGCCATTTCAATGGCCTCTTTAATGGACCTAACAGTAACATTAGGCCCAATACCATGATGAGAAACTGTTACATTGGGCTGAATGATTGATAGTGGTGAGCCCAACAACTTTTTGTGCTTCTTTGATATCCATTTTGGGTCACCAAGATTTTTGTGATCCATATTATTGGGCTCAAGGCCCATTAACTTTCTACCTGAAACGACGTCGCAATTTACTACCATGCTTGAAAGATCCAAGTGGTTGCTTATTATTTGCCACAACTCTTGAATGATCTGGGCCGTCTGATGTTTTGTTGCTCCACCTGCTTCCTCAAATCCCTCCGTACACGTGTCTTGGTTTGAGCATACAGTTGCCATCCACGTCATCAAGTCAACCATATGGCTTTGACTCTATTTTATATTTCCAAAAAGAAAATATCACAAGCTAATTATAACTCAATTATTCAATATACTCTATTATTGGCATACCTAATTAGAAAAAACTTCATATTTATGAAAAAAAAAAGTGAAGAAAAAATTAGCATTGGATTCGATTATTTCCTTACTTATATAGTTATATGTGCATTGTTCCAAAAATTAAGAGTTGTCATATGGTTTTTTTCATCATCAATAATGGATGAACATGTTACTCATAGTTATTCTTTAAACTTGTTGATCAACTTTTTTTCAACATTAATAAAAACCACGAATGATTATATTCCCTAAGAATCTAAAATAAAAGAGTCACAAAAGGAACTATTAGAAATACAAATGTAAAAATAAAAGAAGGCCACCCATTTAAAAATATAACGAGTACAATATTTAAAAGATTTATTTTTGGAATTTTAAAACTACTTCATAGTGGTCCGTATGAATGTACTCTAATGTACACTTTTTTTTTAAACGTTACCATGGACATGCATAAAGAGTCTTTTTACCGTACCGGCTTTTTTAAAATTTTCATCAGTACGTGCCATAATTTTTTTTGGAAGGAATGAAGAAGATTTTATGTTAATAGTTTAATTTATTCTTGTAAAGTAGCAATGCCAGCAATTTAATTTTTTTTTTATTTATAAAAAAATAAAATAAAAATAAAAAAACCTTGTTATTCCCTCACGAAGAAATAATACTCTATTACTCTAATTGAAATTATAAAGAAAATCTTAATAATAGTCATAATGATGAGTATTAATAGAGGCTAGACTATATATACTTATCGCCAAGATTTTGACACTCTAGACTTTAACAGGATGTAACACTTAACTCCGGAACTCCACACAAGTACACAAAAGACATTAACTATCAATCTCAATAGCATGCTAGCTAGCACCCTTACCAAGCTACACCATTGCCCTAATATCATACAAAGACAAACTACTAACCATAAAAATTGTAATACTAGAAGTCTAAAACTATATAATCAAACAACACAAATGAGAATTCAGTTTCACCAAAACTATACAAACATTAATACGTAATTACTTACTCAATTAATTATAACAATAATTCAATTTAATTACCTTATTATTATCTTGATAATTAGATGTTGATGATAACGTCTTCATTAGGAGGGGACGAGTACGTGTGAGCAAGTCCACCGTATCTTGTATGAACCCTACACAATCATCATGAGCTGACCATTGAAATGACTCCTTAATTTCATCTAAACCCTTAATTTCCATCATTAAGTAATCTAATCCTTTTCTTAATCTCTCCATTGTAACATTTAATGACACTTGCACCACCACATTAGCCTTCACCTCACCATGCCTAATCGCGGCCTCAACACCGTCTTGGTTGTTACTTTCCTCCACCAATTGTGTGTTTATCATGTACTCTCCTAGAGAGTTAACACATATGTCCGGATACCGTGTCATGGCACATATCCGTATGAGCGACATTGATGATGAGGACGACGATGGTGCTAGGCTTAACCCGGGGGAGTAACTAGAATCATTATTTGATAATGATGGAATAATAAGGGTGGTTTTGTAGTAGTGTTTGTGTTTCATCACAACAATTGTAATAATTGTTAATGATGCTAGTAACACTACTAGGAAAAATAAAACAAGGAGTGTAACAAGGGCATACTTTACCAGGATGTCTTTTCGGGTTTGGGTTTGTATTCGCGGTATGTTTTTTGATAATCTAGCTGAATTTGTGGGTTGGAGCTCACCATACTCCATTGATTAAATACTTTTCTTGGCTAATATAGTTTAAGATTAGAGATGAATGTTATTTTTTTTTGTTTTTTGTTTTTTTGATGAACTTCAAAAAATTAAGTTCATGAACATATATTTATATATGTGTATAATATGCATAATTATATACTCAAATCACCTACATATCTAATATCTTAGATAATTAGGCTAAAAATACGTAATCACATTAGCTGGGTACAATAGTTATATAGGTGGACGTGAATAATGTGTAAAATGTAATTATTATTATTACCTTAAATGTATGGTAGGATAATAGGATATGATATGTTATGGACTTATGGTGTATGATGGTGAATTTTATTGCTTAATTGCACAAACTTTATTTTCAGTCATTTTTTTGAGTTATACAACCACACAAACTAGAAATAAAAACAATGAAATTATTCCGTAATTCCCAAAAATTTCAACCTTTTCATTATGAACATTCCTGGTAAAGGCTACAGATACAATTTTTTATGTAATTTTCAAAACATTACTTCGTTACTAAAATTTCTAATTTCTAAATAAAAATTAAATGGAGAGTATCATGTCTCAATTGATGGATGGTTTATGACGAGGATGATAGGATATTACTTGATGTGTGAAGCTGTTTTTTTTGGTGTTATTGTAATTTTGACATAAATTGGAAATATGACACATGATGATAATATTTTTTTCCTAAATTATATGGCATGGATTGAGTTTTGATTCATACTTAAGGCCTGTTTTGTTCACCTTATTTGTACTTATTTCAGATTTAACAAGTTCAGTTTAGAAAAAATAAGTTATGATAATTAAGGGGTTATCTAATTTCAAATTACAATCAAAATAAATTAAATTAAGTTCAGATAAGTAAAAATCAGGTAAACAAAACACATCTTTAACTTTTACGAAAAAATGAAAACAAAGGAAAAAACTATTATAGTAAATGGATATGAATAGAGTTATAGGTAGTCTCACTAAACTTTGATTATGGCTTTAAAAATAATTTAAGTTCATAATGTGCGTACATTGTTGGTAGCATAAACAATGACTTTGGTTCTAAAAAAGTTTGAAGAACGTGTTTGGAAACAACCATTTTGAGAAAGAGGGACATATCAATTGAATAGTTCATGCTTGAAATAACAGTTTTAATCTCAATTTTTGGAACATCCATTTTGAGAAAAAAGTGATTGATTAATTGATTTTTACATAGTATTTATTGCTCATGAAACATCTATCATACTCATGTGAACCCGGCTTTCCGCCCTTCATCTTACTTAATTGGTTAAAATATTTAGGGTGAAATGTACACAAACACAATATATAAGACAAATTAAGTTTATACTCCGTATCATTGCTTATGATTTCTCTTGAAAAGGAGTGAGATTATACATATCTAAATGACAATAGGAATTCATGTCCTAAAACTCAAGTTCTACAAATATGTTTAAAGTAGCACTCTAAACTTCTTATTTTGGTCTACTCGCTTCATGTTTTGATGTGTATTTTTTTTTTGTATCAGTGCACTTAACTTTAATCTATTTTTCGTAAATATATATATATGCATTAATGGATAAATCAATAGCCTTATTTACCTTCTTATCTTAACTTATCTGAGTTATCTCACAATTTAAGTTGATACTCGCTTCATCTTTAAGCTTGTAATTTAATGTTTGGGGAAAATAAAATAGAGATTCCAACCACATAACTTGGAATATTATCCGAATACCAAATGACAACATCCACAATTTTCAAACTTGTCCGTAAAAGCTACAAAAAGTGAAAATCTCAACCTTATTAAGCTTGGCTTGGCATTAGGATGATCGACCGCATAAGAAAAGCATAGCCAAATGTAGTTTGATTATCGTGGGGCAAGCATGTTTTTTTTTAAGGCGTAAGTACGATACAAGCACACAACTCGTAAAATGCACAAGAAAATAATAAAATTGCATGGAAAAGTGTAGCATTTAAAATTGAAGCATGTTTGTGATTTCGAATTTTGGATTACGACCGACACACAATAACAGTACAACACCATTAATTTTTGTGTCGTACTTCAAGTCATCAATTACAATAGGAAAGAGCACAATCTGACCCAACATCGAACAAGCACAATCCAACCCAATCGAGTGCTCACGCGGTGAGCCGGTGAAGCCTACCCTTATTAAAGTTGTTTTTTTTTTAGGGGACCCTTAATGAGCCTTACTTATTAATGGTTGAAGCTATTAAAATGTCAATAATGGTTGGCATTCACATTTTTTTTTTTTATTTTTCAATTAATGCTTGGAAAAATAAACCCCATCTAAATGATCTTTTCAAACGTAATTAACGGGACACATAAACACTCCATTAACCAATCACCAACCTCTTATTTTTAATTTGAAAATTCATCCCTCTTTTGACTCTGTCATACTTTCACAACAATAAACCAAATATTCAAAATTATTCAATTAAATTTGTCCATTTACATTATCTACTACACTACTTAATGATTGAGAAGAATTATTAACATTATTCAATCGGAATTTTGTTAGTTGAAAAATTAGGGTTCATCAGAATCAAATTCAATTAATAGTGTAGCAATTGTCGTTGACTTACCACCGAATTGCAATCAATTCCAATTTTTGATTTCTGAAAAACATCCGCCACCTTCTCTTTTTTCCCCAAATTTTGCCTCTAGATCCGTAATTCCCTAATTTTCTCTCTCTGGCTCTGTTTTTGTGATCCGAAAATTCCCCAAATCACCGGCTTTTTTGGAATTCACTCAATTCCAGGTCAAAGTATTGAATTTTATTATCTGGGTTTCATCAATCGCATTGGAAATTTCAAGAATTCTTGAAAAAAAATAGATCAATTTTGAGTAATTTTCTTAGGGAAGGAGAGAGAAAATGAGCAGTGATAAGGAAGGAGTGAAGCTAGACGACGAACAAATTGCAGAATTGAGGGAAATTTTTCGAACATTTGATCGAAACAACGATGGAAAATTGACTCAATTAGAGTTAGGATCATTGTTGCGATCATTAGGGTTGAAACCCAGCGAAGATCAGCTAGAAACCCTAATTCAAGCAGCTGATAAGAATAACAATGGAATGATTGAATTTTCAGAATTTATTTCTCTGGTATCCCCTGATCTTATTCCAACAAAATGCCCTTACAGTGAAGAACAGCTTAAGCAGTTATTCACGATGTTTGATAGAGATGGCAATGGATTGATCACAGCAGCCGAGCTCGCCCATTCGATGGCGAAGCTCGGCCATGCTTTGACTGCTGAGGAGCTCACTGGTATGATCAAGGAGGCTGATACTGATGGTGATGGTTGTATCAATTATCAGGAGTTTTCTCAGGCGATCACCTCGGCCGCCTTTGATAATTCATGGACTTGAATTGAAGTGGTTATGCTGGTCTGTGAGTATTTAGTCCCTTCTTTTACATTCAAAGGATACATGGTTTTGTTCTGCAATTTGTTGTTGACCTTTAATAACCATATATACTATCAGTTCAAGTCTTTGATTAAGGTTTCTATGGTTTGCTGTTCATGTTTTTCGGATGACATTGAATGTTTGTTTGTTTTGTAGTTCCTGCTCTATTTGTTTGTATATATATCGGCATTTTATATAAAGTTTCAGTGTTCTTGGTTCATTTTATGCTCCCTTGGTTGTTTTCCACAATATTGAGCAATAATTCAGATCAAATTTACCTGATAGTATGCTTCAGTAGTGATATTTGTGTTGTACTCTTGTAATGATTAATTGTCAGGCATCTAAAATCAGAACAGTATAAGAATATAGTACTGGGTTGCTTAAGAGGAAGTGAAACGTGTTAATAATAATTTTAAAGTTGATGGTATATCATTGAACATTCCTAATGGAGTTTTGTAAAGTACATGAAGTGCCTGACTCCTTTTTTTGGTTTAAAATCACCAGCAGCCTGAATTTACCTCAAGCATTCTCATACAAAAAACAACAATTTGGGTCAAAGTTCTATGGATAAAACATGTTTCTTAAATTCATGTTTAATAACACTTTAGAATAATCATTTGAACATATGTAATGAAGCAATAACACATTTGTGAATCTGTGATTACTTTTATCCCTGTTTTTATCCCTTTATGAAAGGTTTCATTGAAGAAAGCTGAGTCTATTTTCTTGTATTTATAATATATATATTGAAAAATAAAGAACAAAAAACAAATGAAACAATAAAACTATGGGTTAATTGGCCTATATGAGCTCAGAAATAGATCAGCAGCTTCTGTTTTTCTGGCATTTGAGCACACCTGCTTCCTTTGTCATTGAAGCCACATGTGAAGCTGGCTGAGCGCTTAAGCTCATGGCCTTGGCATAAGGTGAGGATGATCCACTTCCGGATTTTACAAATCGTGCTCCGTTTAGAAACAAATCCCCTTCTGATGTCCAATTCCATTTCTTCCATTCCTTTTCTGCTGCATTCTCCCGTTTAGTGACCTGTTACAAATCATTTGGATCAAGTCATTAAGGAAATCAGTCATTTGCTTCGGTTCAAGTCATCTTAGGCCAAGGCTACTGTCTATTGGCTATTGCTGATTAGCGTTTAGGTTTTTTGGTTCGAGTCATTTTTGGATTTTGTTTCATCAACTGGTCTTGTCATTTCAGGTACAATTCGGATTTAAGTATGGCATAAGCTAAATTAGGTAATGGGGAACGGTACAACACTAAAACCTTGGGTCCTTGGTTTAGTTTTGTCAGGTTTAGATATGGCCGGAAAAGTTAACAGTAAATAGTTAGCGATTTTGTGAAAATCACCTCTTTATTAGACCGATTATCAGGAGCTAGGAATCTGTTGCCTTGGCTGTTGATAGTTGGTCCTGCACTGCCTCCAATGGCGTACATTTGCCATTGAGTGTAGTCATTATTTACGACATGAAAATAGCCATGTCTGCACCTGAAAAATGGATCAAAATATCAAATTTAGTGCATAAAAATGACATATAAAGATTGTTTCAACTTTATATTAAATCGTATATACCTTGGCATTCTTTGAACCAAGCCCTCTCCAAAATGGTTGAAGGCTATTGTTACTTGCATGTTCTTGTCCTGTTTATGATTATCGTTATGCCCCAAGAGCATCACCTTGTTATGATCTGTCATGTAGTTGTTAGATATGGTTATCGCGGTGGAGCCATGAATGGCATCGATCAAGCCATCAGTGCATCTAGACAGAGAGCAATGATCCACCCAAATATGCTTTGATGAGATGATGGAAATCCCATCACCATCTGACTTACTTCTCCAACCATATTGTGTTGGAGTTCTCCTTACATATGCATTCCCTCCTCGCTTGCAATCATGTATATGAATGCCGTGTATGATGATGTTGTTAACCTCTTGTAAGACGATGCACGGTCCCCCGGCTATATGCACATTAGCACCTCTTCCATCTATGGTCTTGAAGGAATTGATCATCAACTCCTGTTTGAGCTTGATCACCATATCCATAACGAAAATTATCCATAATGGTTCATCTTGTATAACCCCATATCTCAATGTGCCTTTCTTTGGGTTGACAGCATCATCACTAGCATCTTTAACGACATAAACTTTGCCCTTTTTGCCTCCTTCAGCATTCTTACCAAAGCCAATAGCACAATCAGCCAATAGCTGCCGGTTTTTATCCCAGCTCTTGTTACACCGCCAGCAATCATCGATTGGATTTCCTGACCGACGACATGAGGAGGCCGCTAAACTACTCCTAGAAGCATTAATCGTCCTGCAATAAGGAAAACAACTATGTTGTAAGCTACATATACATGATGTTACTACAAGAAACGCGTCTAGTTAGAATAATTTGTGATTTTTGATCACTTAAAACTACTAGTACTAATTTGTATCATTGATTAGGGAGACGAAACGTGATTAATGTAACATACCCTTGTACTTGTTGAACTATTAGTTCAGGATCTGAAACAGGGGAAGAGTGAATAAACATGGGAAAAGAAAAGACAGTCAACAAGAAAAGAAACAAGAAATACATTGCCTTTTTTGCTAGGATTATGAGTAGCATATTCATATATTGAATTAATTAGGAGAAGCAAAGTTGTTATGAGGGAAATTAAACGAATTTAGAGGAGTTTATAAAGGTGTTAAAAAGATAGTTGAAATTATTTCGGTTGGGAAATAAATCATCCTCATCATCTAATTACAAATTATGTGACATATTTAGTAACTTAGAGAAAATTTCTGTTCATTTGATCATTAACTTTAGACGTATATCTTTATAAATTGCTTGTTTCATTTGTTTGTGCACATCACCTAAAATTTTTGGCTAAGCTCTCGGCTTATGGGACATTCTATCAAGTTATAGTTATGTATTCACTCTATATGGCTATATAATAATACACATACACAGAATATTGTCTGGAAGAATTTGTCGCATTTTTTAAAATAACAATAGATATTATGTATTCATGTTTATTTAATTTTTAAACATATGTCACACTTAAATAGAGTGGTTGAGAGAAGATGGGACAAAAACAAAGAAAATTTAACACGATAGGATAAAGAGATTGGCTCACTCAAAGTGCCCTATTAAGAATTGTAACAATTTAAGGTTATGAGGTTCTCTCTTTTTTTCCGTTTAAGTTAGCTATAAATAATAAATTGTAACAATCATCACTTTATTCTTATTAGTGAAAGTTTACCAATTAGCATCAACACCCTTAAATTCAAAATAATTATTCTTTGTATTTTAAAAGTAGTTTAAATTATTCTTTGTATTAAAAAAGTTATTATTTTTCTAATAATAAATTTTATCTTACAAAAAACTTACATAATCAATCAATTTAGCCTTTATAGTATATAATAATAATGAATACGTAAGAAATTACATATTAAAATAAAATTTAAACTTGGGCAAATTAAAAGTTATCAAACAGTTAAAGTTGAAGCATACATTGCTTTTGAAATTAAACCTTCACTTCTTTAAAACCAAAGCATATATTACTTTGATTAATTTTTTTTTAACTAAAATTACTGATTCTGCCACAACATTTCAATCGAGTATTGTGTGTATAAGCTTAGGTTTCTTTAGTGTGCCAATTTTTGGATCGTGAAGGATTTTAACACCCCTAATATTAATTGTGTGTATGATCTTGTAAAAAATGGTATGCATTATTCGGGAATTTGAGTACTTCATCCATACAAAATTAGACGACAATTATGACATGTTTCTTTTTTCAACTATGTCGATGCAAGAATTAATTTGTCAATATTTCTAATTATCAATAAGTATAATTTACTTCATAAAAAATTAACTTGAATTTAACAAGATCCCACATCTAACGTGAATTTCTTATTTATAAATTATTAAAAGTTAATTAGAGTAAAGTTTGTCAATAGTGTCAAGTCAAAATATATCTTTTAATTAATTTAGAATGAATGAAGTATATTATTAGTAAGCCTTCAAAAAAAAAGTATATTATTAGTAAATAATCGAATAACTACTATGTTTATTTCTATTTTTCAACTTCTATGTTCATAGGACAATCTACGCACGGAGTTTATGAAAAAAAAATAGGAAATTTTGTCAATAACTACCAATTAAAGCACGTGTTTTGAAAACAACTACCTATTACATTTTTTTAAAAAAGAACTACCACAAAGATATAAAAAGTTTAGCTAGCACTACCACTTTAACAATTTTGGCTAAAATCTCCGGTATTTGGGTCTCACTTTTTAACTTTATGAAGGGTAATTTAGTTAATTTAGATTATGATTTTATGAGGTAAAGGTAAAAAGTAGAACCTACATGCCGAATATTCTAGTTGAAATTATTAAAGTGGTAGTGCTACTTAAACTTTTTACAACTTTGTGGTAGTTCTTTTAAATTTTTTTTTTAATAGGTAGTTGTTTTCAAAACACGCACTTTAATTGGTAGTTTTTGACAAAATTTCCAAAAAAATATTATAAACATGACTATTTTTCCATTTTCTCAACTAATTGCATTTCTTGATTATTGTTATACACAACATAAAATTCAAAAGTTGGGTCCCAAACATACATTTTCTCCGTTTGTTTTTTACCATTAATATCTTTAGTTTTGTATTGATAAAATTTATAAAATGTGACATATGATACAATCAAATTGCAATAAATCTAACAATAATTTTATTTAAAGAGCACCTAACAATAATTTACATGATCTGATAATTTACTATCATACATAGTAATTACAACATAGGGTTAAAATTTTATAAGTTTGACCTTATCTTATTACAAGGAAGTAGCTTCGGGTAGGTTTTTTTTTAAAAAAAAAAAAAAAAAAAAAAAAGGTTTCTAACCTTTGATCTTATAGGTTTTTATTATTTTTACCACACTTATTTATTTTTTCAGTTAAAAAGTAAGTTATAAATACATAATCTCATTAGTTAGATATTAATGTCTTAATGATTATCTATATTCGTTCCTTTCAAAAAAATAAATTATCTATTGCTTGCCACTTTCCAAAAATTTAAACTAATTCCTTTTTCACCAAGTAAGTCTTACAGATTTATATATATTTAGGAAGTGAAATCATTATTGCAACATTCAATTATTCCTTCAAAAAAACAAAAAAAAAGAGAGAGAGAGAGAGAAAGTGAGTTAAGATGGAAGACAGTAGTATAGATGATGTTGCCGCAATGTGGGAGAAGGTTTCTTGGGAGTTAGATGATTTAGATACAACTTTGGAAGTTGTGAATACTTCTGTTTCAATGGAGCAACAACAAGCCACTAATTCGGATGACAAAATGATGGATACAATTCTTCAAGAGTTTTCGCAACCATCGTCGTTGCCGATATCATCACCGCTGCCAATACAACGTCGTCAAGGAAAAGGCAAAGATTTGAAGCGTCTCCTTCAAAATCTCAAGAATAAAGAGTTACCAATAATATTGAAGCCAACAACACAACAACGTTGTCAAAAAAAAGCCAAGGAGTTAAAAGTTGTCCAACAAAAGTTCGATTTTCAAGAAAAACCGTTGTCCTTGCCCTCGGTTTCGACTTTGCAGCGTCACGGCAAAGGGAAGGAGTTGAAGGTACTTCGTAGAGAACTCCTCAAATCATCAAAGATATCTTCGCCGCCATCTCTAAAGGTTAATGTCGAAGAAAGCAATAATGGTCTGACAGCAAAATTGGAGAACACTAAGAGAAAATTGAAGGACGGTTATCAAAAGTACAACCAAGCAAGAAAGAAGACTTGTTTGATCGACATCCGCGCCCTACCTCCACACCCGATCTGTCGTACTGGTTTCGATACTCTTAAAAGGAGGCCACAACATGCTGCCTTCGTACTGCCACCCGAGAAGATGATACATTGACGACCAAGATGGTAGAATCTTGAATGGGGTTAACAACTTCAGACGTAGTACAGTAGTAGTGGAGTATATTATGGTAGAATGGATTTACGTATGTTTGGAGATATGATATGATTGTACTCTTGTTCACATCACCATAGTGGAAGTGATTTGATGATCGTCCCCGCCCGTGGAGTAGGCCACATTGGCCGAACCACGTAAATTTCGTGTCTCTTTATTTCGCTTTTTATTATTCTTTAGTTTATGGAACTCATAATGTCGTAAAGATCGCCTAATACAACATAGAAGCTAGGAATTAACAAGCATACATACACAATTAATTATTCTTTAGGCCACATTGGCAGAACCACGTAAATTAAATTTCGTGTGTCTTTTTATCGCTTTTTATTCTTTAGGTTCTTTAATTCGTATAATAATGTCAGAAATATTGCCTAATACTTTACATAGAAGCTAGGAATGAACAAGCATACACAATCAATTACATGGAAACAGATGATGAAAGAAGTAACAATTTTATTCAATGATAGCCTCTACAACTTTAATTCTGACTTGCCTAAGAGTGGAGAAACAAAGCCAGATTAAGGTACAAGTACTATCTAAGCTTATTTAAAATATAGCTTTCTTCTTGCCAATAAGTTCTACAAATTTTGCTGCAACTTTAAAGGAGTTGATAGCAGCCAGAGAACTTAGACCAGCTAATGCTAGTTTCTCTCCACCAGCCACATCCGATACACCACGAAACACAACACATGGTACTCCATTCGAAAGTGATGCCTGCACCAAACACAAAGCAATTCAACATCTCATCTTGATCATTAGCAATTTTAAGTGTTGTCCGTATAGAAAACAGGACTAAGGGCCTGTTATCATACGTTGAAATTCAGTTCAGTTCATGATCAGTTCATCTCCTAATTTCCTTCTCTTATAAAATATTCATTTCAGTTCAGTTCAGTTCAGTTCAGTTTAGCTGAGTTCAGTCAACGAGAATAGGCCCTAAGTAATAATAAGCGAGAATTTAGATTTGATTTGTAAAATACTAACATGTACAATTGCAGCACTCTCTTCATCTGCTGTAGATATACTGAATTCTTGGTAGAGGAACTTTGCAAATGCCAAATTAGACATGAACACATTCGCGGTTGAGCCTCTTAGTCCAAATATTAGTTTTGGCTCTCTAGGTAAGCAAGCAGTCTCATTTAAACACTGCTGCAACTTCAATCCCTGTCATCATTTAAAACCCGTGTTATATATCCTTAGTCACTACACGACTTTGTTCTTTTCACCTTACAAATATATATTTCGACAAATATAAGTTCAAATAATTAATGACACGTTCAATTCACAACTAAAATAAGTTCTCGACACAATGACACATTAAAAATTCGTGCAGACGGTCTAATATTTATTTATACCTGAAGTTGGGTAGCAAGATTATACCAATGAGCATCAACTGGAAACCAAAAAAGCTCTTGCATTGCCTTCTTATTAGAGAAAAGTTGTACAGGAGTAAACTGAATTCTTTCCAGTAAATTCTCTCCTGAATTTGGAAGATTGTACGCCCCGAATTTCAGCTCATTTTCACTCGTTTCATCAGACCCAAAATCCTTCATACCACCAACGACACGAAAACAGCATAATTAAATTACAGGACATACTTCTGAATTACATAATGTACAGGATATACTTTCATCTTACCAGCCATTTCCAGGAGCTGGTGAAGGCAAAAGAATGTGGCACGCCGACATCTCCGACAGACATAGAAGTATTAGTACAACCAGCAATGCCATAATGAACAATTCCCCTGATATTAAAAGTCTGAACCAGAGCCTGTACTGTAAGTGCAGCATTTACCTGAGTATAATACAGCATTAAGCAGTAAATTAGATTTTTTAAACTTGTAATTAGTATGAAATTGTGGATGTGTTATAGAAGGAACTTAACTGTTTGCTCTCCTGTTAAGACATAGATTACATCTACACCTTTAATTTTCCCAATGTTGAATTTCCTGCCTGATAAAAATATACAAGTACAAGATTAAGACAAATATTTTTAAGATACTTTGTATATTATATTAACCAACTTGTAATTATTTAATGACAAGCAATATAGACAAGTAAAATAATGACAATAATTGACAGGTTTACTTAATAATTTGTTAAATTTAAAAACTTATTTATGATAATATTTGGTTAAATATTTTTATTGACACAAATAATACAGTATAATATTTGGTTAAATAAATTGTACTATGTTTGCTGATTATGTGAAATTGGCCTGACTTTTGCATTTTTGGCTGAAAAAATTTACTGTATTTAAATTTAGTTAGTACTGTAAAAGCCAAAACAAAGCTATCCGAGTCATTATTTTTCTTATGTTTTCATTGGTCCAGTACATATTCAAATGTCAATTAAAAATATTAAGAAAAATGAAAAGTCACTTCAAATTATACTGTAATTTATAATTTGATAGTTTCAATGCCCCTTCAACATGTTGCCATATTTAGTAAAGAATAACGTTAACTCAGATCTAAAATCTTAAACTCTTTCCCTTCAAAAAAAAAATCTTAAACTCTTTAAGTACCCATAAGAAGGTAGACTAACGACTTCAATAACAATATTCTAAAAGTTGTACACGAGTAATACGACATCAATAAAAACTTTGCTTTGATTGTACAACTTATAGGATACTTAATCATGCAGGTACATCCGAGTGTAATATAAACATGATTCCATTTAAACAGACATCGACTATATCAAGATAAATATAGAGAAGACGAGAGTTAGAAAATTACCGGCGAGTTGGATGTATGGATTCCTAGAGTTGGGCACAAAAAGACCAGAGTTTTGAAGAGGAATTTCTTCAGCAGGAAAGGCTAAAACTAAGCCAATGTAAGAAGAGTGGTGGTTTATCCTATCTACAACCTCATGTAATGGATGAGTGGACCTCAGTTGTACACTTTGCTTCACTAACAACATCAAGATCATCATCACCATTATTTTTTTCATATCCAACGGCCATGATTTGCTGCTCTCTGATCTTACAGTTGTTATTGCTCCTACAATGTTGGTTTGTCTTTGTATTGGACAAGATTTAACCATGAAAATTGATGATGTATAAATATAGGTAAAGTCAACTGTACATTTTGTGATTGGTTAATTCAGTTTTTGTGGGTCCTCCTCATGAATAACGTGGTTTCTAGTACAAAATATATACTACCTCCGTTACATATTATTTGCAACGATTAGACATTTTTTCTCTCTACTTTATGTCAAATCGTTGCAAATAATATGGAACGGAGGTAGTAAGTAAGCAATTTGCATCATTGCATGTTTATTTGATTTCATAAACTATCTTTTCATTCATTTTATAAACTATCTTTTCAATCATTTTATAGATTATCCTTTCAATCATTTGTCCACAACCATTTGCTTGAAATACAAAGAATATTTTATTGGACAAAGATACAGAGATTTTGGCTAAAAGCCTAGAAGAGGGGTTCGCGGCTTGAAGGGAAATTTAGCCGGTCAATATTTAAATGGGCGTATTTGGTTGAGAGAGGATTAAAAGAGAGGTTTGAGCCTAAAAAGTTAATTTTGAAATGAACGAGTATTAGATAAAAATAATAACCATACTCGTTTGGGACACAATTTGAGTCACGACGGAGTATAAGATTTAGGCAAGGGTGGTGAAGAGAAGATGGGATAACCTTAATAAGAAAAAGTTCAAAGGAAAACTCTCAAATATGGCCATTCTTCCCCTATTTATTAGTATTCACAATCCTCATTATAAAGGATAACCTTCCCATGTAAAACGATACGACGACAATAATCAAAGCAATACATGGAATGATAAAATTCATTGTCTAATCCCTTCACATGATTGTTCTCCACAACATCAGCAATCTATTACTAGTATTAAAAAAAATGCGAAGGTAGAAGGACCAACTTTATCCAAATAAAATCAGTATTACCATATTAAGTAGCCAACAGAAGGATCAACCTAGTAGTATTCATCCATTAAATTGATTGAAATGAAAAGAAATCGGCCCCCAATTAGTAACGACTCAGTGGCAGTACTTTCAGCATGGTTCAATTGCCGCTCCTGCTATTTGAGGTTTTGAGATCTCTGTTTTCAGATATCATAATATAAGGCATGTCCTTGTCGCCGGGCCTAAATTGCAACCAACTTCAGTAAAGCAACCAATTACAGAAGCTTCAATCCTCCAGTTACATCATCAACCATGTCGGCTGGTCCTGCAATAGCAAATATTATTTAGACATGTGGTCTTGGAGGTGATAATATAATATTAAGACAGGGAGTAGGTAAAATCCAAGGACTATACAAAAGTGGATACATACCAAGAACAGCCATGACTGTTCGCGAATCTGCAGGATAAGAAAGAAATACATTATTGAAAAACATTAGAGAAGTGGCCAAGAAAAAAAAAAAAGGCATCTGCAGTTTTATTTGATAAGATATGAAAATTGTATGCCTGAGCAGCATCAAAGATGGAGAGTAAAACCACTTAAGTATTTATAATTATTCTTCCAGGAGATTCATTTATATTCCCCTAAGTGGTAATTGTTAAGACACAAACTTAACACACACACAAATGTGCCTACATGCACACTAATTAAGAATAATGAGGTTTCCAAAAATTCTTGTAGTTTCAGCCTTTCAGGTTTAAATTCATCTTAGCAGCTTCTCTAATGCAAGTACATGCAAGTACTGCTACGCTGCACTAGGTGGGTACTGTAGGTAAATCATTGTTTGACCACGGTTACAAGCTAAATCAATCCAAGAGATGGCTTGGAAGAAAATAAGCTCATTAAACAAAACAAGCCCATGAGGAATAAGAAACTTGGGACATTTCATCAAAAAAAAGAACTTACGCACAGTATAAACATGCTAGAAAAGTAGAAATATTAACAGAAATTGATTCAGCATCTTACTTGGAGCTATTTGAGTTCTTCCAGCATCTATTACAATATGTGTAGGTATGTGAATTGACTTTGCCCTTCCCTGCAATTGGAAGATAGATACCGTGATCAGAAAATCAAAAAGGTTAGAAATAGTTCAGAAAAACATCATTCATTAAGCCGCCACCACCACCCCCACCAACACCCGGGAAAAAAAAAAAAAAAAAAAAAAAGGTTTCATAACAAAAAGCTTAAGAGCATAGCACTAATGAAACTATGATAACATAAATTATCAGAACAAATGCAACAAGTTCAGTGCTACCACAGAAAACATCATGTCAACACATGGGCATTTATATAAGGATACTATAATGGTCAATGGTAGTGATTCCAGTACTAATTCAGCGTTATTACCACACAAGATAGGATGACTTCTAATCAGCAGGGAAGTACAGTGAGAAAGCAACATGGAATGAACATAGTCTTAAGACAAAAGAAAGTGACAAGTACTAAAAACTTGTAATGAAACCGACTTAGCTAAGGGTTATTATTGGTAGCTTAGTATGTTGGTAGTCATCAAATATAGTACATAAGGGAAATTACGCAAGGAATCAAGAGATGCCACATGGGCTCAAAAGAAGACAAACCATCTAGAATCATCTTAGAAATTGTAAATAAATAGGTAGAGGGAAGGAACAGGGGGATAGGCAGAATTTTGGAGTGAATCCTTTGAGTTGTGACCTCAAGTCACTAAAATGAGCTTAGTAGGCTAAACCTACTACCTTTTGTAAGAAACCATTAATCTGTTTAATCAAATTTCCAAGCTTTCTCCTTTAAAGTTTCACTTAATCATTAAAGTATACAAATCAGATTACCAGTCCAATACAAAACTGCAGGAAAAAACAACAGTAACTTTAAGAAATCAAGCAAGGCTTAGCTTTATTAATATTATTACTGGGAGGAGGAAATAGGAGCAATAAAACAAAGGGGAAACTACCAAAGAAGGGTAATACATATTTCATACGGAAAAAGGAATAACGCAAAAGATATAGCTTTTACTCTTCAGATTGAGACTTTTCCTTTCCTAGTAAAAGAAGCGATTCGATGCTTCTACGTATATAGGACATAAAAAGGGGGAGGAAGGAAAGGTTCCTGAGACTTCTAGCAGATAATAAGATAAATGGCAATAACAGATCCAAAATATTCAAAAACTTCTTAGCCTACGAAAGTTATTGAAGCATTCTCACCTGTAAGACAAGCAAGTCTTCCTCGCTTTCAATCTTGACAACTACTTTAACCTGTCCACACATCTCCCACCTGCACAAAGATATGATAATGCTAAGTATAGTACATGAACGTAAAATAGGAATTATATCAACAAAGAAACTTCACAGTTGAACTCACCTGTTTAATGCTTTTGGGGCTCGATTAAGAAGCTTTTTGTAGAGACCCAAGGTTGCATGACTGCTCAGAAGATCAAAACACAATATTAAACCACTGGAAAACTAAGCTAATAAAGGAGCAATCCTGTAACTCAAATGCATGAACTTAACACATATAGAAGGAAAATAAAATAAAACATACACATCAAAATGACACAATGTGACAGTTCTAAGGGACTGGACAGGATAATATGCCGCAGAGGCACAGAGAGGCATGAACAGACATCAGCTTTAATAAAAAGAACCAGATAGTCATGTGATGGCAGAAAATTCAAACAAACACAAGAATGGTATAATACAAAAGATGAATTAAAATAAATCTAAGGGGGCACAACAATTAACAAAGTAAGATTGTGGCACAAATCAGAGCCTGACAGGACCAAGTCGACAATCTATCACACGGTCACACCTTTACAGTTCTTAATGAAGAAATGTTCCCACAAACATATAAAGAATAATTAAGCAATAAATAAATAAATAAAAAAAAAAAAAAAAAAAAAAAACAGATGACAAGAAGAGATTTGGGGCCAGTGGTCCACTACCTGCACTGGGCAGCAATCTTTCCTTTACCCATCTTCAAGTCATTCCTCACAACCAATACCTTTTGGAAAAAACAAACAAAAACACCATCAATTCTTCATGGACTTCATATCGACTTCATACTCAAACAACTTATGCTGCAACTATCTCTTAAGAAAGGAAAGAGTAGGAAAGGCAATGCACCATTTTGAAATCTTCAAGAACGTCAGCAAGCTTCTCGATCTCAAGGGACTCTTGAGAACGATTTTTCTTGCCTCCACTTTTGGTCACGCTATCTTTAGGTGCAGTAGCAGAAACAAAGAAACGAGCAGGATGACGCGCACCAAAGTAGTATCCCAATGCAAGACACCCTGCTCCAACTAGAATTGCACTTAGCCATGTCAGAGCCATCATCATGAGGCCGAAACAATTACTCCAGGCAACACCTTAAATCGTATAACCAGTCAATAGCAACCTAGAAAATCAGATAAGTTAATTATATACAACAATCATTCCAACATTCATAATCAGCAAATACGCTTGAATTAAGATATCAAATAGAATGCAATAAAAGACATCTCATCACCAGATGATGAGGTCCACTTAAATTTTAATAACAAGAAACACCTACAATGTCACTAGCTCCCTACAGCCTTCACAATCGATACAATCAAACAAACGAGACAAGATACAGCTGCGTGACAAGAATTAAGAGTTCGATATATAACTATAGTGATATCTACAATAATTCTTTTATGACATGGTTCAGCTAACCTAGATACTCCAAACACTTCACTACTAACAATACATCAACAACATTTGGTTATTCAATCACTCTGCCCACGAATAACCGACATCGAAAAGGGACTCCCGTGTTTAATTTGATACGTTTATATTCTACTGCCGTCTTTAATTTGACACATTTATATACTGCTGAATAAGGAACTCAATATGCTAAAAACCACATATATAGCTAAAGAAAGCACATTTGACCATCATTCACCCAAAAATATTAGCAAACAATTAATATGTAACAATTCAATTCACCCAAAAGCTAATTATTGAATTTATTTAAACTATCGCAATCCAAATATTGGCAAAAATCAATTATAATCATTGGAATCTCATAAATTTCAGGGATAAATAAGAACTAAAAAGCTACTAACATAGCAAAAATCGCAAAATCAATTGAAAAATTACGCATGAATACGAATAATTAAAATTTAGCAACAGTAAAATATGATTCGAAAAAGAATTAGTACCTAAAAAATAATCGTCATCATCAAATTCAATCGAAAGAATGAAGAAGAATAGCAAGATCAAATGATGATCAGCATGCCGCCCTGAATGTTTGGGGGCAGCTGAAGATGAGGAGAGAGAAAATGGTGGTTTAAGGAGAGAGAAAGGGGTTTTACTGCTGCAGAGAATAATGGTGGTTTTGAAGAGACTGCAAACTCGAAAACCATTTCTGGACTTTTGAGTTGCCCGTTTACCCGTATCCGTATTGGCTTGGATCCTAATTCAGGTTCACTCGGTTTTTTTTCTTCAAATGCGAGTGAGGGATATATCAAATGGTTAGAAATTCTCTCCCGGTTTCAGGAAATTATGAGATCAATTCTCACCCTGCCCTTGTGGCTCTCTAAACACCAAAAAAAAAATGTTACACCTTGCTCTACTTTTTATTTTCGGTCGTTTTAGTTTTATTTGCCTTATTTCCTTATTTGCAAAGCTTTTACAATATTTAATCAGAGGTTTTTCAGTATGGCAGGCCACATGGTGCGGCAAGGGTTACTTATATCTTAGGCTTACTTGTATTTTGGGGTTTGTATGGGTTACTTGTAAGGTGTTACCTGTATTATGAGGTTACTTGTATGGGTTACCTGTATCGTGGGGTTACTTGTATTCTGAGTAACTCCTACAAGTAACTCTAGAACAAAACCCCTATCAAACCAGTAACACCCTACAAGACCAAAACCAGTAACACCCATAAAAGTAACCCCATAATACAAGTAACACCTACAACTAACCCATGACAAAACCAGTAACACTTTACAAGTAACCCCTAATCAAAACCAGTAACACCCATACAAGTAACTCCAGAATACAAGTAACACCTACAAGTAACCCCTGATAAAACCAGTAACACCCATACAAGTAACACCTACAAGTAACCCCTGACAAAACCAGTAACACCCTACAAGTAACCCCTGACAAAACCAGTAACACCCTACAAGTAACCCCTGCCGCACCATGTGGCCGGCCACATACAAAAATTTGTAATATTTAATTGATTTCCACCAACCCCACTACCTCCATATTTTATTACTTTTTTTTTTATTTCTTCTAAAACTATGTGCATGGAGGAATTGAGTAAATATTTCAAAACGGATAAAGTAATTAGTCAATAATTATTAACCGAACAATCATATTCTTATTATATATCTTAACACCTAACAGCTTATTAACAAATAATGCTGCGTTTTGTCGAACATAACCTAAGGGCGTGTTCTCATTGACTGAACTAAACTGAACTGAACTGAACTGAGCTGAAGAGAAATTAATATTTTATAAGAGAAGGAAATTAGGAGCTTAACTGAACTGAACTAAACTGAAATGAACTGAATTGAGCTGAACTTAGCTTAGCTGAACTGAACTGAACTGAACTGAATTTCAGCATAAGAGAACAGGCCCTAAGTATAGGCTGCGCCGACTCCCTTCTTACTGACAGCACAACTACGTGCTGGCAAAAAATTATGAGCGTCGGCATGTCACTTGGCTCCTTGGCTCACTTCGGTTGCAAAGACTTTCTCCTTAAGCGCATATTCAATTCATATGATATGGTCTGATCTAATTTGGTTGGTCAGTCGTATATTAAGACAGGATGAAAAAAGTTTAAGAAAATCATTCTTCAAGTGATATTACTCCTAGGTACTCATGGACATTTTGTCCTCTAATTAATACAAAGTATAAGCAATAATTATCCTAAGATTAACCATGTGTTAATGTGTCTTATCTTAAAGAGTTAAAGTATTTAAGAATTGCTATTTTAAGAATTTCTATTATGTACTTCCTCCGTTTTCTTTTAGATGCAACACACACTTTTTTCACGGTATTTAAGAAATGTGGCGTTTACATGATATAATACACTTTAAAATGGGATGAGTGGTTGTTAGGAGTGTAATTTAGTAGGTCATGTGCTTTAAATAAGGGAAATAATATAGTTTTTTCCCTAAAATAACTTTCCTTTTATAGTGTATTGCAAGTATTGTAACATTTTCTTTTCAAGGAAGTGTTGCAAGTAAAAGAAAACGAAGGAAGTATATGTTACTTCCCCGTTCCTTTTTTTAAATTTTTTTTTATATGTACGTTATCATTAAGGTGTTCCCTTTTACGAGAATTCTTAATATTTAGGATTTTTTCAAAGACATGTATTTTGGACAAAATTATCCTTGCATTACAATTTGAATATTCAATTGTCTTCAATTTTCTATGTGCATTTGTACTATTTATTTATAACACTTTAATGGGTTTCAATACTCATTAGCTTTTTCTATCCCATCTCTTATACTTTTTGTCACCCCATATGTACTATTCTTAATCTAAATAAAAGTTTACTTTCAATAATTGAATTAAGGAAAATATACTTGTACTTTACACAATTCTTTATTAGTCGTTCATAATTCCAAACGTCCAAAACAAAAGGAATGAAAGAGAGTAATTAATACGAAGTATGTTACTAGTTTCTTAGTGCATAATTTTCCTTTTTAAAATTATTTAATGCATGAGTTATTCGCATTGTTATTTTCACTTATTACTTGATTAGCCTTTCCTTCTTATTAGTTTGTTATATTTAATAATATCTGTGTAAAACTTTTTAAAAGCATACTATTTTTGTTTTTGAAGCAATTTAAAAGCATACTTATAATTTGACATCCTACAATGCAATATAATCACATTAAAAAAACATAATATTCTTGAGCCTCAACAATCAGCTTAAGCTTTTGGTTGAGATGCTCCTTTAACATATCTAAATCAATGAGCAATAAAATATGATGGGTTTATATACACATTAGTAATTAATTTTCACTACATATATCATTGTAATATACATTCAACAATAGAGTCAAGTACAAAAAACAAAAAAACAAAAAAAAATTACATCTCATTTTACATGAATGCTTTTTGCATTTGCAAAACTTACAAGCATTTTGTATTTACTTACCACAATAATAAATTATGATATAACTATATAAAATGAACGAAATACAACTTATTCCGCAAAAGAAAAAAAATATATATTATAGAGTAATTAAAAAACTCTATAATCTGCAAAGACCTGTTCTGATTGACTGAATTGAGCTGAACTGAACTAAGGGTCTGTTCTCTTACGTTGAAATTCAGTTCAGTTCAGCTCCTAATTTCCTTCTCTTATAAAATATCCTTTTCAGTTCAGTTCAGCTCCTAATTTCCTTCTCTTATAAAATATTCAGTTCACTTCAGCTGAGTTCAGTCATTGAGAACATGCCCTAAACTTATTGGAGCTGAACTAAACTGAACTAAATATTTTATAAGAGAAAGAAATTAAGAAATAAACTGAACATTTTATGAGAGAAAAAAATTAAAAAATAAACTGAACCGAACTAAAAATAATATATAGAGAACAGGCCCGAAGCATATACGAGTACATAATTCACATACTCGTACAACCGATTGTACAATAAAAATTGCAAAAAAAAGTCAAGAATGTATGTGAAAGTGGTTGTTAGAGAAAGGGTAAATTAGGTAACGCATAAAAAGCGAACGAATGACGACACACTAGAATAGAAAAGAAGCAAGTACTTTCCCAAGTACTGAAAATTAAAAATATCATCGGAAGAACCTTCTATCTCAAGTCATCCATCATCGTCGTATTCTTCTAATTATCGCAACATTTTCTCCCCTTTTTCTCTCTCCTCCGAATTTCTCGTTCTTCATCATCTACCTTCATTTCCAAGGTAAGATTATCCATTTTTTCTTTAATTTCTTGCTATATTTCTGCAATTTAAAGATGCATTTTCTCTGTAATTTGTTCGATCTGCTTAGTCAACTTCAATTTGACCGTATTGTTACTTCAATTGCGTTGTTTTTTACTAATTTTAGACTGTGTTTTAGCTAATTATTTGTTGTATTTGTTCGAATTAGTGCTGTGTTTTAGTTGAGTTTTGTGTTGGATTTTTGTACCTAATTTGATGATTTTTTCGTAACTGTCTTTTTAATAAATTTTGATCAATTCTTGTTTTTTTTGTGTTTGGACTTTTTCTAGGTCTTTGAACTTCGGATCTTCTTTGTTACATAGTTTCCGTGTTGAATTTTTGATAATGTTTGGTGGAATTTTAATAATTTAGGTTAATTTCTGACTTTTTAGGAAAAACCCTATTTTTGTAGCATTTTTTCCAGATTATAACGTGCTTGACGACTTTTAAATTGACTTGGAATTTTCTATTGATTGCTGTTTTTGCTGGTTTTGCATAATCTAGGGGTAATTTGTCGTTGTTGTCGACGCGAGTGCTGCTGTTCTGATAACCAGTGGTGTTGTTAGGTTGTATCTTGAAGTTGATTGTTGAATTTGGGGTTGTAAAGATGAGTGATAATTTGATGGACAAAGTGACTTCATTGGGTGAGCGTCTAAGGATCGGTGGGACTGAGGTTGGTAAGAAGATGAGTGAGGGTGTGAGCTCGATGAGCTTCAAGATGAAGGAACTATTCCAAGGGGGAACAAATCAGGCTGATAAAATCGTCGAGGAAGCAACTGCTGAGACTCTTGAGGAGCCAGATTGGGCTACGAATCTTGAGATATGTGACATGGTTAATCAAGAGAGAGTTAATAGTGTTGATTTGATTCGAGGGATAAAGAAGCGGATTATGTTAAAGACCCCTAGGATTCAGTATTTGGCTATGGTGTTGCTCGAAACTATTGTTAAGAACTGTGAAAAGGCATTCTCTGAGGTGGCGTCAGAAAGAATTCTTGATGAGATGGTAAAGTTGATTGATGACCCCCAAACTGTTGTTAAGAACAGGAACAAGGCACTTATGCTAATCGAATCCTGGGGGGAGTCCACAAATGAGCTGAGATACTTGCCTGTATTTGAAGAAACATACAAGGTATGTCCATATTTTTATTTGGATATCCGCCTTCTCTTGTTTTTGCTTTTGACTGGAACGAAAATATATTTTATCATGTTTCAATCTTCTGCTTGTCAAAAATTAAAGAATTATCAAATTATTACGGAGTATTCGGAGTGAATGTGGATTTTATTATTTGTTATTTTATTTTTTTCTTTTTTTGCAAATACAACTCGATAACTTAGTAGATTCACAAATTCAAGATGTAGGATGATGGGGGAAAGATTGGACACTCCCCTTTATGTGATCTTATCCAAATATGGAGTATTTATTTGTTCAGACTCAGATTAAAATTCTGGTGTTACACATGCCATGGTCATCTCGTATTAGACACTCACTATTTTTTTTTTTTGACACTCACTATATAAGTTGATAAGCCTTATAATCAGGCATTTCCTGTAGGGTGGGGGAAGGGGGAAGCATATGGTGAATTCTTAAGACTGCATGTCTGCATCAAAACATGTAGTTTAATAATGTGTTTCACTTATGCTAAGTCGACAGTATATAATTTAGGTTTGAAGTTCATGTGTAACTATTTTTTTTAATTGAAAGTCATATGCAATTTTCAGCTTTTATAAAGGGCTATATATCACAGTCTTTTTAAACTTCCTGGAATGCAATAACTTTTATAGCCTCTTTACTTTGTACTTTCCTTTATGCACATCAAAAGTATATCATTCAAATGATCCAATTTGTTTTAGGAATGCTCCTGAATTGAATGATTTAAGGTTTTCTCCTTTTTCTTATACGAAGTACTAATTTTTGCTTGACTCTTTTTCTTACTTGTTATGGAAGTTTATATTGGAGAAACATAAGATTTGGCATGCTACCTTTGGAATGCAGACTTAACATGTATTGCTTAAGATTGGAATATTTTAATGAGCATAGAGTAATATATTACCCTACCCTTTCATTTTAACGTTGTATCCTTTGCTTAAAAGAGCTTGAAGTCGAGAGGAATCCGGTTCCCAGGGCGTGATGATGAGAGTTTGGCACCCGTATTTACCCCTCCACGCTCCGTCTCTGAAGCAGAATTGAATGCAACTCTTGCACAACGTGATGTTCCTGTACAAACCTTCTCTGCTGAAGACACAAAAGAAGCTTTTGATGTAGCACGGAACTGTATTGAACTTCTTTCTACTGTTTTATCATCTTCTCCTCAACAAGATGTGCTGCAGGTAATTTCTGTTACTGTTGCTCCCTCTAAAATCATAGAATATCAACTTTTTTAGGATCATTCGATGTACCTTTAGAGATGAGCTTGTGTTAGATTTCTTTAGAAGCATTATATGTGTTAGATTTCATTAGAAGCATAATATGCTTGGGGATCCTACGCATACTCAATATATACTGCCTCACCAACTTTGCATGATTTTTATATTTAATTTTTTTTTTATTCATTCCAGTCAATTGATTTGATGGATTTATAATTCCTGATATTTGGTTGCTGGATATCCTGCCATGCTTATTCTGTAGTCAGCAGAAAAGGTGAGATAGCTCTAACAGGCTATCAGCTGAGCCACCCAAGATTCTTTACTAGTCTATGATTCATCTACACTGCTCTGTTGCTAGAGATTGAGTATATGCTGTTTTAATACTCTATTTACGTTGTGCCTGTTTCTTTTTCTTTCCCCTTCTTGAAGATGATTACATTTTGATATGCAATATTATATAGCTTGGGCAGTTAATGGCTGTGATGACTAGATGTTAGGATTGAAGAATCTTCTTTGAAATTCATTTTGCATTTTGGCCACTTCAGATTTTTATGGCAGAAGAATATAGATGTTTGATTGAAAGACCTAAATTTGTGAAATATTTAGTGAAGTTGCGATCCACTTGTGTTTCCAAACCAGTGTTTTTAGGCTTCCAGTCTAGCATTGTGGGCCTTGTGGTTGATCTGAGATAAGGTGGCATTGGTCATAGAGGCATTGTGGAGGTTCATAGAGGAAGAATCTAGGCAAGAGTAAAGAGAACAAAGTGGTTAAGGAGGTTCAGGACTGGCTTATTACACAATTGAACAGGGTTTGTAGAACTTTTGCATCAAGCCCTTTGCATGTGATATGATCTTGCTTAGACCATATAGTTGAATATGGAATTGTTGCAAGACTATGCCAAGTGATTGAATAATTAGAATTTGTTGAGGAATCCAGCAATCAGTCTAGCTGACCTACATTTGAACCAGCCACCCACTTCTTCCTTATTTTTCTGTCCAGTGTTTGAGATTATGCTCTGTGCAGATCAGGAGGTGTCAAAGGTCAATTTATGTTCATAGTGATGCTTTTGACGAAAATTAGCTTTTAAGGGTTCCCTGTACCATTCGTTCAGATTGACTGTTTTAGAGTTTAGAGTTTAGACTCCTTTGCTGTGAGTATGAAGAATTGAAGATTGCTTTTGTTGGCTCCGTAATGATAGAACTGCAAGCGGTGAGATGTTTTCGGTAGAACTAGATCCAGCTAGCGCCTCTTCCAAATTACAATCGCTCTGCCCTGACATGTTCCTCCACTGTTCTTCACTCAGCAACACTAATATATGTATGGCTTATAATTACCTTTCCGGATGCCATATGACAATTGACAATGCTATTGCATTCTATAATTAGGTTGAGTTGCTCTAAAGGTTTGTTGTATCTCTTGACTACACTCAATATTTAGCAATTCCTCATGCCCTTCTGAAACAGAATGCCTGGTCTGCTGCATGGCTCAGTAGGTGAAATTCATGGGAGTCTGCATTTGACTTCTAAGGCTGAGACAAATTATTGAACCTATGTCCATTGCATGGACCTTCAGGCTTCGGAATTCAAATTGAGTTTCTATTCAGTTTTGTGTAGTATGGAAGTTGAGCAAAAATGAGCTGCTATATTTATTGGTATAAAGACTAATTTTTATCACTTCTCACTGCTCTCAGTATTGCTTATGATACGTGCTAGCGAGTATTTTTTCAACTTAACGATTTTGTAACTTCTTCATGTTATGCAGTTGAATTTATGTTCACTGTTTCTGTTACTTGGTATTCCCTGGTGGATTTTTCTAATTTTTTAATCGATGATGCACTTGCTCTGATATGCTTAACTGAATAATAAGACGTTTCTTACCTTTGGCAGGATGACTTGACTACAACGTTGGTACAACAGTGTCGCCAGTCCCAATTCACTATTCAGAGAATCATTGAGACTGCTGGTGATGATGAGGCTCTTCTTTTTGAGGCTCTAAATGTAAACGATGAGATCCAGAAAGTCATCTCCAAATATGATGATATGAAAAAGCCCTCTACGATCCCATCAGCACCGGAACCAGCCATGATTCCTGTTGCTGTTGAGCCTGAGGAGTCTCCACGGTCTGGGAAAGAAGAGTCACTTGTAAGGAAACCATCAGGATCCCGAGGCAATTCTCATGGAGGGCAGCATGATGACATGATGGACGATCTTGACGAGATGATCTTTGGCTCGAAATCTGACACACCAACAAATTCTGGAATTGAGCCAAAGAAACCGGATTCAGCAAAAGATGATCTCATTTCCTTCTGACTTTACGTATACATATATGAGTGGCTGTCTGGTGTTCTATGTATGTGTTTGATGCCTGGATATGTGTTTGAGGCTAAAGGAAATGCATGTGAATTTTATAAGGATTGCTAACATTTTCATTGTGTCTGGCCGCTCCTTTGTAAGTAGATTCTTCTCAGATTCTTGGATTTTTAGTTCCAGTAATCTTGAATTATCTAGGAGCTGTGCTTGTGGTTTACCTGATTATTGTTCCATTGGTCTGTTCGTTGTTTAAACACGGAGAATAGTTAAAAGCATGTTGTCATTTTGGCCTCTGATCCTAAAGGTTAAACCTATTACGAGTATTTTGCTTTAGCCTACCATTTTCTTCCATTGATCTACTTTGAATTAAAGCCATCATCTTCTTTCACAATGACTTCTGTAAGAGTATATGAACCATTAATAATATACTAGCTATTAATAATAAGTTCCCATGAATCCGTCATAAATGTTGAAGCCCGAAATTGGGGCAAAAAAGTAGTTCTTTCTAGAGGTAAACCGCAAGTATGGTTAAGGTCGAACAAATGATTAGGAGTCTAAGATTGAAGCTTGAAGCCTAACCAACCTCCCCCATCCCGAATTGTTATCAAACACTACGAAGTTTCGTAAGTCGTACGACTCGTACCAATTAATCCAAACCCTTATAGCTTAATTAGACAAATGCATTACTGACTTACAATGGTAAGTCTGCTTTTATTACGATCGTAAGAACATTTTTGTGAGTCAAGGTGATCTTATAATGGTAAGACAATTTTATTTACGCGTAAAAAATTATTTAAATATGATAACTAATTTGCTCCTTGAGTTTCATTCACTCACTTGTTATCTCGTCTTAAGTTCACTAGAAGCCCAACACAACACGACTTTTTATTAGTGGGTCCAAAATGTGGACTAGCACGGTTCAACCGACGGGTCTAGTGTCATTATTTCCTCTACCACAATTGTTCACCAAACACTAAGAAGTTTATAAGTCGTACCAATTAATCTAAACCCTTATAGCTTTATCAGAAGAATTTGTACAAGACTACATTGTAAGACTACTTTTGTAAGTTTGTTACCATAAGAGCACTTTTGTGAGTCAAGGTAATCTTAATGGTAAGGCGATCTTATTTAAAAACTTGTTTGAACATGATATCTAATTTTTCTCATTTTGCTTCATTTACTTTATTGTTGTCTTGAGTTAATTTCAACAAAAGTCCAACACGACATGACTATTTATTAGCGGGTTCAAAACGTGAGCAAGGACGGCTCGACCGACGGGCTACTCTAGTGTCGTTCTTTCCTCTACCGTCACTCCATCGATTTACCATTGATCATGATGTGAAAACTGAAACACAAACACTCAAAAACAGAGATCTCAAAACTTTCCCACTTCACTGCATTCCCTCTTCTCCTGCTCACTTTCTCTCTCCTACCTTCCAACAATGGCAGGAAAACACCTCCACTCTTCTTCTTCATCTTCCTCAAGAGAAAGACCAATCTACACTTCTCCAATCATCATCATCATTCTCTCTCTCCTCACTTTCTTCTTCATCGTCTTCTTCTTCTCCTCTGCTACTCCTTCTCTCTCCTCTAAATCCTCTTTCTCAATCCCAAACCCTAACCCTAATTTCGAGTACTCTTTCGTCGCATCGCTCGAGAATTTCCTCACGAACAAGCTCCCCAAGCATTTGAATGATGATACAGCGAGTTCCACCGACGATGAGAGTGTGAAGAAGCTGGATGATTTGATTTGGAAGAGAGAGAATGAGCGAATTGGTGATGAATCGTATTATCCTGCTGGTTCGATGCCGATTAGGGTTTATGTGTATGAAATGCCTTCGAAATTTACTTATGATTTGTTGTGGTTGTTTCGGAATACTTATAAAGAGACCTCCAATTTGACCTCTAATGGTAGTCCTGTTCATCGTCTTATCGAACAGGTGAATTTCTGCTCTATTCTATTGAGATTCTTGCATATTTTGTTAACTTTGATTTTGCTTATGAAATTGTTGTGTTGATTTGATTAGTTATTGCTGTGTGTTGAAGCATCAATTTGTTTATCTTCTGAGAAATTTTGAAACTGGAATTTTAGTGTATGCTTTTAGACAATTAAACTCGAAAATGAAGAAGGCAGATAGAAATTTGAGGCAACTCTCTACTTAGAGCTTCACAAAACTTAAATTACTTGCCTTTTTGGTTGAACTCCATCGTCCTCAAGTTATTAGGCAGCATTGCTGCATTGGTTAGAAACTATGGTTAACGATTTGGCTTAAAATACCATAATTACGCTTGTTTAATCATACAGTTGTCGATAACAAGCATCGTGTCATGAAACTACGAATCAATTCCTGAAATAGTTAGTGTAATTTGAGAATGTGTTATTTAACTTACTAGATATGAAGAGCTACTTAGTTTTTAAGTGGGAAAGTGGCGAGGGGTAGTAAGAAAGTTCTATTAAGATTTAGGTTTCGACCCTTGGTAAATTTAATTGGTTGCTAGGTACTCTATATGGTTTCATGATATATGGGGACGAGGTTATTACTTATGACTTGTAAGTGCATTGGTGTAGATTACTTATCGGTTTAGTTTTCTTTAGAGTGCTGTTGTCTGTGATAATTTGTTTAAGGATAAGAATGATCGTTGAATACTTTCGTTTACTCTTTTGCAGCATTCTGTTGACTACTGGCTTTGGGCTGATCTGATTGCTCCGGAGTCAAAAAGGCTGTTAAAAAACGTCATACGCGTTCACAAGCAAGAGGAAGCTGATTTGTTCTATATCCCATTCTTCACCACTATCAGCTACTTCTTGATGGAGAAACAGCAGTGCAAAGCACTTTACAGGGTGTGAGTGCTTCTCTGATATTCGGTTTTCTTTGTTCTTTGTTTTGTTTTTCCTGCTTTAGTTAAACCTTGCATTGATGTCTGGTTTGTGATATGTGCAATTTTGCATTGGATTGTAATGAGTATGTCATTGAAGTTTTTGCTGGTGATGTTTGAGTCTTCAGAATTGTATCCAAATTCTAAATCACCTCCAAGTCTTTTTATGATTAGAGGTGTGAGAAAATTGTTGTGTGTATGTCAATGAAGTTTTTGCTGATGAAATTTGATTCTTCAGAATTGTATCCAAAATTTTAAATCACCTCCAAGTCTTTTTATGATTTCAGCTCATCAGGCAAAACAGTTTTGAATTTGAGATTGAAATGTATCATTTATTGTTTTACTGTAAAAATGCGGCTTTAGTTTCAGGTCCGAAGTTTAAATTCTGTTTGTTTATCTAGTCTGTTTGTCTTACACTCTTTTTCCTCTTTTCCATGCTTAACTTTACTCACAAATGCATGGAGTTCACTTGCATGAGGTTTTCTGTGCACATAATTTCAACCTCAAGGTTTTTTTGCTATTTAACAAAATGCTTGACAAATTTGCTTCCTGAAGTTTATGGGAGTAAAAGCTAGAAACCTAGCACCACATCTATATAAGCAAATCTTAGGGAAGATTGACTTATGCTGTAAGATTTTAATCCTATTATATAATGTATTATAAATTACTAAATATAGTTATGTAAATAATGTTTATGTTGTTGTGTTAATGCACTAGTAGATAGAATGTCTGACTATTAATTAACACTATGGAGAAGTTTGGGTGGGGGAAAAAAAAATCTGTACATTAAATATTAGTAAACTTATGCACCAAAACATTAAGTTTAGATACCAAATATATTATTGTTGATATATGGTCTTGAACAAAGCATATGACTGATAAAAATTCCTAAATGTTGGAAAGAAAACACTAAATTTACCTTTTGGTCATGTGAAGCAGTAGTAGTTTGCCTAATATTTAATCAACATTTTGTCTTTATGGGGCCTTGGTCAATACCCTGAAGGTGGCCAAGTTCCTCCTTCAATCTTTTTATTTGTGAGATGATGATTTCTTCTGTAGCTGAATGTTCTTGCTAAGTAATTGTATGTTATGCTTTGATGTAGGAAGCTTTAAAATGGGTGACTGATCAGCCAGCATGGAAGCGTTCTGGGGGAAGAGACCACATACTTCCAGTTCATCATCCCTGGTCATTTAAATCAGTTCGTAGACTTATGAAAACCGCAATTTGGCTATTACCTGACATGGACTCAACAGGAAACTGGTTTGTGATTGTTTTTGTAATTTAATTACCACCTAAGAAGTTAATGTGGCTGATTTGGATACTATGTGTTGGATTTAGGTACAAGCCTGGCCAGGTTTACCTCGAGAAAGACCTGATTCTGCCATATGTTTCTAATGTGGACTTTTGCGACTCTTATTGTTTACGTGAATATGAATCCAAGAGAAGTACACTGCTATTTTTTCGTGGGAGACTTAAAAGAAATGCTGTAAGGAACCTTCTCATGATTGCTAGCTATTTAGTATTTTATTTGGAATTGTCATAGATGATTTGTGTTGTTTTAGGACTATTGGGAGTAACTTGAACTGAAATACTTCCTACTCTTTTTATGCATAGTAAGTCGTGCATGCTGCAGTTGGAGATTTCCAAAATGGGTTTGTATTAAAGACTAAGTCTATCGACATATTTTTCTAATTCTTTTGCTGCTATAACTTTATGATATTGCATAGTGTTCCTTATAAACTTTAATGTTCTTTAATATATTTGGGCAAATTACCTTTGCAATGCCGTCTAATGAACTTTCTAAGTCTCTGTGGAGTGTGAAAGTGGGAATATGTTATGAGTTGGAGGTAGTGGATACTGGATAGAGGTTAGACTTGGATATTGTTACTAATCATTATCATTCTTTCTGCCTTGTTAAATTTGAGCTTAAGGCAAATGTTTTGTGTACACTTCTAATGATTTTCTTTCTAGTTATTTAAAAGCAATGGTGCTTTTGATTGCTGAAAATAAAGTTTTTGTCTGATAATGCTTGTGAAAGAAGAAAGACATCTGTTGGAAGTACCATGTACAAGATGTTAAATGTCTTTACTTATATTGTTGTTCTGCTTTTTAGGGAGGAAAGATCCGATCAAAACTTGTGATAGAGCTGTCTGGTGCTGATGGTGTAGTCATTGAAGAAGGGACATCTGGAGAGGCTGGCAAAGCTGCAGCCCAAAATGGAATGCGCAAGTGAGAATTATGAACTTTACTTGGACAACCTACCTTAATTTTTCTTTCTTAACTATCAATACATTCAATTGTGTTGAGATTTTAGCTGAATTGTATATTACACCTACAAATTGTGGATGCAGCTGAGTAGTTTTTCATGCTTGTCAGGTCCATCTTTTGCCTGAGCCCAGCCGGTGACACTCCATCATCTGCAAGACTGTTTGATGCTATATTTAGTGGCTGCATCCCTGTTATAGTCAGTGACGAGCTGGAGCTTCCATTTGAAGGGATAATCGACTATGGTAAGGTATGGCTATAGACTATGGCAATGCCAATTGGACTGTTTTAGCGTTTCACATATCAATGTTAAAATTAGGAAACTTTCAAATGAAAATTGTGATTTTTAGGTTTCGCATAGTGTTTTCACTATATAAGACCCTAGAAAGAAAATTTTATGCACACCTCTCAAGTGAATAGAATCTAGCATAATTTGTGTCATCATATGTTTTGACATGTTAAACTGCTACGGACTAACATTAGTCTATCAAACATAATATCTTTTTTTTTTTGTAACTTCCCCTTTTCTTTCTTTTTTTCCTTCCGTTCACAATATTCGGTGTTATTGTCATCTATCAATTACTGCTATTGTGTTATATATTGTACTGTAGTTTAGCATTTTGCTGACTGTTAGCACTGAGCTGCTAGCCACTAATTGCACACTGACAGACCAATCAGTAGTCAACTGAACTGATTGCAGTGAATGTAAAGATATTACATGTTCATTTTTGCAAAGCTCTTCGACTATGATTCTCTTTTGTCTCTCTGATGGCAGTGTAATTATTAGACTTAGGTCTCTTTTCTTTTTTGTTGGAAGACTAAATGGAGGTGGATGTGAATTTCAAGCTTGATTGTTGTCGTACATTCTTGCCTTTTTAATTTTTAAACTGATAGCTCAAGAGCTGCTGTTACTGTATGCTGTCTGGCTGCATAACCTTCTTGGCTCCTCCATACTCTCTGAGGGATGGAATTTGCAAAGCTTGGTTTGGATGCAATTAGTATCCCTGGGGCCCCCAATTTAGCTTCCTGCCCAGCTTGCGCCTCCTATCCGAGTCAAGTGGTTTGTCCAGCCGGGCCCTAAGTGTTGGGCATTCCCAGTCCTTTGACAAGCCAAATCTGAACCTGCCCACATGCATAGAATAGTATCATCTATTATCTTGCTACTTGTATATAGTGCCCATGATATTGTGACGTACATTAGCATCTTGCGTTTTGTCAGCCTATGCTGCTTCTTGCCATTTGCATAAGTTTTCTAAATATTTAACTAATTTCTGGGTATCTTTCATTATTCCAAAAGGGAGACATTTGGATATCTTAGTTTGGATGCAATTGGTTCTAATAACGATTTGTTACTATTATCAGAAAGGACAGAAACCCACAAATATTCAAGTGAATTAGCATATTATTAAGCTATGCTGCTCGCTTTTTTGCTTCAAATTTCTGCCTTTTTTCACTAAATTGTCAAATAATCAGTTCATGTTATAAGTACTTTGAACTGAATTTTATACTCAAGATTCTTTTTGTCATTATGTATGCAGATGGCTGTATTTGTCTCATCAAATGATGCATTAAGACCGGGCTGGCTATTAACACACCTTAAAGGTTTTAGTCCTTCAGAGATCAAAGAGAAACAAAAATTCTTGGCCAAGGTAATTTTAAATTTGTATTTTTTTGCCGCCTAATAGCCCAAAAATGTTAAAAGCATCTTTAAATATGATTGAACCATCTCCTCATTTGATTGTTGCCTATCATCTTCCCTTTTTAATGTAATGTAAAAGAAACAAGAGTGTTTCACCCTGGTATCTAAACTGTGTTTGGGTTTGTTTTGGATTTCCATTTTGAACTAGCATAATTATCTTAATTGTCTTTTGCTTATGATAATTTATGACTGAAATTGTTTTTATTTTCAGTACTCGAGGCATTTTGTTTATTCAAATCCAGCTCAGCCTTTGGGCCCTGAAGACTTGACATGGAGAATGGTTTGCTTTTACGATTCATAACTTTGTCTATTTCTTACAAAACCTTCCCTTTGTCCTGCAAACTTTGGCTTGCTTGTTAAATTTGTACATACAACTACCTCCCCCCCCCCCCTCCTCTTCATGTCCTTTGCCCTATTGAATTTCTGCTAACTTAAGAAAGATGCTGCAGATTGCTGGTAAGCTGGTTAACATCAAACTTCATATCAGGAGATCACAACGTGTGGTTCAGGGATCCAGAAGCACATGCATATGTGAATGCAGGCAGTCGAATTCCAGTATCCCAGGTCCCTTGTTATGACTGAAATTTAACTATAGATAACCCCTTCCTCAATTTTTTTTTGTAATTCCTTATTGCTGGTGTAGCATTGCCTTTTTGGACTCACATGTTCATAATAGTTCAGTTATACGTCTCACTGTGTTCACTTTCTGGATCAAGGAATAGATTGCTCAAAAATCTCAAATTGTAATATGTCATTCTTATGTTTGTTTTGGCAAAGAATACATTTCTTCCTTATGGGTAATGTAATTTAAACCTATCATCTAATTTATCAATCCTTAATTTATCTTCTGCGGTTACTTTTGGTTTGTGATGAGAACTTGCGAGTTTTGCCAAGTCCTCAGGTCTTGCAGTCTTCAAGGCTAGGGCCAAGGATGATGATTGATCACAAACCACCGCAGGTCTTTCAGTGCATCAAGGATGTTGAATTACTACGTAGTAAAGTATGGATAGTCCAGCATTCATACTTGAAAATTTCCAACGTTGGGTTAACTCGAACATTTACTAAAACAGTCCCAACTACGGAGTATTTTGAATTGATATTAACTTAAAAATGCACGACAAAATCACGTGTTGTGTAATCACATTTTGTTGGGCAGCTTATTTCAATACTGGGTACAGTCCTATAAAAATGACAATCAAGACAATGAGGATAATAATGGTCCTCGCATGAAAAAGACAGCATCCATTATTCCCATACTTCTCGGCTTAGATCTTGCAAGAATATTATATTCTTTTTCCATCGTATATCATTTTTTTTTTTTCACAAGTTCATTATTGAATTTTGACTATATGTAACTTGACAATGACCTTATTAGGCCCTTAATAATAAATTATAAATTAGTGAAGTATATGAAATGATTAAGGTAGCATAGACTCTAAAGGCGGTGCACATGAATATTGTACCTTCGACTTTAATTTTCTTTTGATTTGCAAATTCATGGAACGCCAGCATGTATATTCCTCTTGATCTCGATCGAGCTCAGACCATTATTAGTGCTTCGTTTATGCCATTTAGTACTCTGTATCTATTAAAAGTAAGACCATTATTAGTGCTTCGTTTATGCCATTTAGTACTCTGTATCTATTAAAAGTAAGTTGAGAAATGAGATACGGGAATTTCCGGAAATTTTCGAGTGTATACAATAAGATGTAATTTTCTTACGATAGATATGGTATGATTTTCTTAAATCTACAATTGACTTTTAGAGTTTTAGTACATCTTATACAATATACATATCCTACTTCATAATTTGCCGAGGAAATATTAAGAAAGTACGGAGTAACTTTTACCGTGTAAGGAATACTCATATAACCAGATTAGATCCCATGATTACCAATGTCAAACAAGTTAGGCCCTGTTCTCTTCACCTTAAAAAAAATAATATTAAGTAAAAATAATTTCAGTTCAGTAAAAATAAGTTCAGTTTAGTAAAATTTAGTTTTCTTAAAGAAGAATTATAATAGAAAATCAGTAAAAATAATTTAAGTTCAGTAAAAATAATTTAAGTTCAGTAAAAATAAGTTCAGTTCAGTAAAAATAAATTCAGTTCAGTAAAAATAATTTAAGTTCAGCAAAATTAAGGTGAATCAAACAGGGCATCAAGCTTTTAAGAATTGAAACCTATATGTACTATAAAAAAAAATTAGGAAGGATTCAATTTAGGTGGCAAAGTGGTTGCACCTGTGCCTCCTAAAATGTCTTCTTTCCATACTAGTTGACATATTTAGATGATTTATTTTCATATATATGGTTATTATTAACTTACAACAAAGTATTACTGACAAATATGTTACGGAATAGTTGATTAAATACTTGTTGCAACAAAAAGATGTTAGAGCAAATTTCTTTTATAAGGTCAGCTCAAAATCAAAAGTGCATGTTACAATGACTGGCCCATGCATATTGTGATGTGCTTTGACATTTTTTTCCTTTCTATTTTGTCTTTAATAAAAATTCAATTTTTTTTTTTTTTTTAAATGAAACTCTAATCTATAACATATTAACATTATTATCAAGTACTTTACTTTTTAAAATTTTTGGATTAGCCAATTACTTGGCGAAATGGCAAGTTAAGGGAGCTGGGAGCTTCTATTCTGTTTAATGTGATCTTATATGTATTCATTTAATTATGCAGTGAGATGTGGATACTTACTTACTTCATTTTAAATGTTTATTTTTTATTAATGTTTTTTTTAAAAAAAATTGATAGATAAGATGAAGGGTGGCTTGATGAACTTAATGTTTTAGTTTTAAGATTAACATTATTTGTTGTTATTGTAGGAGGCGACCCCATTAATCTTATAGACAAACGGGTAACGTTTATCTAGTGGTTCTATTGTTATTTTTTAGCATGTCATATGCTAGGTAGAGAATGATGTCCAGTCATTGTTAGGGCTTGTTCTCATACATTTATTTTCAGTTTAGTTTAATTCAGTTCAGCTTCTAATTTCCTTCTCTTATAAAATATTCATTTCAGCTCAGCTCAGCTCAGTCTATGGGAACATGCCCTTAATGTTATGTTACCGTGGAGCAACGCATATAACACAAAAGGGCTCAGACACCATCATTAAAGCTTCCTCCTTTCCGAGAGAGTGAGGGATAGCTCAAGTGGTTAGAGCTTCTCTCCCGATTTCAGGAGATCCTGGGATCGATTCTCACCCCCGCCCTTGTGGCTCTCTAAACACCAAAAAAAAAAGCTTCCTCCTTTCCCCGATCTCCACCCAGCTTCCACCGACGACAACACCATCTTTGGCAGCTTTGTTGCCTATTAAACTAATATCCTATGAAGAAAGGGTGAAATTAAGCCCTCCATGTCTACTATTGAAGCTACCATTTACCTTGATTTTCGAAGATGGTGGAAATCGAGGAAGGGAAGAGGGGAAGCTTCGGTGGAGGATGCAAGATAGAGATGTATCACTCAAGCTTTGATGAAGCAAAATACTACTTCGTTAACGTTTGTCGATAAAGTAGTCAGACATAACATTACTCCCACGCATGCGATCATGCCTAGTAATTATACAACATACCCATCACTTAATGAAAAAAATGCCATTCATACCCTATTAGGGCCTGTTCTCATACGTTTATTTTCAGTTCAGTTCAGTTCAGTTCAGTTCAGCTGAACTTCTAATTTCCTTCTCTTATAAAAAATATTCAATTCAGTTCAGTTCAATTCAATTGAGTTCAACTGATTTCAGTCTATTAGAACAAGATCTTAGTATTAAATATGTTTATCATATCTACTCATTACTATCTTGTTACACCCCACATTTCCAAACACTTTTTACATGACAAGGTATAAATAAACAAAACAAAAGCATAAAACGCTTGTACTCCTATTGGACTTAGTAAAAAAAAAGTACACTTTAACGGAAAAACCGCACTTTATATTCAAAAAAAATGTAATCCAAAGAAACGCGTAAAACGGTGTCGTGTAATAGTAGAGTAGCTTGCTTAATCTCTCACATGAACAATGTAATAAAACCCACTGGAAGCAGCAACTTCCCAGTTCACACTTCCGTGTGAACCTTACTCTCACAAATACCAATTTTTTTTTTATTTTTTTTTCAAACTTTGCTAATTCACATTTTTTATACTCCCTTTTTAATTTAATTTATTGGGAAGAGAAAATTATTTTCATTTTTTCTCTATTTTTTTTGGTTTAATATAATCTGGGTTTTTTAGAAACTTTTGCATAAATCTAAATTTTCCATATTAGCTTTGCTATTTGCAATAATTATTACAACTCTTATTGCATTTTTCTTACAATCTGTTATCTCTTCTCTTTTTGGTTGAGCAAGAACAGCATGTTACTGCTATTTTTCGCCATTGATTTGAATTTGAAGCTTCTTTACTAAGATCCCATTAAAGATCTCTTCCTTTATGCTCAAAGTGGTAAGCTTTAATTTTTTTTTTAATTGATTTTTAAATCCATGTTTTTATTTTGTATAATTTTTTAATCCCCTGTTTTTTGTTTTTGTGTTGCTGCTATTGCTCTAGTTTAGCTTTTATTTTATTCCCTTTTTTTGTGTTAATGATGAATTAAACTATATTATGAGTAAAGGGTTTTTTTTGGGTTGATTTTTGTATTGATTCTTCAGTTGAATTTAGGGTTTTAAGATCTGAATTTTGTTTGGTTTTGATTTGATTTCTTTTACTGTAATGATGCAAGTTAGTAATTAAAGAGCTTATTAGTATTTTGGGTTGGCTAATTTGATTTAAAGATCTGAGTTTAGTATGAATAATTGAATATGATTAATTTATAGTAGTAATAGTAGTGAAGCTTGTGTTATTTCAGATTTCTTGCTTATTCTTAGTCAGCAGTATTGATAATTTGTGTTTGAATCTAGGTGAAATTATGCTGTTTATTTTATTACCATTGGTTCTGCTGAAATTTAGCAGAAAATGAATTATGAATGTCAATGAATAAGTAAAATGTTGAAGTATCTGATTGTCGAATATGTGGGATTCTGGACAGGTATATACAAATGGCATCTAAATCTTTTAAGCAAAGTCGCTCGAATCTATCAGCGAGCACTGATGCATCTGAGTTGCAGCAACTCAGACCTCCCCTTCCTCCAACTGTAAGCTTTGGTCGACGCTCCTCTGGTCGCTATACTAACCGTTCGAGGGATGATCTTGATAGTGAACTTTCGAGTTCAGAATATGCACAGTATACTGTGCAGATACCTCAAACGCCTGATAACCAGCCAATGGACCACACCATTTCACAAAGGGTTGAGGAGCAATATGTTTCCAACTCTCTTTTTACTGGAGGGTTTAATAGTGTTACAAGAGCTCATCTCATGGACAAGGTTTTTGATTCTGAAGCTAGCCACCCACAGATGGCTGGTGCCAAGGGATCCTCTTGTGCGATCCCTGGATGCGATGGGAATGTGATGAGTGATGAGAGGGGTGAGGATATTCTTCCTTGTGAATGTGATTTCAAGATATGTCGTGACTGCTACATTGATGCAGTCAAGTCTGGGAACTCATTGTGTCCTGGTTGTAAGGAACCTTACAAGAATACTGAATTGGATGCGGCAACTGGTGAAAGACCGCTCCCACTTCCACCTGCAGGCGGAATGAACAAGATGGAGCGGAGATTGTCGTTAATGAAATCGACAAAGTCGGTGTTGATGAGAAGTCAGACTGCAGAATTTGATCACAGTCGGTGGTTATTTGAAACAAAGGGGACATATGGTTATGGAAATGCTATTTGGCCAAAAGAGGGAGCTCCTAGTGATGGTAATGGAGAGGATGGAGAAGTGCAAGATCCTCAGGAATTGATGAACAAACCTTGGAGGCCACTTACTCGGAAAGTGAAGATTCCTGCTGCTGTTCTCAGTCCTTATCGGTAATGTTTCTGTTATGGTTATGTCTGATTGATTTTTCTTCTATAATCGTTTTTACACTGTTTATTAAGCAGTATTAATTTTCTGCTTGTTCACTATTATAGGTTGCTCATTTTTGTGCGAATGGTTGTTCTCGGTTTCTTCCTTGCATGGAGAGTCAAACATAAAAATGAAGATGCATTATGGCTGTGGGGCATGTCTGTGGTCTGTGAGATTTGGTTTGCCTTCTCTTGGCTTCTTGATCAGATGCCAAAACTCTGCCCCATAAATCGTGCTACAGATCTTAATGTTCTGAAAGAGAAGTTTGAGACACCTAGTTCTAACAATCCAACTGGAAGATCAGATCTCCCTGGAATAGATATTTTTGTGTCTACTGCAGATCCAGAAAAAGAGCCTCCTCTTGTCACTGCCAACACTATTTTGTCTATCCTAGCTGCTGATTATCCTGTCGAAAAGCTGTCTTGCTATGTTTCTGATGATGGTGGTGCCCTTCTTACCTTTGAGGCCATGGCTGAAGCTGCAAGCTTTGCCCATATGTGGGTCCCTTTTTGCCGTAAGCATAATATTGAGCCAAGGAATCCTGATTCTTACTTTAGTCTGAAGAAGGATCCATACAAGAATAAAGTTCGCCAAGACTTTGTTAAAGACCGTAGGCGTGTAAAAAGAGAATATGATGAATTCAAGGTTCGGATCAATGGTTTGCCCGAGTCTATTCGACGGCGATCTGATGCTTACCATGCCAGGGAAGAAATCAAAGCCCTTAAACTTCAGAGACAAAATCCAACCGATGAACCTTTTGAGGTTGTTAAAATTCCGAAAGCTACTTGGATGGCTGATGGAACTCACTGGCCTGGTACTTGGAATCATCCTTCTCCTGAACACTCAAAGGGAGATCATGCAGGAATCATACAGGTAACATTTGATAACTCTTCATTTCATGACCGATGATGATATATGTCATTGAACGCTAAACCAATACATCTACTGAAAGATTTAGTGACATAAATTATAGTAAACCTTTTAGAATCGTCACTATAATTATCATGTCTCTGGATCCACCCCTGGTTCTACATATAATTTTCTATGTATTTTGGTGGAGGATCATGAGGACATAATTTATTTGATGAGATGATTATAAAAGAGTTATTAGGGGGTACAATGTGAGCTACAATGTTTTCAAACTATACATGTGGCATTTTGTACATTCGGAAAATTTGTCAAATGGATTTGGAAATCATGCATTGATTAGTGTAATTGCTGACCACGAGTATCTTCCCTTGCTAAATTGAGGGACTCCATTCTTTGGTATATCATCTTAGGGACATACTATGTTTGGGTCTCTAATGCTATGTTTGGATAAGAAATTAAAAGGGAAATGGAAGGGAGGGAAATAGGAGGAAGGGGAAGGAAGGGAAAGTTGAGGAAATGATGAGCTCCATTTTCCCTCCAAATCTCTCCAATTTTGAAGGGATGGTCTTTATTAAAGGAGGAGGGAAAATGGATCCCTCCCTCCCCCTCCCCCAACATATTATCCAAACAAGGAACTTTGTCTCCCTCCCTTTCCCTTCCCTTCCTTCTTCCATCTTTTGTTATCCAAACATAGCCTAAGGATTGTGATGGTTGTGCTGTGTTAAAAGGCCGAAGTATACATAGTTCAAACCGAGCACTTATTTTGTGGAGTAGGTCGTCTATTTGATTGTAAATTAGTGATTGTTAAATCCTTAAATAGATTAATGCTTTTACGATCAGATGTGCTGATTTGGCCTTTTGTATGTGATGCAGGTTATGCTCAAGCCTCCGAGTGAAGAACCACTTTTAGGTGTTCCTGATGATTCCAAGCTTCTTGACCTTACAGAAGTTGACATCCGCCTTCCCCTGCTGGTTTATGTGTCACGTGAGAAGCGCCCTGGTTATGATCACAACAAAAAGGCTGGAGCCATGAATGCATTGGTGAGAGCATCTGCAATCATGTCTAATGGTCCCTTCATTCTCAACCTGGATTGTGACCATTATATTTACTATGCCCAAGCAATGAGAGAAGGCATGTGTTTCATGATGGACCGTGGTGGGGATCGCATATGTTATGTACAGTTCCCTCAAAGGTTTGAGGGTATTGACCCCTCTGATCGGTATGCCAACAATAACACAGTTTTCTTTGACGTCAATATGCGAGCCCTTGATGGGCTTCAAGGCCCAGTCTATGTCGGAACTGGTTGTCTATTCAGAAGAATGGCCCTTTATGGCTTTGATCCACCTCGTGCAAAAGACCGTGCTCCTAGTGTCTGGGATTGCTGCTTTCGACGTAGCAAAAAACGCGCTGCAGCTGAAGAGAACCGAGCTCTGAGAATGGGTGACGACTCTGACGATGAAGAAATGCCTCTTGCCACATTTCCTAAGAAATTCGGCAACTCTAGGTTCCTTATTGATTCAATCCCTGTGGCAGAGTACCAAGGCCGTCCGCTGGCTGATCACCCTGCAGTCAAGAATGGAAGGCCACCTGGCGCTCTCACAATCGGCCGTGAGTTGCTTGATGCAAACACTGTTGCCGAGGCAATCAATTCCATTTCTTGCTGGTATGAGGACAAGACAGAATGGGGGCAGCGTGTGGGTTGGATCTATGGTTCTGTTACAGAGGATGTGGTCACTGGTTATAGGATGCACAACAGAGGTTGGAAGTCTGTGTACTGTGTCACCAAACGAGATGCTTTCCGAGGGACTGCTCCAATCAATCTAACTGATCGTCTCCATCAGGTTCTTCGGTGGGCTACTGGCTCGGTTGAAATCTTCTTCTCCCGCAATAACGCCCTTCTTGCCAGCCCAAAGATGAAAATATTGCAAAGGATTGCATACCTTAATGTGGGTATCTATCCTTTCACCTCTATTTTCCTAATTGTATACTGCTTCCTACCTGCACTCTCTCTCTTCTCCGGCCAGTTTATCGTACAAACCCTGAATGTCACTTTCCTCACCTATCTACTAATCATTACTTTAACTCTCTGTCTGCTTGCTATCCTTGAGATCAAATGGTCAGGCATTCAGTTGGAGGAATGGTGGCGAAATGAACAGTTTTGGTTGATTGGAGGGACAAGTGCTCATCTTGCAGCAGTGCTCCAAGGCTTGCTGAAAGTGGTAGCGGGAATTGAAATCTCTTTTACCTTGACTTCTAAATCTTCCGGTGATGAGAACGATGATGAATTTGCTGATCTTTACATCGTGAAATGGACATCTTTGATGATTCCACCTATTCTGATCATGATGCTTAATTTGATAGCAATAGCAGTTGGGTTTAGCCGTACAATCTACAGTACTATACCCCAGTGGAGTAAGCTGATAGGTGGGGTTTTCTTCAGTGTCTGGGTGTTGGCACATCTGTACCCTTTTGCTAAAGGTCTGATGGGAAGAAGAGGGAGGACACCTACTATTGTTTTCGTATGGTCGGGACTACTTGCTATTACGATTTCTCTCCTCTGGGTTGCTATCAAACCTCCATCAGATACTGACCAAATCGGAGGCTCATTTCAGTTCCCTTAGAAGGTAAAAAAATTTGGTTAGATAAAATTACTTTCTTGCATATTCTTTATTGACTGCTCTATGAGTTAATCGCTCATGCGAGTCATATCATTCAGCAATGTTACTAAGGCTCACCAATGACTCCAGGAGCTAAAGTGGGAGAATATGCTACCCCCCCTCCCCAATATTCGTTCATTTTTGTATGATTCAGTAAAAACATTTTTTTCAGAAAGATATTATTGTGAAGTAACGTCTTCAGTCTTTCAGATTGTGCCATTGTTTGCAATGAGTTTATTGCGTAATCAGGCGAATTGATGTAGGATCTTGTCTAAACAACAATCCCAAAAGCATGGTAATTTTTAACTAGGTTACAAAAATAAAGAAATGAAATATGAGTAGGTGACATGTTGTCCAACCCTCCAGTAACTACAACTAAAATGTTCTCATCTGAATTTGAGATGTAAAACTCATGAATGATAAGTTTATGATTGCTAAATATCGAAAACGCAGAAACTGTGAACTTTCAGTTGTTGAACCAGCATTGTTGCATGTCTTAAGCTATATAATTTGATTTTCATTTTCTGTTAAGATCTAGTATCTTATTTTAAGCACTTTCTTCCTGCATATGAAACCTCTTCTTTTCTTAACAAACACAGATCCCTGCTAACTATGGCCATATACACTGCTCTTTCACTCTTTGTAATGGCGCTGATGCCTTCGGCCATTGCTAAAGATGCCCCTTTAACAAATCAAACCCTTAACACTGCTATTGAAGAAATGCAAAGAGCTAACTACTTTGCATTTGTCATGCTTTTAAATATGGTTTCGACAGACAAGATACCAAGCAACGTAACCTTCTTGATGCCCAACACCCGGTTATTAGCAAAAGCTGTGATACCTGAAAATGATGTGCTTAACTTCTTGCTCAGGCACTCGATACCAGCCACATTGAGGTTTGACTACTTAATCCGCTTCCCAACAGGGTCGATGCTTCCTTCATCAGAGCTCGAGTTTATGCTTAAAGTCTCGAATAATGGGCGTAAGAGCTTCTTCCTTAACAATGTTAAGATAATAAGCCCTGACCTCTGTGTTGCTGGATCTTCAATCAGGTGTCATGGTATAGATGGGGTGTTGCAGGATATCAACAAAACACCTTCACTGCCTAATTCTTCCTCTCCACCCTCGCTAGTGGTGGCTCCCCCTCCGTCCCTTTCACCTCCGACGACAGGTTTCAGTGGTTTTGATATGGCTCCTGCAGCCACCCCGCAACCCGCTGGTTCAAATTCCATCCCACACAAATCCGGATCTTCTCGTTTGGACTCCGGCCCGCGTCTAATCGGGTATTTGTCAAGCTGGGTTCTGATGTCAATAGTATGGTGGAATCTTTTATAAACTATTTAGGTGGTTTAAGTTTAGCTATTGTAGGATTATTTCATATGATGATTCACTTGTCCACATTATGTTGCTGTTGAGAAGCTATTATCTTTCTATAATTTCCCAATATTTTTGGGATTTATTAATTGCATTATATTTATAGCAAGATATAATCAATATGATGTGTACCATTTGTCATTTACCCATTTCTAATCATACCATTGCATATGCTATTCAATCTTATAATTCAAGGTTCAATAATGCTTGAATTTGATGGCTTGCAATTTTGGGTAATGAAACGTGCAAAAAAATAATTGCATGTTTGAAAGTAAACTAAGCAATGAAATTATTGAAATATACTGAAGTATATATTTTCTTTTTTGGCCCGGTTCACCCTTTGAGCTAATCCGGATTTGGGGCTTAGTTCTGAATGGTTAGATACTAGTCCCCTCCCAATTGTTGTTGTAGGAGATCAAATATGTGGCCCTCCTTACCAAGTGCAGCTCCAATTTCCACTGCACCAGTAACCAATTGGTAATTATCAAAATATATCAGTGCAAGCAATTATATGAAAATTTATGTTGGAAATATTTATTCTGCCTAAGCGTTTGCTGTCAAGAATGATATTCGATGGCAAAAATACGCCCTACCGAGCTACCGGCTAGGGTGGCTACCACGGTAGCTCACCATACATTTGTGGTTCAGTTTGTTGTGTATATTTATGTACCTAAATGAATTAACTTCACCTATATTCTATACCAAAAAAAGACCATGAAAGACCATTTTTATCAAAATTGAATCTCTGACATTAAAATTTATAGTGATTGAAAATCGTCATGAAGTATTGTAGTTATTGAAAGAAAAACTTGAAAGTGACATGAGACTAACCCAACCAAGTGGTTCATTTAATATGTCTATAAACCAACTAGATTGTGAAAATGAAACATAACAATAACACTGATATACTTTGTATAAAGCTCTAAGGGCCATAAATTAGTAGCTAAAATTGAAAGTAAAAAATAAAATAATTTTTTTTGTTAAACCGATTATGCATAATTTTGCCTTGCATAATGTGTGATGAATCCTTCAGTTAATTAAATGCTTATTTGTAATCCTAAATCCTAATGACACATATATCATTTACCTTAATAATTGGAATAATGACAAAAAAAATTAATAACAATGATAGTAACAATAGATTTTGAAATATTCATGTATGATATTGCGAGATCTCTTGAACAATCTTATCAAGTACTGTATCAAACTATCAACTAGTAGCTTAAAGCCTCATTAAATTTGACAGCAGCAGAAGACACTAGTTCTACCAGGAGCAACAAGTTGGCATCTTCCTCCTTTGAAATGTTTCATAACACAATCCACATTACACTCGTATGTTCCGTACAACCTCACACATTTTCCATAGCAATTCGGAGTTGCTACTATTATTTTTGTAACACGTACGAAATAAGCAAATATGATTATATGATATCCATCGATTGCATATCTCCACGTTACATACATTGAGCCATTAGGCTCGTGGTACTATCCGTTTTGTGTTGAGTTGTGGGTTATTAAGCCATTTCTATAATTAATGTGATTCAAATTACGGAGTATAATATAGGTAAGCATATAGGTACATTGGCATAATTCATTATTGAATGCACATGTATTTGACCAAGTTATATTTGTCTTTAAATATCGAAATTGAAAAGGTTACATACTTGTGATTTATATTCAAAATAAAAATAAAAGATCAAGTTCGAACCTCTCTTTCAATCAACTAATCACCAAACATAAATATTAGGATTTAAAGCCATCACAATAATCATCTTATTTTGGACTATATATGTACAGCAAAATGCTAAAGTTTTAATAATTATAAAGACCTACAATATTTATTATTAAGACCTAAAATGGTAAACTTCATGCACGCACTTTTAATCAATAAATACTAAAATGACCTAGATAGTAGTATCCATAGATCCAGATTCCACAATACAACGAAGTAAAATCCAAGCAACCATCACAATAAAATTCGAAAATATTACCCCAAAAAAAAAAAAAAAGAACTGCCATTTCTCTTCTTGTTGATAATTTTAGGGTCTTAAAATTTACAAATCCTCAATTTTATTGTTCTATGGAGTACTATTATAGTATTATGAGTTTATGACATTATGTTATTATATACTCCGTATATACTCCATAATTAAGTTATTCGTGTATTTTGTTTTTCCTCTTAATAATAAGATTTCAATCAATTAGGAAAAGAACTGCGTATTATATAAATTAACTTTCTTTAAATTTGTCTGTTTTATATAAGAATTCATAGGAAGAAAAGAAATTGACCTAACGTCTTAAAAAAATTAGAAAAAAAAAAAAATTGACATAATTTAAAATAATTGTATAGAGCAATTAATTTATTATAATATTAATCAACGAATTAATTTGTTCATTTCTTATACGAGATACTTTTATTTTAATATTTTAATCCAATCCGAAAATGACTGGAAAATTAAAGAAAAATAGTCAAGAAAAAAGAACAGAATTTGTTTAATTGATAGGTGCATGCATTCATGTTATTGATGATTTGATGTACAACAGGAGACTTTGGGAGGTGGTGTTCCTCGTCAATTAATTAATTTAATAATTATTTCTTGCTATTTTACGCAAGAACACAAATCCCCTAAACAACGTTCCTTCAAGTTCTTGCTACTCGTCTATTATTTGGTGGTCATAAATTAATTAACCATCGATCAATATCTTATACGAAATATAAATTTAATGTATTCCTCGTATCATATGTAGAATTGTTGTACATTGGTCAAAAATAAAAACATTTCAGATCATAATCAGTTTGTTGTATTCCTCGTATCATAGACTTTGAGGCAGCCCGGTTTATCTCCTTGATAAACAAAGTTTGTTTATCACGAGGTAGTAGTTTTAAGCAAAACTACTATTGGTAACGGTTTTGATATAAACCACTACCTCATCAAATACCGGTTCAAATCTCATGTAAGGGGGAGTGACAATATATAATATAACACAAACTTTACAAAAAGTCTGGTTTACATTAAATTATTGAATGGCCAGAAACTTACTACTTGTACTTCTTTTTCCTTCCTCTTTTAAGATCCATCTTCCTCTTCAATTATATAGCAGCCAACAGAAAAACTGATACTTGACGACATCGACCATCTTCCTCTACTAAAAAAAATCATTCCTTTGCACTACTCTAAAATCTTCTCTTTCTCAAATTTTACTGAAAATTTCATAATTCTTTCCACTTTCTCTCTCATCCCAATCGATTCCCAATATACATCAATCTATATAACTCAAAATCAATTCAATTGTTTTTCCCTTTAATTCTATATCAATTGTGAGAAATGATAGATACTACAATAACTAGATTTTGTTTCTTCACTACTTTTCTGGGTTGATTTGGGGTTACGACCTACAAGATGAATTAAGTTCACTATATCAATGACAATGTCAGAACTCTTGATTAATTTTTTTTATTATTTTATTTTTGTTGTTGTTATGTAATGTCGATCTTTATTAGTTTGATTTGTTTTAGTGATTGTACTTTTTTTCATGACTATTGTTAATTTTGTGTTTATTTTTGTTGATTTTGATACTCTGTTTTGCATATGTAGCTTAATTACTTTTATGAAAAAAGGTCACTTTGTGAAGAAAAAAAAGGCCACTTTTGTGAAAAAAGGGTCACTCTTGTGAAAATACAGGATCACTTTTATGAAAAAAAAGGGTTACTTTTGTAAAAATATAGGTCACTTTTGTACAAAAAAGGGTCACTTTTGTAAGAAAAAAAAGGTCACTTTTGTAAGAAAAAAGGGTCACTTTTCGTAAAAATGCTCGATGTACAATAAAATTATTGTAAACCGGGGGCATGCAAAAGTTTTTGATAATATAAACCGATCCTGAATTTCAACCATCAGCTTAAACTTTTGGTTGAGTTGTCTTCTAATAACAAAAAAGTACTTTTATTTTTGACGAAAAAATAAAAGTACTTTTATAAATATATAATAATACAAAATTCTACAATAGTGTATATTACTTTATACAATGGATACATAATATATACGAAGTAGGCGGACGTACGTAGCAAAAAAGAAAGTAATCGAAGCTAATGTCAACAATAAATTAATAAATAGCAGTTAATTTTTGAAAAACTGAACAAGTCCAGTCGTTTATATTTTACGAGTGGAGAACTGGAGTGTGGACTGTAGAGGAGGATCATAATATATTTACTTTGACTACTACGTTGTCTTCTCCTTTTTAGCCCTCTAAATTGACTATGAATCATATAAATTACAAGTCTGGTAAAAACCGACATAAATTAATTTCTATACTATTTATATACTTACTTTGACATTATTATTTTTTTAAATATAAAAAATATTGTTCAATTAGTCTAATTGTTAATTAAATAAAAAAAAATGAAGGATAGAATGTGTTCAATTGAAATGTGTACAAATTTTGAACTACATAGTTTTTTTTTTTTACATTAAAAAAAAAATTAAAGATAAATATTACGAATAAGAAAAAAATTCAAAAAACAAAAAAAGAATTACAGATGAATCCTTACGATTGATTATCTAGAAATATTAATTCATCAACTCACATTTTTATTAATGATACATGTATTTTTTTTGATTGATTAGTATTAATTAATTAAAGATAAATATTTGATTGATTAGTATTAATTAATAATACATGTATTTTTTTTTTTACAGAAATATTATGTATACATTTTTATCGATTTTGTATAGAAATTGCAAGTAAAGCTCATCAACTCACATTTTTCAATTTATTTCCATTTCTAAAGATGCCTACCAAAGATTTTTTGTCTTAGAATACATTTGATCAGAAATTAGTTAGATTTTCTTATTCATTCAAGCAAGTTTAATTCAAAAAAATACAGTGGGAGTACAATTTCTCCTACCCCAATTTCTTAATTTCAATATTATGTCACGCCGTAACAGCTTAATCATTGAGCAAAAATTTGTTTTCTTCTATAGATTGATGATGACGTTCGCATATAAAAGTGGTCATGAATTGCACATCATAAATATATTATTAATTGATTATAAGTCAATAAAATACAATTATTTTTCTTCTTTTATAAGTTAGAATGAAGAGCTAAGACTAGCTACTTGGTAATTTCGTACTAGTATGATTTATTCGCCACACTTTTCTTTTTCTTTTTTTTTTTTTTTTTTTTTTTTTGTCAGGTAAGATGACACATCTCACAAGTTAAGCTAGCTCAGCTCTGGCGCTTCGAAGGTCATATTAGAGAGTAAAGGAGGAAGGTAAAAAAAAAACTCCTACAAGCTCAAACTTGTGACCTTAAAATCTCAAAGTTACAAGGTGAGTTTTCCACCAATTCTAGATAGTGTATATAAAATCCTGGGCTTCAACTGTCACATTAAACTTTTAGTTGAGATGATCCTTTTACTACAGTATCAAGAGCCAACATGACACAAAGGTCATGGTTCAATTATATAATAAATTAATCATGGGCTTCCACATTAGCTTACATTTTCGGTTTAGATGGTCCTTTTAATACTCTATCAAGCTTTGTTTGGGTACACTTTCCAAAGGATGGTCTAAGAATATACTCTCTCCATTATGTGAGTAATAAATAAAATAAATAGACATATAATTAAGGGATCAATGGAGTACTCCGTATTGTACATTTGTACTCCCTTGATGTTCAGTCTTACAAACTACAAAGTACTCCGTAAATTGGAAGCCTCTAATAAATTATACTCCGTGTACTACGGAGTACATGATTTTACAAAATTAAAAGTACTTGTATTAGACTAAGTATTGCGGGGTCCAAAATTGATAAGTATCTGTAGCTGATTTTTTGTGTGACGCAATTAGTTGGTAATTCTATGACTTGTTCTTTTCAACTTATTTTCAGTTCAGTTCAGTTAGCTTTAATAAGATCAATTCTATTCAGTTCAATGTAGTTTAGTTCAATTTTAAATTTCCTTCTCTAACAAAATATTCAGTTAAGTGCAGTTTAGATTAATTCACCTCCAATAAATTCAGTTCAGTTCAACTCAATTCAGTAAACCAAAACAAGCCCATAATTAATAATCTCAACTAATCATAATTTGTTTTTCTCCTTTACAGTTAATATGTAACCCCATCATTTATACATCATTAATAGTATTCTCATTTAGAAAGAATTGGTAATCTATCATAGGCAACCCTACACATTTATTTTGAATTTGTGTTTTGTCAAAATTGTGAGCAATTCCTTTGAATTAATAGCCTTTTTTTTTTCCAATAACTTCGCTTATTTTCATTTGTCAATAACTACCAATATGTATGCAAAATACGAAAATGAGCGATAGTTCAAGTGGTTATAGCTCCCTTTTCGGTTTCAAGTGATCCCGGGATCAATCCTCATCATCCGCCCGTGTGGCTCTCTAAACACCCACCAAAAAAAAAAAAAATATTTGCCAAGTTTTGTTGCACTACCGACCAATCATGACAAGTTGGAAGGAGTTCAATCAAACTGTTCGAGGCTTATCAGCGTTAGAGCTGATAACAAACTATTAGGAAAACGTTTGTGACATGTCGAATAGAAATATCTATGTTGATACATCTCTTACTACGCATAATAATATTGTTATTAAATACGAGTAAGTTGAGTATTATTTACGAAGTACTTTGTATGAATAAGCAGACTTATTATAAAACAAACTATGGGTAAATTTTGTTTAAATCAACATGAACTAAAATTAAATTAAAATAAAAATATTAATTCAGTCTTAATTTCTTAATTTAAAAATGCCATGGTCCTTATTGGCCAGAATTTTATTTACTGATGCACTAATTATAAGCTAAGCCGTCAAATTACATATGCTTTAATGGAGTAGTATACTAGTATGAGTCAAGTCAAAAGTGCCTGAGAAGAAATACATATTCCGCCAATTTTGAAGTAATAAGTCAAGTACTCTCTTATTCCAAAAAATAAATAAAATAATAATAATAACAAAGTCAAGTCCTCTCTTTTCCATAGTTCTTTGTATGTATACAATTAATTAACACTATTAGTAGGTCAAAAACATATTAAAAACAAACACTAGCAGGGTAACCTTTACTTGTAATATAATGACTTAATTTATCAAACGTATTCTTTGTAAAAGACATTACCTAAGGTAAAGTTCCAACAAAAAATCTAAATAAAAGTTAACTCTCTAAGCCTCTAAATATTATGATAGAATATAGGATTAATATTCTAGATATTCTGTTATTATTGGATATATTTTGTACATATTTTGTAATTATCTTTTGAGATTTTCTAACAAGCTTAGAACTCATATGTGTAACCCTATATATTGAGATCAATGGAATTGACTCCAATCTGAGGAGTTTCACAAAATCTAACATGGTATCAGAGCACAGGTTAACGATCTAACCATAGCTTTCGCATTATTTTTTTTCCTTCCTAGCCTTAGCACTTGCCGACTTCTTTTCTTCTCTGTTATTTTTTCTTTAGCCATCAGTCACCATGGTCAAGGATGGTGAATCATCTACTGAATTTCCTCCTGCTTTTGGGGTGAATACTATTAAAACTGTCATTCCTCTTATTCTTGATCGTGAAAAGGTCAAATATTCTAGTTGGGTAGAACTTTTTGAATGTCATGCTCATGCCTATAATGTTCTTGACCATATTGACCCATAAACCGCAAAATCTAACATATTACTTGTAATTCCGTTATTTTTTGCACATTTTTAAGCGCAACAGTTTTCTACGGAGTATATATTTCCACTTTCTAATAATTACACGTATTATAATACACAATGAAATGGATAATATGATATTTCATATAATTATGTTTTTTTTATAACAGTGAATAAATATATTAGAATCATTTGTAAAAAAAATATTGAAAAAATAGAAAATATTATTGCAATTTGCTTATATAAGAGGCATGACTGTCAATGTTCCACGATAACGATTCTCCTGCTGCCCTGTCGATGGCTCCGCCTCTAGCTTGACCATGTCTTTTGAAAAATATGAAGCAGTTAGTTGTCTACTTTTTGACATAGATAAATTGATGATCTTTTTATATTAGCAACTTATCTCATAAATATTCTTACAAATTGATATTTTGAAAATTTATCTCAACCTAAATCTAATAAGATCACGCATGAGTTTAATGTTTATAACAGTAAATTTGTGTACTAAATATAACAAAATTAATCATAAAAATTAATATGTGAAAAAAATATAAAGAAATGGAAAAAAAAATACATGGTAATTCCTGTTCACATTTACTTAATTTCAGTTCAATTAAGCTCCAATCAGTTCAGTTCAGGTCAACTCTTAATTTACTTTTCTCATAAAATATTCATTTCAGTTCAGTTCAGTTCACCTCAGCTCAATCAGTAAATATGAAGAGGCCCTAACTGTTCTATCACTACTACAAAAAATGGCTAAGAAACCATTCAAAATAGGCGTAAAAAACCAACAATTGTATGGTTTCTATCTCAATGGTCTCTTAGCATAAGAAACCATACTTTTAGTATGGTTTGTTAGATTGAACAAAAAGACCGTGGTTACAAGATGTATGGTTTCTTAGATACCTTTTAATTTGTCTATTCAAGAAGGCAAATACACCATTTTTCAACAAAAAATGGTTTCTTTGTATGGAGATAAGAGACCACATTTGTAAGAAGTCTGGTGTCTTTGAACTTTATTATTTTTATTTTTTTTTATAAAAAAAGGGCCATCGCGGCATCGCGCATCATACCCACCATGCTAGCTGCCCTTCCTACCACCCACCCATGCTGCCCCTCCACCTCCACCAAAGTGACCCATTCAACACCTTCAACCACCCACCAAACAAAATTACCATACATGAACAAATTATATTACAAACACCATATAGGAACATCAATCGAAAATTTATATCACAAAAAATAAATTTGCAAGTTCAATATTACAATCATCCCACAAAACATTATACTATTAAATTCTTTAATAATAATAATAATAAAAAAGATCTAATCAAACAAAAAAATTAAATTTTTTTTACAAAAATTACAACAAATTATGAGGTGATAGGAGTAATTAATAAAACTAATAGATCTAAAACTGAAAAAATAAATAACAAAATAATCAAATTAACTAAAATAACTATGGAGTTAATTTTTCCTCCTCTTGTTCTTCCTATCAAAGATGATTTAATGGAGAAGAAGCACAAAGAATTTGCATCAATGGATTGGATCGAGGTAAAATCACTCAATCTAGAACCCGTAGTTGATCAATGGAGATAAACTCATTGCTGCTTCAATGGAGGAAAACGACAAACATTAACGACTGCTGGAGATGTGGCGCAATGGAAATGTTGATGCTCCGGCGAGACACTGACAGTTACAACAATAATGGTGAGGCGGTGAAATATCGAAAGATTAGTTGGATTGGTTTTGGCCTGCAATGTAATTCGATCTTACTCATACTTTGATACTATTGATGAGGAGAAAGAGATGAGAATGAAATGAGACTAAAAACGGCTGGAGTGATGATATGAACAGAAAATAAAAATGTTAGGGTTTGGGGTTTTGCTTTTCACTTAATTGAAAACGTCCTTAATTTGTGGTGTCTTAGGTTGATTACGAATCTACATATTCATTATTTTATCTAAGAAACCATATATCTCTATGTTGTGGTATCTTATTAATTTTCTAAGAAACCACATATCTCAGATATATGTTTTTTTTAATCTAAGAAACCTTACAGGTGACTTATATGGTGACTAAGATATGGTTCTTTATCCATATTTTGTAGTAGTGTATTCAGAGTTAAATTCAAGCCAAATGTTGTACGAGCTATGGAGCATTATGCCTAATAGTGCTCCTAACACGTATAAATGCGTATGCTACTATGCTAGAGTGCTAGACACTTCTAGATATATGCAAAATCCAAATGCACCCGAATGTATTTATTAATGTGCTTACTTATAAATGATAATCAAGTATAGTAATTGAGTTGGGATTGAAGATTTTATCTAAAAAATCGTGTTCAATTGATCAAATAATTGAGTTGGGATTGAAGACTTTAACAAAATAAAAAAATATAGAAAATATTGAAGAGATTGATCACGTTATCAGATCCGAGGAAGAGCACGTAGGTCCTATCTTCATCTCCTAAAATGCTGTCTTGTGTCTATTGTTTTGTATTACTCGTATTCTCGATCGTAGTATACTTGTGGCAACGTTATGTTTATATACTGTATATCGGGTTATTTAGTTTATTACAAAACATTTCAAGCTATACAACTTAATAGTAGGACCGAGCATAGTTTGGTCTAATGGCTAAATTTGTATCTCACAATCAAGATATTGTGGAATTAAAGCCTACTAGAGACATTTTGGAGGTGAGGATTTCCTTACCCTCCTCTCCCCCCCCACTTTCAAATTATCTAACCCATTAACCCGGGTCGGGATAACCTGTAACTTTATAAGAGGTTCCTGCCCGTTGTATAAAAAGTAAAATTGGAGCTAGCATTTTAAACGAAGGGAATATATCCTCCTTTAAATGAAAATTTTATTAAGTTAGCAACTTAGCATTTATACAAAGACCATGTTTAGCGACATTTTATCTACTTTTTCTGCTCAGTTTTAGTAACAACACTTTGACTTTTACGTTTGTCAATGCACAATCTAAACTCTTTATATCGGTGGTCATAAATAAGTATTAAATGAAAATATTTAATATTATGAAAATATAAATCAAAACGAAATTAACAAAAATTCACTTGATTATAGTTTACGGTACGTCGGTACATATAAATTACATATGAAGGGTTTGTTCTCATATGTTTATTTTCAGTTCAATTCAGTTCAACTTCTAATTTCCTTTTCTTATAAAATATTCAGTTTAGTTCAGTTATCCAATAAATTTAGTTTAGTTCAGTTCATCTCAGTCGAATTCAATCAATGAGAACAAACCCAAAGTAATTAAAATGACCTATTAACGTGCCTTTCATACAGCGGTCTCTTATTGATCCGATTATCCGCATATAAACCAAGTGCGTGCCCAACTGAACCACCAGTAATGTGGCAAGCATGCAGCATGTAGTATCAAATTTGTAAAGTAACGAAATTAGGAGTAATACTTGGCGTTTTATCAAAAGTTTCCTGAATTTCTTGTGCTGTTTTACTTCGTTTTAATCAACTTGGTGCATGAGGTGGGGCCAATGGGGGTAGGTAGGATAAGAGGTTCATAAAAATGGTTAGAGCATACACAATGGTTGCCCAACCCCATCTTGGTTATTGATTATTTTATTATTTTATCCATTTTCCACCTCACTTATAACCACTCTTATAACCATTTAATAACCAATGTATGCCAATAGTTAACCATAATATTTTGGTTATACATTTTCTCTCTCCTACTTTTACCCAACCCCACCACACAATTTATTACTTAAATTCTATTATTATTAAATAATGCATTTGGTAATAATCATTCAAAATTAATAATTATTTATTAGCATACATTAATTAGATAAAATCTCAAAAATTTAAAAATAATGCAATTTTGATATTAATTAGTACGTAATTAGTCGTTAATTAAGACACAAACAATAATTGTAACCCTACTACATTCCACAATAATGGTATTTTATTTTCCTTCCATCTTGATTGCCTCCTTCATTACCTCTTTCATTACCTTCGCCTTCTTCAACTTCTGGTTCATTTTCGTCATCTGATGCATTCGATGTGTATGAACAATCGAAACTCGGAAATGCACCATCACCTTGTGACATAGAAAAATGTTGAGACATGGGAAATGTTGAATCAATTTGAGAGATTTGAATATTTTCAAAAGATGGGATAACATTTGGAGAATTTGAATAATTAGGATTTTGTGGTGGTTGAAAAGAAAACGGAGTGAAAGTACTTGGATTTGAGAAATTGAGATTTTGTGAACCGTAATTCGGAAAATTTTGAAAATTTGTATCTAAATCTGAGTTGAGATCAATTGGAAGATTAGAATAGTAAGGTTGAGGATTTGGATTATTTTGGGGCTGTGATGAGTTATGAGATTTTGTGGATTTTTTTTTTCTGTTAGATTTTGGAATGTTCATCTTAACACAATTTGCCAATAAGAAGAGTAATTTTCACTTAAAAAAAAGTTGTTTCAAAATACTTCAATATTGGGCTCATTTTATAGAGAAAAATAAAATAGAGCCGTTGGTGTATTTTTTTTTTTTTAGAATTGTATTTTAAAAATTATGGCCGTTACAAAAATTACAACGGTTATAAATTCAGAGCAAATCTCAACCATATTGATATTTGTATTACGTGTCAAAATCTTAGCCATCCATGTCAACCAAAAAGCAAAAAAAAAAATTGCATGACCATATACATAACCGGTTATTTGAATAACCTGGTTATTCAATTGATACCCCAATAATTTCTCTCTCCTCAATATTTTATTAATATTTTCATTTTCTCTCTCTTAATAACCACCCAAATAGTTAATGGCTGTGGGTACTCTTAGAAAGAAGTAAGTAAGATTATAAGGGCCACGTACTTTGGAAGTTTGATGGGATTGGGTTATATACGTACAAATATCACACTAGTCAATTGAAGAGACAATAAACCACTAAAACATTTTGTAGATCAATCTAACTTTTATCACACCACTTTAGATGATTGGTTACTGGATTCACAGATCACAAATGACAAATTTTAGTGAAATATGATTAAAAGTTATGGGTAATTACCTAATTGGGTATCGACCTACTCCCTAAGTCACAAAGTTTTAGTCAATGAGGAAAATGTGACTGAAGTATTGCCGCTATAACCAATTACACTAGTTGACATGATCAATTTTGACTAATAATATCTAAACTTACCTCGTTCTATTATTTGTAATTTTTAGATTTATCTTCAAACTTGCTAGTAAAATAGTAAGTTTTATATAAGGCGAAGTGCTCAATCAGATCAGGTCTTAATAAACCCGTTTTAATTTAGTAGACAAAAGCCATCGTAAAACTACATAGAACAATGGAATGTCGCAAAAATACAAATAATTAAAAACAAAACCAACATGCAAAATAACATAAAAAATTACAATTTGAGACCATAACTGAAATTCAAACACCAATTAAAACAGAAAATTTCTCTTGTAATCTTGCTAACTACGTACCCTCTTTCATTAAGAAATTGCCCACCTCTTTAGAACCTCAAAAACATTCAGCTACCCCAAATATTTCTAACTCTGAATTTTCTATTCTCCCACCTAACTCTCTCCCCCATTTCCTACTATTTATTACTACTCTCTTCCCATTCTTTCATCCACCATTCTTCCTTTCATTTTCTCTCTCCTAAATTATCACTTTTTTCTCCCCAAATTCACCAAAAAACCAAGAATTTCACAAATCCCATTTCCAAAATTCAATCTTGATTACAAAAAATGAGTATGGCAGCTGTTCAATCCAAACCCCTTGACTCAGAAATCCCATCTTTGAAATCAACTCCACCTCCAAAAACAGAGGATCTCAAAACAGAGCATATTTTCAAATCAAGATTACCAGATATAAACATTACTAATCATCTTCCTCTTCATGAGTATTTGTTCGAGAAACTTCCTGAAGTTTCCCATAAACCTTGTTTGATCTCCGGCGCAAACGGAAAAATTTACACTTATTCAGAAACCCATCTTCTTTGCCGGAAAACCGCGGCCGGGTTATCGAAATTAGGGATATATAAAGGTGATGTTGTAATGATCCTTCTCCAAAACTGCCCTGAATTTGTGTTCAGTTTTTTTGGAGCTTCAATGATAGGAGCCGTTTCGACAACAGCAAATCCATTCTACACTTCCTGTGAGATCTTCAAGCAGGTCAAAGTTTCAAAAGCTAAATTGATCATAACCCAATCTCAATTCGTTGATAAATTAAGAGATAACAACGAGTTTAAACTCGGGGAGGATTTCAAAGTCGTAACTGTTGATACCCCATCAGAAAACTGCCTCCATTTCTCTGTTTTATCAGAGGCAGATGAAAACGTAAGTATAATTGAAAATGGTTCAGATTTCGAACCGAACGACCCCGTTGCGCTCCCGTTCTCATCGGGGACAACGGGGTTACCCAAGGGAGTGATCTTAACCCATAAAAGCTTGTCAACCAGTGTTGCACAACAAGTAGATGGTGAAAATCCAAACATGCATTTAACAGAAGAAGATGTTCTTCTTTGTGTACTTCCTCTGTTTCATATATTTTCGCTAAACTCGGTTCTAATGGTGGCATTGAGAGCTGGGAGCGCCATTTTGATCATGCCGAAATTCGACATAAACTCGTTGTTGGAGCTGATTCAGGAGCATCGGGTGTCGGTGGCAATGGTGGTGCCGCCGTTAGTGTTGGCGTTGGCGAAGAATCCGGCCGTCGGTAATTATGATTTGAGTTCAATTAGAATGGTTATGTCTGGTGCTGCTCCTTTAGGAAAAGAACTTGAGGATGCTCTTAGAGAAAGAATTCCTCAAGCGGTTTTAGGACAGGTAACTCTTCTTAATTACTTGTATTAAATTTAATTATTTTTTGTTAATTTATTTTTGCTTTTGGTATTTTTTTGGATTGAATTGGAACTAGTAACTTATGTGAGATGGTAAAAAACTAAAAGTGGTAAATTGGCGATTACTACTAGACTTACAAGTATGTCACTATACAACCGGTTGTACAATACATATTACGTTTAATCAATAATCATGGATAATGAGAGTGAGGGATAGCTCAAGTGGTCAGAGCTTCCCTCCCGATTCTAGGAGGTCCTAGGATCGATTCTCACCCCCGCACTTGTGGCTCTCTAAACACCAAAAAAAAAAAAAAAAAAAATCATGGATAATTATAATACGGAGTGTTATGAATTTGTTATACCATGTCTATGGTATAATCGGTTATACAATATGAATTGTTGCATAAATATATTTGCGCTTTGAAAAAATCCCTTTGAAATAAAACTTCCATGTTATTTGGACTTTTGGAGTGACTATTCTTAGTCTATGCATGATGAAGACCGGTGTTTGCTTTTAGGATAATTCATAAGGAAACTAATTTTATTTTTAAGTTTTCAACATTTAAAGGTGATTTCTGACCTCTATTTTTAAGATGATTTTTTTTTTTTTTTTTTTCTGATCTTAATTATTTCAATGATACATAGACCATTTTTCCATTTAGTGCTATCCACTAAGATTTTATTATTATTTTAATTTTAAAAATAGAATTATTAATTTTTGTGGGAAAAATGGGAACACATCACAAAATCCCAAAATACTTGGTATATTATGAGTTGGAATTAATGCCTTAATGGTATTTCTAAGTGGGCCGCTATTTTAGATCCATCTCAGAGTTGACTGCCTACCACTAAATTATGTGCTGATGTGCATGCCTTTGCCTCCCCTAACTTCTATACAAATTTATTAAATTCTTAACATAAATTTGTAACTACCAAGTTAAAAATTTAACTAACTTGCCACACTTTCTTGGGTTTACAACTACACATTAATGCAGAATACGGAGTTATAATTAGATTTAAAACTCCTTTAATCTCTTCAAAGATTCTAACGGAAGAACTTTTAGAGACCAAGGGGTTACTTACTACGAGTACGTTAATCCTAAGTGTTTAGTGTGCATTAAAACTCCTTTAATCTCTTCAAAGATTCTAACGGAAGAACTTTTAGAGACCAAGGGGTTACTTACTACGAGTACGTTAATCCTAAGTGTTTAGTGTGCATTATTATGGTTAGTAGGAATGAAGTACTTTGAATTTTGGTTGAGGTAATCTATATTCTTTTAGTGCTCTCGATGTGTCAATTGGAAAATTAATTTATGCACTCGGGTGCAAGGTGTACCTAAATAGTTGTGTTGGTTTGTATGTAAAACATGTGCATTTATATGATACGTTGTGTTATAGTACACGAACCCTTGTGTGTACTCATACTAAAAGATGTTCAAAGGTGATAAACACAAACTATGAATTGAAGCGTAATAATTTGACAACAATTATATTGGAGTTTTGAAGAAAACTACTATTATATAATTAAAATTCACAATAGTTAAAATATATAATAAAAAATAATGCAACAGATAATTTGAATTGGACAAGTTAAATCAAGTTGTTTGATGCTATATAGTCTTAATTTGTATATATAATCAAGTTGGGACATTTCTTGATTTAGAAACTATTGATAATTGTTTGGTTATAATTTCCTTATCATGCTCTTAATTAAAATAATTAGCTTATATAAAAAATGGATTACATATCATGCCTATCTTTCTTTATATTTTTTTAGCAATACTTGTACTTTCTCTATTTTCTCTCATGATATACTACGTAAAAGATATGATGGTTGGAATCTAATAGATGCATAAATGTATAATTTTGTCGGCGCTTATGTGCTTTACTTGTTGGTAGAGTAAAGTTTACGAGTGTGATAATGACTTATGAAGTATATCTTTTAGTAAAATGTAAGGTTATGATTTTGTCAATTGGTACGAAAATGGTATGAAAAATGTGCAAGACAACTAGTTGTATTTATCTGAAAATTAATTAGAAGTTGAAATTATCCAATGGAGTAGTTAATGGCTGATAAATTAGCTGATTGTAGTAGTTAAAAGTTGAAAATCATGTAAAAGTTATTGACTTAAAGGTTTTTTTAGCAAAGACTACTATTTAGTGCTTGTTTATTTATGATTGAATGACATCTAACCAATTCACAAAATGGGTTGATATGCAGGGTTATGGAATGACAGAAGCAGGGCCAGTGTTGTCGATGTGCCCTGGATTCGCTAAGGAGCCTCTACCGACAAAACCAGGCTCATGTGGCATTGTTGTTAGGAACGCTGAGATGAAGATTGTTGATCCTGACACCGGTGTTTCTGTTGGTTACAATGAGGCCGGAGAGATTTGTATTCGTGGTGAACAAATCATGAAAGGTACATACTACAAACACATATATATGACTAGTCACGCGTTGTTGCTGGTACTTATTTTTTAGCTAGGGTGCTGATTCATTATTTATATAACCGGACATGTCATATTTGTGGTTGAACAGAATACTTGAACGATCCAGCATCAACAGCAGCAACTATAGATATCGAAGGTTGGCTGCATACAGGTGACATTGGCTATGTAGATGACGACGATGAAGTATACATTGTTGATCGAGTCAAGGAGATCATCAAATACAAAGGCTTCCAGGCAAGTGTACTTATTATTACTACGAGTATTATTCATCAAGACATTTATATATAATGTACTCCCAATCATTTATTACAATAAGTACAAATTAATTAACATGATTATGTGTATGTCAAACATTCAGGTTCCACCAGCAGAGCTAGAGGCACTTCTAATAAACCATCCATCAATCGCGGATGCTGCTGTTGTCCCGTAAGTCATATGCAACATCCTTCAAGCCGCCTTATTTTTGGAATAGTAATACTAGATTATGCTCATTAATAATAATTTTTTAGTCAATAATTCTTGTTCTCGAAATTAATTTCAGGCTAAAGGATGAAGCTGCAGGGGAAGTTCCTATCGCATTTGTTGTTAGATCAACCAATGGAATTGATCTTACAGAAGAATCAGTTAAAGAATACATCGCGAAACAGGTATTAACAAATACTTCGTATTAATTTAATTAATTCTTGTTTCGCTATCCATATGTTATATTATACTATCAATATATTGTTTATGATTAAGCAAGATTCTATGCACCAACCATGTGATTTTGCATACTAATAATGTGATTATTTTTTAATTTTTCTAAAAAATAGGTGGTATTTTACAAGAAGGTTCACAAAGTATACTTCATACATGCCATTCCTAAGTCTGCTGCAGGAAAAATTCTAAGAAAGGAGCTTCGAGCACGCCTTGCCTCACCTTCATTTACAGTTTAAACATATCATTAATCGATATGATCGATTGTTAAAAATGTGAATTAATTGTATAATCGTAGTCGTCGTAAAAGTATACGAGCTGATGTGAATTGTTATGTCGTGGTGCAATGGTGTGACCAAGATCTATCAACAACAAAAGGCTAAAGAAAGGAAGAGAACTTAGCAGTAATTGGGGTTACAATCATCCAGCAATATATGTCCTGTGAAAATTATTATTGTAGGCTTGTAGTTGAATAATAATTGCCAGTTGTATTTTATCACCCCATTTGTTTTTTAAAAAATAAATATTTTAACATATTGATGATTTGGACTTACAGAAAATAATAATAATAATAATAATTATGATTTTTGATCGTTACTTATGGACCTTATGGTCATGTATTATTGCAAATAATTATATTAAGTTATACAGGGGAACAATGCAAATAAAAAGAATATTTAGCATTTTTTGTCTCTATTTTTTGTACATTTTTGTATGTGTACAATAATTAGTACTAGTATAATATAATGTCAATTTAGTTAATTATTACTTCCTCCATTGTGTAATTTTTTACATGCTTACTCCTCTGTATCAGTGATTTAATGTATGTGGTCAAAGTGTACTTTAAGGGGACATTTGGTATAAATTCCGTAAACGGAATGGAAATGATTTATATAAGTAAGGGAAAGGGTAATGATTCACGTTACCTTTGATATATGTTTGGTATCTTTATGATATGGAAACAAATTGAGGAGTTTATGATTGAGGAGGGAAACACATTTTGTTTCCACTAGTTGGATAAGGGTAACAATTTGGGGGATTTTGTTACCCTTTGGAAACGGTATTTGTTACTTGTAGCTCATACCAAACTAATAGAAATGAAAATACTTATTTGTTTACGTTTCCTACATTACAAATTTACATACCAAACACCCCTAAATGTAATGTGTAAAGGTGTAAATGTGTAATGCATCATACTACTCATTATATTATATACAACCATATAAGAACTATTTTAATGTACTTCCTTCATATCAAAGAAGATGACATACTTTTCGGAAAAAAAAAAAGAAAAAAAAAAACAGATGATATGTTTAAAGCATTAAACTTCCTTGCTTGTCAATATATATACTTCCTTCCTACATTCGAGTATACGTAAGTAAAATTTAAAAATATTAATAGTAAATTAAAACAAATCTAACTATATTTTACATAATCACATAAGTATGTAGTAATTATTTTGAAATAGATGAAATATATACTTATTAAACCATTGAAAAATTCGGTTCCTCATGATTTTACAAAAAAAGACTCTTTCACAAAATCACAACTCGATCACAAGTGTTGCACATGGTTGAGCAAAAAACTTATCAAGTTAATTAGCTTAGGGCACATGTTAACAACTAGACAATTATTCTTTACGAAGATACTTGTCAAACACCTATACACTACGTACATGTTGAGATTATTTGTCCAACTTATATATATTTGTATTATACATTTGAAAATGATGAGTCAATTATCCGGCAATTATCCATATTTTAATTATGAAGATCTTCTGATTTATTGCTAATCAAACTTGTGTTTTTACGTGTTGACTTATAAACATACGTCGTATTTCTTGCAGGCATAAATGCATAATCATGTTGTATATTTAACGGAGTCTTCTTGGTTAGATACAAAGTATACAAAGTTTACTTTAGGATGTTGGGATGATAGATCTTACATTGGTAATTCTATTAGTATAAGGGCAAATTTTAAATATGAAGTGTATCAAACATTAATATATATTACTCCGTACGTATTATACATCAAGTACCTGAACGTTTTGCACATAATACTAATTTGATGAAATTTCGGTGTTAGGTTTTTTTTTTTTAAAAAAAAAAAAAAAATTCTATTACAGGTTGACCAAAGCATAATTATAAATGCTTTAGGGTGGCAAGTGCATGAGATAATAATGCAAAAATTTGCAAATCTTAGATAACTATTCATATATTGGTAGACATTATTATTATGTTAATCATTTACATTTGAAGAAATACTATCAAACCATTTAAGACTTTTTCTAGGAAAAATCATACATGCATTGTTATATATAGAGAAAAAAAAATCTTATAGGCATACCATATTACTACTTAGATTCCATTTCTTAAAAATTCGACTAAAGCTAACTAGCATCGCTGGCAGAGAAATCATACGCGTTGGATAGTTGGATGATCTTAGCACTCCATTAACCCCCCAAGGGACTGCTAAAGGTACCATACTTGTGTTGGGACCTGAGAGGCTTCGAGTTTACACATTAAGAATGAGGTGTTTAGTTCACAAAATGATTTGAGTTGACACAATTAGATTGTTGCGTTAACATATACTTCATCAGTTCCTTAATTTTTGCCCCATTTAATCTATTGTGGTCTCAAAGGGAGCGTGTAAATTAAAACACATACATCTTCAAGAATCAAGAGTACAAGCTCCAACTTCCAAGTTCCAAACAACAATGAATCAATGATAGTTGTGTTGAAGTTGTACTTGTGCCACTTCTAGTTTTTAGCCCAAGCCCATAACACATATACACACAACAACAAAAACCGAATATTACCGGTTTAATACCGAAAACCGGTTCAGTATAAATCAAACCCAAAAAAAATAACAATCTCAAACATTCCAAACCGCCATGTCTCAAACCCTACCAAAACCCTGAAAATTATCTCACATTTTTCATCTTTCTTGTTAATCAAGCCAATTTCTTCTTCCCCAAATTAAATAAACCCCAATTCAATTCAGTTCATCCCCATTTCAATTCAATTTAACCCTAAAAACCCCAATTGTTGAATAGTAAGCTGAAGAAGAAGAAGGTTCAACAATGGCGGTTGCGAAAGTATGCGCAACAGGGATAATGACAGCCATTGCTGCTGCATCTGTTGGTTCCAACAACACTTACGCTGAACCCCGTTTGAACTTCCCCCCTTTCTCTAATCCTTCTCCGCCGCCCTCCGCCGGGAACTCGCCGAATCAGCTTCCACACCCTGGGAATGCTCCGCCGCAAGCGCCGCCGTCTGACGAGCCGGGGAAGCCAAGGAAGCCGAGGAATGATAACCCCAGAACTTCTTCTACTGGGTTCGACCCTGAGGCGTTGGAACGAGGTGTTGCTGCTTTGAAACGGATTGAGAAGTCTAAAGATGCTAAAACGGTATTAATTTGATTCGTTGAAATGGGGTCGAATTATAATGTTTGAAGTTTTATTTAATTTGTTGTTTTTGAGTTTGATGTTTATAGGTGATTGGGATAATAAAGGAGCAGGAAGAAACGAAGAGGAAAGAGATTGAAATGAAGACACAAGAGCTTAAGGCAATGGCAAATCAAGCTGAATTAGTAAGTTGGCAAGCTTTAATTTGCTTTTACATAGTTGTCAGAATCAATGCTAGAACAAAATGGTAGTATTTGATGATGAGTTTGATTTAATGAACATATATTTATAGTACTGGTAGCAAGACTAGCAACTAAACCTTTATTAAGTTGACATTGGGCCTGTTCGGAATCACTGTAAATTTTGAACTGTGACTTGGATATTCTTTATGGCCGTCATCGGTGATCGTATGTCTATGGCTAGCATAGAGTTAATTCATACTTACATACTTACCTAGTTACCTTAGGATGTTAATAAGGCTGTGATCTTATTAAAATTCCGGGGCTGTGGGGTTGGGTGGGGGGTTCGGTTTTTTTTAAAGTATGCAGAGATTTAGAACGTGAGGAGATGTTGGTGGTGTATTTTGCTTGTTGGAATTTCTGTTTTTTTTTAAAGGTGTGAATCTTATTAGAATTTCTGTTTGCTTCTCTCAGTGACTTTTATTGTAGTATTGGTTAGCATTGTTTCTTTGTTCATGCAGGAAAAGCAGAAAGTGATGTATGGAGAACAGCAAAAATTGAATAAGCAAACAGCAGAAATTAAATCGCAGTTGGCAAAATATGAAGATTCATTGAAAAAGAAACGGAGTGATGTATGTAATATGATTATTTTTGTTACCATCGAAATGTGTTTGTAATTATGTATGAGAAACTCATTTATTACCCTTTGACAGGAAGAGCATGAGAAACAAAGAGCTAGAAATCGGGAGCTTGTGGATATGCAAGGGGAGATGGCTAAAAGAGTAGAAGCTGCTAGGAGACAAACAGAGGAGCAGATTCAAGCACAACGTATCAAAACTGAAAAAGAGAAGGCAGAAATAGAGCGTGAAACCCTAAGAGTAAAGTCAATGGCAGAAGCAGAAGGGAGAGCTCATGAAGCAAAATTGTTGGAAGAGGTTAATTTACGTTTGTTTGGGGAACGTGCAAAAAAAGAGACTGAGAAATGGGTTTCAGCTATAAACACCACTTTTGATCACATTGGAGGTATCTTTATTATAGTCCTCATTTCGCTTTGTTTTGTACATTCGATTATTATTTGTAATCTTGTGTTTCAATTTGAAGTATCGCATAGAGGTTTTTGTTTGTTGTTATCATTTCTTTTCTTTACTATTTTTATAAATCTTTTCCGTTCTTTACTAGTGTGCCATACGACCATCTTGTGATTGATTATTTAGTAGATTGTCTTGTGCTGGTATTCTGTTAATGAAGTGGCCTTATTCTCAGGGCTATATTATGCTTTCGCATGGCTTGATTGATTTCCTTTGCTCATTCTAATTTCCTTTTTAGGTTTTTTTAATGAAAAGTAAATTGTGCAAAACTAATCAAGTGTGTGTTGAGTTTAAATTTTTCTCTCTTTATATAATGAAATATTGATCTCACTGTACAAATGTTTATCCTTCTTCCTCAATTTAGCTAATTATTACCATTATTATTAGCTTGATTTTGTTTCTTTATTACTTTATCTAGGAGGATTCCGAGCTATATTGACAGATCAAAATAAGCTTATTGTCGCTGTTGGTGGGGTTACTGCTCTTGCTGCTGGCATATACACCACAAGGTCTGTTGGAAGCTTTGAGTTTACATAAATATCTATCTTGCTATCTAATTATATATTGAGTAGGCCAAATAGATTCACCTGTAAATTAACACTTGGCAATCCCTTAATCCCTTTACATGCCAATTTCTCTACTGAGATAGTTTTTGATCCAAGTGTGAGTAAGTTTTCAGGTGTACCTGGTAGTTTCATTGTGGAATGTGCTGAAGTGGTATATTTGAGTTGATCATTTAAGTTATTTACAAGGACTGATATTTGCTTGAACTTAACTCATGCACAAGGTTGAACATGTGCCTGGTCATATTTTTCTCGAAAATTAAATAATAATATCATGCGCTAGAAAATTAATATATGTACATTCAAATTCAAGTAAAAAAAACTATGCATAGTTAGTGAAAAAGTTGCGCACCAATCCATATCATCAGAAAGAGTGAGAGAGATGTCAAATTGAAATTTTTTTATCTGATTGTTTTACTCCGTATTTTGGTTGCTAAATTATTAAATCCAAGTTTCTAGAGCATTGTTTGTCTTGGAACTGGATTTGGGTATCCGGTTTTTCCTATATTCAATAAATAGTCATGTTTAACTCTGTTTGTATTCCCTCTAAAAGGTATCTTAGAGTTACACCAACTGTACATCTGTGCATTGGTTAATGTTTGAAGTTATGATGTATCATGTATGAAAGTTTTACTAGCTCATAAGACGCCTCCCTGTGCCTATAAATGATCAGTACCTGTTATTTTGTGTTGCTTGTGAGTTAGAACGTATGGCACAAATACTAGTGTGCAGCTGTAAGATCCAATGTGCTCTTTCTTTGGAGTTATGTTGATGATTTGGCAACCCTTGTCTTAGGTTAAGAAACACTACTTCAGGATTTAAAGATCTTGGTCTAAGGACTGAATTGGCTCTTTCCCCTCCTTACAAATCAATATAAATTTCCATTTTATTTTGGAATGTTACGTTTGTCAATCAGAATTTAATATCTAATTATGAGCATGCAGTAGTGACAGTGCTGTGTGCTTTAGCAGAAAACCCTAAAGATTAAAGCTTTTGGATCCATTTGCATTTTATGTTAGCCCATGCAAGGTTTAGATGATAACTCAGGGTCTTAAGTAATAAATTAACAAAAAATTATGAGGACATGTTGACAGGGTTCACTAACAGCTATGTCCTCATACAAAGGGACAAGCACTGATTAGGTTACAGAAGACAGAATAACTAGGTTTTGTCAGGCAGAGATTTTAAACTCTGCTCTAAGAATACCTAGCTTGGGTTGCAGCTTTCTTATGATGTTTTGATCTGCTTTCCCTGCAGCAACTTAAGTGATATGATTTTAGGTGATTAATTAAATTTTCTGCTCACGCCTATGTGGAAAGGCAGCCTACTTTTGTGATGGTTTGTGTGACTGATATATTTTTCCTTGTGACTAAAGATTGAATAGACTGTGTTCCTAATAAGCTGATTATTAGTATTTTACCATCTACATATTCCTTGTTCTGTACCTTGCATTGTATTTGTCATTCTAGATTCAACCTATGCTTTTTTTTTTCTATTGTGTTGAGGTAAGATGAAGGCTAAACCAAGAAAACGGAAAATAAGAAAATTATTTGCTTAGTTCAGTTATCGTGTTATGAAAATTGTTAGGTGACATGCAAACTAAAATAAGAATCCTAGTCTCTTTGTTGCACTATGGTGCGCCAATATTTGAAAGCCTAAAAGGGATGATTGGAAGTTAATATTGGAATAGGATTGCTGCCATTAGTAGAAGAAAAAGATGATGGGTGATTAAGTTTTGAAATCAAGGAAAAGGTCAGGAAATGGAGTTATGGAGAAAATTTGAGTGTATGTAAGATCACTGGTACATGCACATGTGTAGTGGACTGCCTACGGTTGCCGGAATCGTAAAGTAATAACAACAGTAAATAGAAGGAAGGTTGAAAGCTTTGATTAGTTAATAGAGGAAGGATTACAAGGCAATAGCTTTAGGCTATCAATCTCACCAAGTAGCTTGAGGCTACTAATCTCACCAATGGTTTCACTCAATTTCTGGATAATCCTCCCACTAATACTTCACATACTACTTATACCAAAATGGTCAACATGACCTTGAACCTAAACAAGTAAGACTTAGCTTAAACTGGAAAAACATAAGTAAACAATATAAACTAAAGTCGCTTTTTTTCCTTCTCTGATTTCTTAATTAATTTTGTCATCTTCTAAATTGGAGTTGTCAAGGCCTAGGATTGTTCTCTGTTGCAGCCCTTGGTTGACCCGTGTTGACTTTCCTTCTTCTTGCATAGACCCTCAAAGGAGGTTGACTCCCATTGAGACTTGGACTATTTGGATCCGTGACAACATGTTTTGGGTTCTGTAGCTATGTGGCTTTTGCAATTAGTTCTGAACTTTTAATCTTTTTTTCAATCTTTGAAAGATTTTTTTTTTTCTTGTTTCTCATCTTGCAGAGAAGGAGCTAAAGTAGTATGGAGTTATGTAGACAGGATACTGGGACAGCCATCATTAATCAGAGAATCCTCTAGAGGAAAATATTCCTGGTCTGGTGTTCTTCCCCGTGTCATGAGCACACTCCGTTCTACTGGAGGAAATGCTTCCAAGAATGGAAATGGTTTTGGTGATGTTATTTTACACCCTTCTCTCCAGAAGAGAATCCAGCAGCTAGCTTCTGCAACTGCAAACACAAAAGCTCATCAAGCACCATTCCGTAATATGCTTTTCTATGGCCCTCCAGGAACAGGGAAAACAATGGCTGCACGAGAGCTGGCTCGTAAATCTGTATGGCATCTTACCTCTAGCTTGTTAATAGTCTTAAACTTTTAATACGTGGCATTTGTGTTTAATCCTGCATAATTGTGAAAATTTGAAATAGCCGTCATGTTCTGACCTTAAAGTAGGACAAATCATGCTCCTGTTCACTGTGATTTATCGTATATCAATATTATGCTTTATTTAAGTATATCAATAGTTGTAGGCATGATTTATGCTTCCTGAACTTTAAGCTTACATAGGAGAGCTCATTTTATGTTTCAATAAAATTTCTTCCTGTTTAGAATTCTGTTCTGTCATGTGATGTGACAAGTTTTACACTGGCTGTCACTGGCCTTCTGTAAACCTCCTTATCCAGACTTGGGACTGGTAATGGGAAACCCACTGTCGGAGTATGATGGATTGATAGAATTTTGTTCTGTGTCTTATCAGGGATTGGACTACGCGTTGATGACTGGTGGAGATGTTGCCCCACTAGGGGCACAAGCTGTTACGAAGATCCATCAGCTATTTGACTGGGCAAAGAAGTCTAATAGGGGTCTATTGTTATTTATTGATGAAGCTGATGCTTTCCTTTGCGAGTAAGTTATAATTGATTTCTTTTCTCAAAAAAACAGTTATACTTGATTTTTAATGTGCTATTGTGCTATGTTTAATATTTTCGGAAATTTTCTTTGATGCTCAGTAATAACACATCACCAGACACTAGTTACACATCAGAACTTCTTTGTGTAACATACTCAAAACTATTATTTGTCAGAGTTGGAATTTGATTGTCTCATAAAAGATTATGCTTACCATTTTAATAGAGTTTTGGCTTGTCCTTCATGCATGTCATAATTTGCTTTTATGATCCATTTAATACCTTTGGTTCTCATGCTGTTAATCGACATTTTCCAGGCGAAACAAAATGTACATGAGTGAAGCTCAAAGGAGTGCACTCAACGCACTCCTGTTTCGAACAGGTGATCAGTCTAAGGACATAGTCCTAGCTCTTGCAACAAACCGGCCTGGGGATCTTGATTCAGCAGTGGCTGATCGTATTGATGAAGTCCTTGAGTTCCCGTTGCCTGGAGAGGATGAAAGATTTAAGTTGCTAAAACTATATCTTGACAAGTATATAGCACAAGCTGGATCAAGAAAACCTGGGCTGTTTTCACATTTGTTTCAGAAGCAGCAGCAAAAGATAGAAATTACAGGATTGACTGATGACTTGCTCAGAGAGGCTGCAGCTAAGACTGAAGGATTCTCGGGAAGAGAGATAGCAAAGCTAATGGCTGGAGTTCAAGCAGCTGTTTATGGCAGTGAAAATTGCATCCTTGATCCTCAATTGTTCCGTGAGGTTGTAGATTACAAGGTCGCAGAACACCAACAAAGAAAGAAATTGGCTGGGACTGAAGAAAGTAACTCGATGAAATCGTAGATGACTTATATAGGCAAAGCAAATTATCTTTTTACTGCTGAGATTATTGCTATTTATTTGTTGGCGCTGTGAAGACAGATAGGTTAAGCACAGAGGAATTTTTTTTCATCATCCACATTGATGTTGGTCATAATTTTACCCCTATTTGTGGGGAATTTTGGCATACGTAACATCACAGTGTAGAAATATGAAGTTCGACGTGGCTCCAGATTTTTTTTCCTGATGTATCTGACAAATGATATGGCGCTTGTTAACACTTTGTACAATAAATCATTATAGAAAATTTTGATTCAGATACAATCTTAACATCACATGAATAAATCAGTTCTAAATTCTTAATTGAATACATTTTGGGATCTCAATTATCTTTTAAGGTTCCGTACAAGTTAACCAGATCCTAAATTATTAGGAATGTCTAGTTTCCAATTGGACGAGGTGCCTTAATAAATTGTCAAGGAAATAAGAATATCAATCCTAAAAACAAAATGACATAGGTATTTCATTATTTTCCATCGCATCAGCTATGTTCATTGAATCAAATTGTTGTCGTTCTGTGAAGCAAGTACCAAAGCACTCAAGGCTTACTTGAAAAGAGGATGCAAACTACATTGACAATTATTCCCCCAAATTTCAAATTCAAGTGGGGAATTACATACACAAAATGGTAAATCAGCTCTAATGATGATGACCATGGTCTTGAACGTAGCGCAGGCCACAATATTTGCAGACTGCTGGAGCTTCTAAGTCAAGACATATGAACTCGACAGGGTGCCCCAGAGGATTCTTAGCTGCCACCAAGAAACAACAAGAACAAGTCAATTTGATTTAAAGATTTTAGGCTCTTCGAAGCTCTGTGAGACTAACTTCTCAATAGCATGTCAGCATAATTTTTTTAAATAGTGTCTACTTAAACAGTGGGAATTAGATTTGAAAATAAAAAACAAAATTCAAATCAATCTAACCTCCTTCACATGCAACTATTCGGTCTTGCACTTTAATGGGAGGTACTTCATTGATCAACTCCATTGGAGACTTCTTGCTTTTATCCTACAAAGACAGCAAATGAATACTGTAAACATGCAGTGTGTTATAACATCTCAGATGTCAAATGCACAACCATTAAAGGATCCTAAAACAACTGGTGGTGTGCTTTAAGAGTAGAGAGTAGGAAAAAATGAAATAAAAGACTAGTTGAAAAGTATGACAGACGAATTCACAACCTAGATACAAGAGTAAGGCAATCTAATTCCAAGGATCAAATTTACAGGGTTAGGTTTTGTTTGATTCTAGGTGGTTACTTACTCTTAGTTTATCAGACAAAGGGAAAGCAGAAAATTCCCCCAAAGATTACATCTTTATGATAGTTAAGGGTCTCTCAGATATATACAAATACAACACGAAGGGCCTCACAAGGCCCACAACACTGAAAAGAAAACAAGACGCCCTGAGAAATCTGACTTTCTATTGCTACAATGGCTTTAATTAAAAGCAGATATCAAAATGACCAGTGAAACTATTGAGCAATGGGAAGAAAACCAGAGCAAGACACAAAGAAAAGGCTTGAAACTATAAAATCTCCTTTACATGAGCTTTTGGCCAAAGGCGACCATAAATTAATCTCGAAATTAATATTAACTGGAAGAAAATTACCACAAACCACAATCAAAGCTTCCAGTGGTAAAAGAGCCCAATGAGATTGTCATTATCATAAGAAAACAGATTCTTTCTTTGAAACTGAATGGTACTGTAAATCTTTTAACTCAGATAGGCTCTATAGTCTATATCAATTATATAGTAAATTTTCATGCTATATTGCTAATCGAAACTCTTGGCTAGTAATCAATTCTTAAACTCCACAAGCAAACCAAATCTTCAAATTAAAAAAGATTAGAAAAACCTAAAGACTTGTGTCTCAAAGGCAGAACTTTAGTCAATGGGTTCAACAAAAAGAGTAAAAAAAAAACGGAAGGAGTAGTTTCGTATAAAAGAGCTTTGCCAAAAATTCCCCATCCGCTTCATTGTTCAAACTCTTGAAAATGGGTTGAGCTCATAGATTATGAAAAGATTATAGACATAACAAAACACACAACTAACAAGGGCTTAACAAACTTTCCCAAAAGGTATCAAGCACTAACAATATTATAGGCAATAATTGCTCAAACAAAGGACTATACAAAAATCAATTAAAGGTAGAAATTACCTATGTTCTAGTAGAAAGAAGACACATTGACTCTTGAAACAATCATTCGAAAAGGGCTTATCAGTTATCACATTCCAGATTCAGCTATATTCAAGGAACTAACAAAATCCTACACAGTAATCGCTTAACTAAGGCCGAAAATCAACAATAATTGGTGAAAATCACATCTTCTATAGTATCACATCTACGAAAAAACTTTTATTTCCACCTGACATTCATTTCAAAGTGGCGAATAACTAGAACAACAATCCATCTAAGCAATCACCTGTTTATCACTAACTTAACTAATTAACGAAGAGAAACCAAAATTTTCATTTTTTATTTCTCCTCACAGCACCTATATGGTGATTATGGTCAAAATCAATAACCTGAGTCTCTAATTTGATAGAAAATAAATCAAATTTTGGTCCAACAATTGAAAAGATTATAGTATCCAACTTGAAAAAATAGAACAAAATTAAAAACCTAATTAAGTATTCACTAATTTACCCCAAAAAACATCCACAAAAATTTCAACATTTGTTCTAATCGAAAAATGAATAATCCTAAACCTTAATTTGATAGAGCAGAAATCACACAATAAAATTGGAGGAAACCCAATAAAATTAAAATCACAACTTACTCAGATCTAGTTTTAATTAGAAAGATGATAATTGCATAAAAATTATAGAATAACAAAAGAATCAACAAAAAAAGGGGGAAAACATAGGGTTTACCTGCATCCATTTATCAGTGTGAGAGGTGACGACTTCAGTGCTAACAATGCAGAAACTCCTGGCATTCGAACGCAAAGCGGTTGATTTTGCAAGATTTCGGAGCAAGCTCAACGCCATCTTCAATTGATTGATCGAAGTACAGAAGGAAGAAGAAGAAGAGGAGAGAGAAAGTGAAAGGGGAAGAGAGAGAAAATACCAATTGAGTTGGAAGAAGAAATTAAGGTGTTGAGATATCTGGGTCTTACTACTATTTTGAGGTTAGATCCATTTACCCATTTACAGTTTCATTGTTGGCCCAATACAGCAGAAATCAATATCTTACAAGTAATTCGCCCGAAACCATCATACCAACACTCGGATCATAGGTGTCAAAATCCTACCTGACTGACCCGACCGAAACCAAACCGATTAATATACTTGTTTGGAGACTTGGACAAATTTTTTTAGCATGATTCAAATTTAAAGTCGACTCGACTTTACCGAATTCGACCCGAACACCCAAATTAACATCTCTACGGATGTATATGAAATTTTATAGCTCAATACAGATTACTCATTGGTCTCGTTTTGTTCAAACTGTTAGGTTCTTTCCTAGCCAGAGTTACTACTAGCCTACTAGGCCATAAAAAAAATTAAAAAAAAAAAGTATAAAAAAATTAAATACATGTACCAGTATATATAATAATAAAAATAAAAAAATATTATATACTTCGGATGTATAAATTATAGTCCACAGAGAAATGAATCAAATGATGCATACATTGCCATTGGAAACAGTTTATTATCAAAAGAGTAACCTTAACAACAACCATTACAACCCAGTCAACCATCCTCCCAACTCCCAAGAGTCCCAACAATGATACTATAAAAAATCATGAAAACTGTATACTTGGTGTTCTGTATTTCTAGCTTATCTTCTAAAATTTTCACCTACAAACAAGAACTGCAATTTCAAACTCAAAATTATGTACACCAACTTCTATGAAGTTTCTGTCCTGCATCCGATTTCAAGGCTTCTCAAAAATGGAATCCCCATATCGTTCATTGATTTTAAGACGGCATCTGCCTGATGACCCTTATCCACAGCTTTGTACAAGTGAATAGCAGCACTCATGATAAATCTGTCTGCCTTTGCATATTGTTGAATCCTTTCAAAGAGACAAATTCCTTTATCCACATATCCATATTCCATGTAACTCCTTAATATGGTCCTACAGCATACAATGTCAGGTTTTAATCCAGAGGCAAGCATTGTGTTGAAAACCCGGTCAGCTTCCACAATTAGGCCAGCTTTGGCAAAGACTGATATCAATAGATTATAATGAGCACAAGAAGGTTGTATTCCTTCTTTCTTCATGGATGCAATTGTTTGTTCCGCTTCTTGGTATTTCATACTCTCTGTGTAAGCTTTAACAAGGGCGAGATAAGTAAAGGAATCAGGACAGCGCCCATCTTGCTGCATGATCTTAAAAAGCTCCTCGGCCTCAGAATAAAGTCCCACAGAAGCATATACATTTAGCATAACATTGTAGCTTATCTGCAACATTGGAGTCACAAAGCTTAGAAGAGCAAGGGGAAGGCAACATTAGTTTAACACATATCATACTAAGTAATACGTATATCATGAGGAACTGCACCCACCCTCTCTCTCTCCCGTAGCTGAAAGGTTTAAAGTCATGAATCACTTCTTAATACAACGAGTATTCAAAAAGTAAGCAACATAGAAAAATTCACCTTTCCAGGTTTTATGCCTTCCTCCCTCATTTTAGCGAACAATGCAGATGCTTCCTGAGCTTTTCCTGCAAAAAAGTTCTCTCCATTGTAATCATATGGTGGATATGCAAAGAGTTACAGCTCCATAAAGGAAAGAGACTTATGGGGCATAGATTATATGCATGGAAAGGCACAAGACTTTGTGGAAAAACATACCAGACTTTCCATATATGCTTATTAGATTAGTGTAAACTTTCTCATCCAAAGATATGCCCATATTCTGTGCCATGTTGAACATCTCTACGGCCTTATCTAGCTTCTTTTGTCTTCCATAAACACTACACCAACCAAATAATAATATATTAAAAGAAAGTAAGACATGCTTTCCTTCCACTTGTTAATGCATTATTTTTTCAGTGAGGAGGCTATCTAACCTGATCATAGTGCTATACGTCTGTATTGACAGGGAAACTCCAGATGATAGCATGCGGTCATATATGCTCGCAGCAAAATGCAATTTACCTGTGAAAGTATTATGTCAGGCACAGTTATAATTGTTTTTCTTGTATCATATTCTTGACATAAAAAAGACTTTAAAATAAAATTCCCCGACCAACCTGCTTCTAACATTGCCTTAATAAATGTATTATAAGCAATAGTGTCAAGAACCATGTTGTCATGCAAACTTCTACTAATCACATCCTCTGCTTCCCGATATATCCCTGGGGCAGAATAAGTGAATAACTATGTTAGAAGAAAGAAACAGATCCAGGCATCAAGTATATACAACCACACACTAATACATTTCTATCACAAAAAGAACAGAAATTGACTAAAGGTGAGCCAATACCCTACCACGATTTGTTAGATGGTTCACAAGCACACTGATGACAAAGGGACTCAAACAAATTCCTCTTTTTGTGCATTCCTTGAAAACCTGGTAACCTTCCCTAGGTTCACCACATTTCACACAGGCATCAATCACGGAATTGTATATTTCGGCCCCGCAATTGCCAGAATTCACCACAGCTGAAAACAGTGTTTTCACTTTTTCCAGATTCTGTTGCTTTCCATACAAATAAATCATTGAAGCCAAGATTCCACCATTTTCCTTTGTGTCTCTTTTAATTAATAGATCACAGAGGATTTCTGCTTTAGAAGCATCACCTACACCAAGTTAAATGGCAATCATCAAGAAAAACTCAACAAGATAATATGCTAAAATAAGACGTAACACTATTTCAAATTCCAGAAGACACCAACTTTACCTTCATGTATAAACTTCCCGATGAGTTGTTTTGCAACAGATAAGCCATCAGCAGCTCCAAGTAAAAAATCAAGCGTGTATTCTATCTTATTGCTGCTACCATCTGCTAGATAAAGACAAAGCATAAGCTCCAGTGCATTAGTATCAAGGGAAGCAGGGACTAACGAGTGACCTTTTTCTTTCTCAAACTTCCTATCTTCTGATTTCAAAATCATGGAAACAGTTTGAATAAAGCTGCTGTTTTCCATATGTACATTTCCACTTACGTCTTCAATGAATTGCTCAGCTTCTCTAAGCATTCCCTCCTTAGAGTATACCTTCATCACCGTTCTGCAGAGCTCCTCATCAAACATAACACTGTCCTTCCTTATCTGAAGAATGAAATTCTTAGCCTTCTCAACCAAAGTTTGTCTTAAGAACATGTTGAGCATGTCATTACAAGATCTTGAATCTGGGACTCCAGTACTGGATAAAGACTGAAACGTTGCTTCAGCAGATCCAAGATCTCCATTCATCTTGTAACACTTCAACAAGATTGTATTGGAAAAACTGGAGTATGGTATATTTCGAGACTTCATCACCTCCATGGTATGCAAAGCTTTCACATAATCTCCTGAACTAAAATACACTTGTGCCATTGCTACATATGTTTTCTCATCACGAAGCAGACCCAATCTTTCAGCCTCTTCAAAAGTCTTTTCTGCATCTTCACAAAGACCAAGCTTACCATATATCCTGACAAGTAAACCATAAATGACTTCGTCAGCTCGGATTTTGTACCTATCCATTTCTGAAAATAAAGACAGTGCCTTTGAGTAATCTCCATTCTTATAATAGAGGTTTAACAGAGAAGCACAAGTAAAATTACTTGGTATTATGTCTTGATATCTCATTTCTTCATAAAGCCTCAATGCTTCATCTTGCTTGCCTTCTTTGATGTTACATGTGATCAGAAGGCTGTAAGTGACCTCTTCAGGTACAAAACCAAGGCTTTTCATCTTATTGAAAGTTTTCAATCCCTCTTCAAAATGACATTCCTTAACGAGTGAACATATGGCAACAGTGAAGGTAAAGTGGTTAGGTACAACCCTCTTATAAATCATGTCTCTATATATCTGTATCACATTTTGATGGAGTGACTTCTTTTGCAAGGATGACAGCATGAAGTTATAAACTGCGACAGAAAGTAGCACATCCCTCTCTCGCACAGCCATGTAAAAAGATAGCATAGCTTTGTGTCGTCCCCATCTAGCATATGTACACAGCATAGTCCCACAGGCAATTTCATCAGGTTCACATCCTGCATCAAGCATCTCTAGAAAGGTCTCTTCAGCCAGCTTAATCTTCCCAACTTGACCGTATGCACGCAAAACAATTGTGTATGCAATAACACTAGGACGGTAGCACAGCTGTTCCAAGTGCATCAATAACTTCAGTACATACTCATTATTCAAATCAAATGAAGCAACGGAAATGATTCATTTTGGTCTAGCGTAAGTAGTGATCAACTTTGTCAGCTCAAAGCAACTTGCTTTACTATAGTTGTCCTCCAAACTTCCTATTGAAGATTCATTATTGTACAGTTGTTATCCAACTCAGATAAGCTCAGCCAAGTAAAAAGCAAGCTATCAAACAGTTCCAAGGATATAACAAGTGAATCACTAGTGGCTCTTCAATGCATTCAACACACACACACCTCAGTCAAGAAATTCTTACTTAGTTGAGTAGAGATGCAGCACACCCTGCAGCATATAATTTTCCAGCCTAAAGATTCGTTAACAAGGATAAAACAACTCTTGAATAAAGAAATCCTATTATACCATAACCTTCCAAACGCCAAAACTTGACAGCAATAATTATCATGTAAAAGATCAGTCAAAGACATGCAAATATATCTCCTCCACAGTAGATAATTTGCAAATTCTAAAAGTCTAAAACTTAATTCTTACAAACTATGTTTATCAAACTCTTCATTCACCTCAAGTACCGTGTTTGATACTGGATACCCTCTGACATTGGTATGACACTTGGACACTTTATTCTAGACCAAGATCATGCACAGCACTCATAAATAGCAGTGTCTAACCCTAGGATTCACCTCAAGTTCTGTGTTAGATACTCGACACTCAGACATGGGTACGACACTCAAACACTTCAACCTAAACTAAAATCATGTTAAGTTATTATAAAACGGCCATGTTTAACACTTGGACACATACCTGTGTCCAAACCATTCTAGCCTACAACATAATATAAGCAAATGCCACAATCTTAAATCATAATTTCCAAATATTAGAAACCCCAACAGAAATCCAATACAATTCAACTAAAAACACAATCAAAATGCCATCAAAAATCAGAACAAAAAGAACCCAAATAAAACAAACCCACCTGCAATTTCATCCAAGCAAAAAAATCCCTAACTTGGCGCCAACCCTTTTGCTCCTTCAACACAACACACATCTCTCTAAAAGTAAGCTTAGCAACAAAAGAACCCATTACTTTCCTCATATCATAACTACCTTCAGTTTTCTGGGATAAGCTTCTAACAACCTGAATTGCAGCAACAACCTGTTTACCATACAAATTCCCATTCCTATCATCTTCCAAATACTGAACCATCTGCTCCGGCGTACGGCGGACCCACCTGGGGGTTTGAGCTTGAGGGCCCTGGTTTCTTCTAAGGGTGCTAAGATAGCGAGCTTTGGACTTGATTATGCGACGGGCGTTGTCGTCGGAAAGTGGGTTTTTGGGGTTTTTTGAGCGGGGTTTTGGGGCGGTGTTGCCGTCGCTGAGGGACCATGGGTCAGAGGTGACGGAGCACCGGAATTTGGTTATGGTGCGGGTGTTTGGGAGGTGGGGTTTGTGGGTTTCGAGGAGTGGAGTTGGAGAGAGAAAGGATGATTGGAGGGATTCCATGGAAGAAATGTGGAGTGGAGTGAGGATTCATGGAGGAATGAAAAAAAAAATCTTAAATTTATAAATTATCCAAAATACTCACTCATGTACTCTTTATAAAAGGGTAGTTTTGGAATTTTATCAAGGTGTGATAGGAATTTTGGTTGAGGCAAAAAAAAAAAAGTTTATTTAGCGGTAATTCGGTAAATAAATCAACAAAACATTCTAGTTAACATGTCATTTTTGTAAATAAATCAATATTTATGAGACTCGTATTTGATAAAAAAATTATTGATATATTTACAAGTATGTCACTATATAAACATTTTTTTGTTAATTACGAATATAAACTTGTATTTTCTCATTTTTGTTTCCAAATTTTCTTTATTTTTTTGGGTTTTTATATATTGCCATTGTTTTTTTTATTATTTATAACAAATATATTGTCGTCGTTTCTTATTATTTGCAAAAATGATACGGAGTATTACTCGGTAGTTGTGAGTAAAGGTGGGCATTGGTCGTGTCGACCCGCGAGCGGCACCGGCCCAACACAACACAATCCCCACAAGCGGCACGGTACAAGCCACCTCTAGGCACGGTGAGGCACGACACGTTGCCCACCTCTAGTTGTGAGACATAAAAAATTCATGTGTTGCAAATAATAAGAAACAAATACAATACTTGAAAAAAAATTCTTCAGAAGGAGAATCTTAATGTGTGCAATACAACAGCTAGAATTTATAAGTGTCATGTCCATACTATTAGTAGCTAAGTGATCAATATTTGTTATTCAATACAACCGCTAGAATTTATAAATTTCAATGTTTTTGAGAGAGTGAGTAATAGTTCAAGTGGTTAGAGTTCTCGTCTGAACTGAACTGAACGAAAATAAGCTGAATACAACAAACCCTAAATAGATTCTATATGCCCTATGAGGCTGAGATATTGTATTAATTACCTCAAAAAAAAAAAAAAAAAAAAGCAATTAACCTCTAAATATTGTAACCCTTCTAGTATTTTTATTTGATTAATATATGAAAAATCTCTAAAATGGCCTCATAATGAAAACCATTATACTGTAAAATCTTCCCATTTAAACCTAAAAACTTGAGCTTGACAGTAGAAGGACAACAATGGCTTCCAGCGGTGGCGGAGGAGCAGGCGGTCCATCATCACCGTCACCAAAAATATTGTTAGCAAAGCCTGGTCTTGTCGCCGGAAGTCCTTCGGCCGCCGGCAAATTCATCCGAGGTGCCGCCGGAGAAGACGATGCATCTTTATCAGCAGCTTCAATTCGGTCTCGTCTTCCTCCTGTTGGCTCCCTTAATCTCCTCTCCGATTCATGGGACTTCCATTTTGATCGTTTTCTTCCTGTATGATTAATCATTCTCCCTCTTCTGTTTTTTTTTTGTTGATTATTTTGGAATTAAATTTGTGAAAGATTGAATCTTTTTTATGGGTATTGCAGTTTTTGACTGATAATACTGATTTTACTGTAATTGGAGTAATTGGGTCTCCTGGGGTTGGAAAATCGACTATTATGAATGAGATTTATGGGTTTGATCCTACTTCTCCTGGTAATTTTTGTCATCTCAATTATATTTAAATTTTGTAGGATTATTGATTGTTTATTTAAGTGAAGAAATTGAGGGAAATGATGCTAACTTTTCATTTCGATTATTTATTATTGAGAAATTATGTAAATGGGTTAATGTTGTAGTATATAGTATGATCAAGGGTGGTTGACTGGTTGATTATTATTGTAGGAATGTTACCTCCATTTGCAATTCAATCCGAGGAAACTCGAGCGAATGCTAGGCATTGTACTACTGGTATTGAACCTCGGATATCTTCGGAACGTTTGATACTACTTGATACTCAGGTTAATTTCTTTTTCGGATTGCTATATCTTATTTAATGACATTGGTTTATGATGGTGTTAACCATGTGAATAAGACTCTAGGCTTTCTCAATTACTCTATACTTGCTAGAAATTGGTAATTATAACAGTTGGGAAATCTTGTGCCAAAGGAGGAATTAGGAGTCATGTGATTCTTTTTGTTTCCTCATTTTCTAACCTATCTATTTTCTCATGTTGTTTCTGTAACAAAGCGTTTCTATAATCCTTTTACTTCAGCAACATATAGAGAGTTGTAATATTCCTTAATTATACTTGTAAACTGGTTATTCAAATTGCACAGGCCTCACCATTGATAATTCTGTTTTGTATTTGACTACTACTTGCTCTTGCAGCCTGTGTTTAGTCCGTCAGTTTTGGCTGAAATGACGAGACCAGATGGCTCATCCACAGTCCCTGTTTTAGGAGGTGAAACTTTATCTTCTGAATTGGCACATGAACTTCTATGCATCCAGGTTAGCACAAATTGAAAATAGCTTTTTGTCCAAATGTTATTTACTCTAAGATTCAGTTATACTTGATTTTAGTTCTTGCAATCACCTCTCATGGCCTCTGTGGTAATCAAAGTATCTTAGTTGTCCAATCTGCAAAAGAGTTCTTGCTCTAAACTTGTTCTTTATGGTTTCTGCAAGGAATCTTTCTAGCTTGGTGTGCTACTTTCTTCTGTTTGTCATGTTTTGCTGGTGGTATCCGAAGGAGCTCATGAAGCTAACATGTGGCGTTTAATGTCAACGGTAATTTTTTACTGTATAAATTTATGTTCTCATGTTATGTACTGAATCCGACTAATGTAAATTGCACAATTGATTGTAATTTGAGAATGAAAGCTTGAGTATTTGATTGATTGAGGAACGGTTACAAGGGGATAAACATAACTTGAGGTTATGACTCTCTCTAGTAGCTTGAGGCTACAAGTCTCTCTACTGTTAACTCGCAAATTTCTGGATGATTCTTGCTAATGCTAATACTACCATACATATACTCAAGACTTAGATCAAACATGTGATATTAATTAACTAAAATAGAAACCCATAAAGAGCATGATTAAAGAGGGCTGCTTCCTTTCCCAAACTCCTCTTTAATTAGCTTTGTCATGTTGCTCCTTGTTGCTGCCTTCTCTTGACCCTTGCTGTCCCAACTTAGCGCGCCTCGTATACACCAAAAGCGGTGGTTGACTTGTGGTGTTGACTCCGTTTAGCCAATCCATAACATCTCATTATGCATTGTTTCGCTGGCTCCCTTCTAGCATCATTTATAGGAAAGACTACTGTTCACTGCTTTGATAAATAGTTATTTAGGATGCTTACCATACATCCTTAGCAGCTGACACCACCACCAGTCCACCACCACTTTGCTAATTACCTCCCTAAGTTTGTTGTCAATTTACTTTTGTAAACTTCCTAAGTAGTGCTTCTACTCTACTTTGGCTGGTGGTGATTTGTTGTTACTTTTTGTCAAATGCTTATTGACGTTATTGTTTAATATATATGCGTACACTTTTGTCAGCCAATCCTTATACATTTGATTTTGGAGGTTTTGCATCGGGTAATTTGAAGACTGTAGAACTGATTAATTGATGATTTCAGTTATCTCTCTTTTTTTTTTGGAATGATTTCAGAAATCTTGGCTTTTCAGTAATTTAGACTTTACTCTAGGTTGCAATGTACTAGTATATGAATTGAAGTTTGTGTGGTTTCTCAGGTGGACTTGTTGAAACATGGCTTACCTGATCCTTCGTCAGTAACATCACACTTGCAAAGCTCAAGCTCAGGCACGGATAAGGATAATAAAGACAAGTTTTTAGAAGGCGGAGAAGAATACATGGCAACTCCTGTTTTCATACATACCAAGTTAGTATTCTCAATGGATATGATGATGGGATAACAATCGTTAACCAGAGAATGAATATAGTAAAGGAAAAAAAATCATGAAAAGGCCTTGAAGAAATCTTTAAGTAGAGAAGTGTACAGCTACTTTTGTATCTTAAAGTTCTTCATGTAGTCTTTCCTTTGCTTGTGCAGATAGCTTCAAGCAAGTTTACTAATTACTAAAGGCACGCGCGCGCGCACACACACACAGTAGGGTATTAAAACGTTGAAATCTGACTGGGAAGACTATTTTCATTTATTGCAGACTGCGAGATGAGGATGTTTCACCACAGACTTGTGAGCAGATGAAGAAGGTTCTTGGGCAATACTTTCATTCGTCTTCTTTCACAAGACCAACTGTGGATGATCATATATCTATCCCAAAATCTCACCATTCTGAGGACACCAATGTTGACCCTAAACTGTTGGACTTGTTCTTGGTGCCTAGAAGAAAAGATAACCCATTGGAACTTCGCTGTGAAAGTTGTGATTCAATGCTGTGGAGGATTCGGGATCACATATTGTCTATGGCCCGTCCCTCTTTTGCAAGAACTGTATCTGAACGAGACTGGCTGAAAAACACTGCAAAGATATGGGAGTTGGTGAAGAATTCTCCCACCATTGCAGACTATTGCAGAACTCTTCAAAATTCAGGTTTATTTAGGAGGTAGCTCTTTTACTTTATTGGTTGATTTGTTAGTTATCAGGGAATTGGTGATAGAGACGTAGCGAATTGGTCATGGAGCATTAACTCTGTTCCTGTGGGCTTTTGAGGAGCGAGAGATATTTATGGTGATTTAGATTGTAACTTGATAGATTGATTGTTGCTTGTTCAACTGTAGTAAAACACTTCCATTTGTCTCCATTCTTACTAGACATAGCAAACTACAGATTTAGTACTTCAGGACCAGGGAATCATGGTGATAGTTTAAGGACCTGTCATTACATAGTTCAGATATTTGCCTTTGGAATTGTAATTCGTTGCAATTAGAGAATATTTCAATGATTTTATAATCTTCGTTTTCCTCACTAAGATATTAGATATAATGATTTGTTATCATTTTCTTAATTATCAGATGATTGATTATGGTAATGTTCTTTGTGATGATATTAGAACTCTCACAACTATATATAATCACACTATTCTACTTTTTCATCAACTCCCCCTCAATTAAATATCATATACTCAAAGCATAAGGACAGGAGACGGTATAGCATAGGATCAGTGATGGAATGGCCAAGAGTCCTAACTATATCAAGTATTTTTTGGAGCAATTTTTCACTTAACATCAAAAACAAGCTTTTAACATTTTAAGGCAAAGAAAAAAAGAGGGCGTCTCTTGTGTACATTAATACTAAAGTGCTTTTAAAATTTTGCAATCTACATTTTTCTCAGCAAAACGATCTCCTAATCTGAAAGCTTACAAACAGAATGAGTGAAAATTGAAGAGATTACAAGTGAAATGAGTACTGCCATAAATTTTTTAATCTAAACAAAATTTGTAATGAACAATGCCCAAGAGACTAGTAGGTAAGAACTTTCAGCAAGGCAGAATTGAGCTGCATTCTTTCTGAAATTTGAATACTTATTCTACCATGGCATCAGCACGAGCAGCTTCAGCAGCAGGTTTAGAAGATTCACTTCGGCCTTTACCTGTATGATTTATTCAAACATTAATATAAAAACTGATGAAGCTTATGTTGTGGTAATGTGGTCACTTGGATCGAGAGAAGGTGGATCAAATTGATTCAAGGATTACCTTTGTGCTTTTTCTGTTTGTGTTTAAGCTTTACACTCTTCTTTAAGTGAAACTTGGCAGGAGTCGTCTTAGATTCTGCAGGTTCTGGATTTCGTTCACAACAGTTACAAGTTAGTTCAAGCAAGAGTAGAGAGTAACAGCATAATCACTTAGTTGTGTCCATCACTCCAACATCATACTAGAACAAAGGCTCATGCAGTAAAGCTGGCAATCAACAAGTTAAAAAGTTTCAATTGCAGTCTGGATATATGGAAACTGTCTTCACCCTTCATTTCCATTAGAACAATCGAGTGCCTTTTGCCGTTCACAAAAGCAAGTTCAGTACTTTCACTAATATTCTACGGAGTAGTACACAATTATGCTACCAGCAAACCAGTTAAAAACAGAGATGATGACAGCCACATATAAGCAAAAACAATTAGATATGCTACTCGGCTACTGAGCATCCAACAAAGAGCTGAACTTCACCTATGTTGGCAAGCATGCTCCCCCATTTACGGTATGTGTAGAACAATAAAACCAAATTCCGGGATAAAATTCCAAGAGTATCCAGCAATTCAACCAACAAAAACTTTACTCTTTACAGCATGTATCAGCACCTTAACATGTTCGGAGATATTACTAAGATTAGAATTACATCACACTAAACCGCCTACGCCAACAAACCATGATACAACAATATACTAAAATACTCACTCTCTAGTCTTTCCTATAGTGAGTGAACCTTTCAAAAACATTCTTCAGCAGAACATTCCTGTAATAACTACGCAACGGCAGCCGGGTTCTTTACCATAGGGTACATAAATATTGATAATATCATAACATGAGGTACATTCACAAACAACCATTACATAACTATTCTCAAGCTTCAAATCAACACTGTACAAAGTACAAACATAACAACACACATTTCTTCCGGTATAAAACCCAGAAATTCAAGCAAAAACCCTTTAAATTAATTAATCAGAACCCTAAAACTACAATTAAAAACAAAACCCACAATCAAAAACTCAAATTAAACTAAAAGGAGAGAGAAAGAGAAAGACTTACCATCAACAGGAGCCATTTCAACATCACCCAGAGTAATAAGACCCTTTTCTACAGCCTCCCTTTGTTCCTAATTTTTTTGGGGAAAATCACAAATTCAATCAATTAATCCCTACTATGAAAATCAAAAACAACAACAAATCAAAGAAATTGAAATAAAATAAATACCCGACGCCATTTTTTGAGGTTCTTTCGTTTGCGCTTGCCAGAAACAGAATGAAGCTGGGTTTGGCGTTTAAGCTTCTTGGTGTAAGGATCTCCATGAACAGCTCTCTTATTCTGGGAAATTAAAGCTCTTCTTTTCTTCTGTACTTCGTTAAATTTCGCCATTGTTTTGTAAAACCCTAATTTTAATGGCGGAACTTTACTCTTTCAGCCGTCTATCACTCGACGGCTTTGCGACACCGTGTTGTGTTAAAGCGAGCACTCCAGAATTTATAGGTTACTTTTTTTTTTTTTGCCCTTTTTTTACGCGTATCTATTTTTATACTTGTATACTACTAGTACATATACTTTGTATGATACGAAGTATTTGATACATTCACTACAATCTCGTAATGATGGCTCCAGGTCATGCCTTGTGTCAAGCCGACGTATTTCGGGATTAGTTAGACATGACCTATAAACTATGTGTCATGTTGTGTCGTGTCGTGGTGGACCGAAATTTTCAAAAATTTGGCCTATGAACGGCTCAAGCCCACGTGCTATCATGTCGAGTCGTGCTTACGTTTCATTGATTTTAGCGTGATTTGTCTTGTTGGAACTGCTCTGCCTTATCGAGCTTCTCCCAAATAAAGGTGACCCACAGCTCGACACGCGCAGTAACGTGTCATGTTGGGCCTACGACGTGCTCGTGTCATGGATGGCCCGACTAGTGCTATCATTACAATTTTGTGATACATTCACTACAATCTCGAGTGTTTTAGCATGAGGTTCTAGAATCTTCAAATTTAGTTCGTTTGGTATATATTATAGCCTTCAAATTTGATATTTGAAAAACATTTTTGGGATTGGTAAGATAATGCATTGAGGTGATCGGCAGGATTTCCAAAGGGCCTTAAAAAGCCATTTGGTTGATTGGAACCGTCAAATTTGTCTTTAAACTGTCAATTTACACATTTATGTATAGCTTCAATTCATTGACTCAAGACCGTCACATGACTTTATGTAATCGACTTATGATCGTGTATGGTTCCAAACAATATTATGATTCTGTGATGTGTCCTTATGACTTCATGCATTAACCTCCAAACTTGGCGTCCGGAGAACATTTTTGGACCAAGCATGATTATGCATCGAAATTCATCCAAGTTCAAATAATGTTATTGAAATAAGATAAAATGCATACGTAAATGATTAAATTGACAATTTATAGGCAGAGTGGACAATTGCAACCACCCATGTGGCATCCAAAGTTGTGAGTTACATAGGAAGCAACCCAACTGCTTCTTTTTTCCGGATCCGAAAAACTAAAAAATTGTCCAAAATAGAAGACTAAAATCTAAGCTTTAAGACCTATTTCGAGAAATTTTCCTAGTATTAAAGTGAATCTGTGGAGTATCCCTAAGGTCATATAAACTAGTTTGGAACCATAATAAGCTTGCTAGTAGGTTTAAATTATGGCCTGTGGCATATGATCTATTGCTTGCATATACGCAGCAAACAAGAATTAGGCAAAGTTGCCAAGTCACGGCAGCTACTTAAGGAGGTCGAGTGAAGCTATTAAGGATAGATAGAGATTGGGTTATAAAGTTGAAATGAAGCACGGACCATCATGAAGCGGATGAGAGCAATAAACAGATGTTGCTGAGACATCATAGTGAAAAGCTTGCATTCTCAATTTTGGGATCATCAGTACGCACCTATCAGGATAATGAATAACTTGGGTACTCGCGGCAATTGTCAAAGAGGTTTATGTCGATCACTAAGAGTCTAAGAGGGTGATCATAGTCAGGAACTTGAATCAATTTCACCATTCTAGCAACGGTTGTTCCTGTGGAGATTTTTGGTGACTGACCATGTGGCCAGCTTTATGCTACTTGTTAGCTGCCATTCTGAATTTCTGATTGTATTTTTTGCTACAAATGTACAGTAAGATTGTAGAATGCACAAGAATACATCACACTTCGATAGTTTGATCCTACGTTACACTGCACCATTGAAAAGGGCATTGCCACCAATTTGCTCTTACTAATTCACCAGTACGGTAGTTTCAAACAACTTCAAGGTAATAGCTGAAAGAAGTTACAACAGATTGGCCTCAATTTCCTCGAGTGTCAGCCCCTTGGTCTCCGGTATTGCAAAAAATATGAATATGAGAGAGAGGAAAGTTATGCCACCAAACAGAAAGAACAAATTTGCAGCTCCAATGAGATCCTGTGATAAGAAAATAGGTCAAAGGTTTATCCTCATCTTCTTCCTCCGTATCCAATAATATGTAAAACTTAGAAAAGAGAACATGAATTAACTTCAGGCTGTTTTTCAATTTTACAAACGATCAGTATTTGGCGCATCAAAGAATAGTGATTGTAGGAGATACCTTCAAGGGAGAAAATGCAAAAGCAACAAGAGCATTTGCCCCAAAATTCACGAGCACAGCTAAACTCACTCCTCTTCCTCTCATGCGCAAGGGGAAAATTTCTGACATCAGCAACCAGCCAATCGGACCAAACGATAACTGCAAAATGTAGCACATTAATCTCTGAGTGGGGGTGGGGGGAACATGAAGCTGTTGAATGTGCACTCAAGTCTCAACCATTATTTAATCCACCGTGTTATATTACAGTGTGCAACATAAAATCAATAACACAGTTCAGTGGATGATTTTACCCAAATATTATCCTCACATCTATAAAGAGATGATACCAGGCAGCTAACCTTAGAAATTAGAAACTGAAGGAAGCATATATTAAAGTATCTAGAGTAAAATGCAAATTAAGGAAAAAGTTCAGACAAAACTTGGAATTTGCAAACTCGGGTAAGATCAGTAAGGATTATGAAATTCTTTTTATTGGATAGTAAACCACAGTACACAACACAACTTGTACTCCTTAGTAATTGCCCTATAAACCCTATATGTGTTTAAATATATAAATCAAGACACTGTAATGCAGGGATTCAGTTATTTGTAAATACAGCATTTGAACTTAAAATGCAAGATTAATATTTGGCCATACCTGATAACAACCAACATAAAGAAGGAGACCAATGACAGCGATGGCCGGAGCATCACCAAGGAATGTGTAATAAGCTCCAAGGAACAATAAAGAGATCACCTGCCACATGAACACTATAATTTTAGGAAATCATAGCTAATAAGTTCATCTTGTTTACAATTATGCTGTCCTGTGGACTTGTACTTCAGTATTAATAGGCATCAATTTGCTATTATATTGCATTTCAAAACATAAAAGCACAGCATATGTGCATAAATCCAGAGAGAGAGAGACTAGGAGGGAGGAGCAAAAGATTACCATCCCAGACACACCACCAAGTAGTAAGGGTCTTCTCCCAAATTTATCAACAAACAAAACGGCAACTCCAGTCATTACCAGCTGCAATCAATAAGCCACATAAGCTCAAAGGACTAGTTACATGACATGCACTATAAGAAGAAATAAGTAAAAAAACACTACTTTACAAATGCAAACCATCCTTTTCAATTAACCTATGTAGCTAGAGTGCAAGGCTGGCTAGTAATTTTTCCAAATGATAAAATAATAGATTATACTGAAGAATATTTCCAAGTAATAAGACATGTACAGTCACAATCCTATAAGGAAGACATGCTTCTGTATCGATATTGAAAAAGATATACCTTAACCAAGCCAAGCAGAATTGAGACCCTTGTTGCATCAGATGCGGCAGAAAATCCTGCAGTCTGTTGTATAAAAGTTAGACAGTAACATGAAATCCCCTAAGAGTAGACTAGGTCATCAATGTCGCTAAAAATAATAATTCGGCTCAAACATCTTGCCTGAAAGATAGAGGCAGCATAGTACAGCACACTTGGTTGACCTGTTATCTATGAAGCACGAGGATAAGATGTGTCAGACTGATGATGATTTAACAGGTTCATGTATTACAACCCAAACAGAGAGATGCTACCTGTTGGAATAAGACTAAACCGCAGCCAATAAACAGTGCCTTCAAGTATTTTCCCCTAAACATCTCAATTGTAGAGATGTCATTCAGTTCACCTGAAAGAGAAAGTTCATCCATGATATCATCCACTTGCTGGGCAGCTGTAGCACTGACAGCAGGCCCTCTAAGACGGCACATGCAATGAATGGCATTCTCCTTTAAATCCTGCATGTTTCCTTTTCCTTGTATAGCACAAAAAAGTAGCCATCTAGGAGAATCTGGCAGCCACCACATCCCAATTTCCATTATAACTGATATAGGAGAGCTCAAGCCATACATATAGCGCCAACCAGCAATGACATCCACTAGAAGGCTCCCAATGAGATAGCCAAGCTGCACATATAAAGCAAAATTTCATGAAATTGAGGAGCATTGAGGATCAAGTTGTCTAGTTGAGAAGGATGCTTGATGTCCTTAAAAGTCTCAAACTAACCAATAACAAAGGTAATGGAGCTGAACACTTACAACCATGCCGATAATTATAAAAAACTCTTTAAGAGAGATTACTCTGCCTCTTAAATGAGATGGAGCAGTCTCAGAAATGTACATTGGCGCAGCGTGCATTGCCTGCAATAGCACATAGCATAATAGTACAGCAATGAGCACACTTAAAGAAATAATTATATAAAAACTGCATCATCACAGCAACCTTAGTTAATAACATCTTTGAAGATGCTAGATCCTTATTCAGCAAAGTAAAACAGGAACGCTGCCCCTAACTCCTCAAAATAAAACTACTAACATACAAAAACACTCTAGGAGTGGAATACGGGAAAATATACACATAGAACTGCAGTAAGACACAGCAGGTGCATACGAATGTTATGAGCAGAGGACAGGAACTTATGGTGAGTGAAAGTATAACTGTTGTGAATATGCACATAAATTATCAGTGAGCATGGCAAGAATCATAACTCTCATGCAAACTCAAGCGAAAGAAGAATTATTAAGATAATTACCAATCCAATCCCAATGCCGTAAATAAAGCGCCCTATCATCAAGATTGCAAAGTTAGGTCCTATTGCAGTAATTAGAGCTCCAACAAGATAGAGCACGGAAGATGTGATCAACTCTCTCCTTCGACCTATAAAGGATGTGCAAATAATAAATCACATAAAAAGACAGGAAAGTAGCTAAAAAATTGTCAGCTAGTCAACATATGCAGAAGTACAAACCAATAATATCGGCAATTTTAAAGGCCAAGACAGAACCAATCAAAGCTCCATACAATGAGCCACTACTCTGCAGAAGACAAAGGCCATATTAATTAAAATGTCGCTTTATTTGTATAATACGAAGTATATCCTTATAAAGAGTTGGCAAATTGTCTCAGCATAATGAACAGAAAAAACAGAAGACTCACAATAAGGCCAACTTCAACGGAAGTTAAGTCATACCATGTAGTTCCGCTCAGAGTTGGTGACTGCAAAAGAAGCGAGATGAATTAGTGACCGAACCAATGTTTCTTTTGTCCAAATTCCAATTAAGAGTATATATCGTTCTCTACTGTGTACGAAATGCCAAAACCACCAAAACTCCAAAAGAAGTATATACTTCACAAGCTGTATTAAAATTATGAAATGAACATTCAAGTACACATCAAGAGAGAGTATCTCATTTTTTAAAAGTATAGAAGCTTCATAATTTTATAAGCCCACTCTAGAACCTCGTAAATTCACAGCTTCAACTGTACAGAGAGTCTGCATAGGCCAGAATTCAATTGGTAGCCATATAATTATAACCTCATATAACATGCACAAGAACTATATTCTAACATATTTGGCTTATCAAATCTCAAAAACAGCCATTTACATAAAAACCATATACAGATAAATAAAGAACCGTGTGTAATATCGTGTAGAATTGTAGATAAATATTTAATTTTTCCCAACATACTAATCAAGTGATACAAGTAGTATCCATAAAAGAACTAAGTTTTTTTAAAAAAAAAATGTAGATACTTCACAAAGTTGCCAACTTGGACCGCTACATAGGCCTGAGAGATATAATTTCATTACTTAAGGCAGAAGTTAAGCCCCTTAAGCCAGTGAGACATCCTGCTACCCACCAAGGTGAGATGCTAAGACTTCAAGCATCACAAACCTCAACCAAACGGTGACATGAAATTACATTTAAGGTATGAGGATAAAATGATTGATATCAGTGTACTAAAAGTTAAACGAAATGTACTCCATATCAACTTGACCAAAGAAGACAAATTTATTGTCTTTCAAGCATAAGAACTATAATACAAAACAACAAGAAATGCACAGCAGACATGCAGATTTCCTAAAATGAAGCTAGTCTGGTTCTACTAAGGAAATGTAATCTGGTGTGATTTTCAGAATTATAAATAAAAAGATATAAAATAGATTTATAGAAGCTAGAAATTCAATATAGAAATAAATATAAGTTGTAAAATGCCGATTTATAAGATAAATGCAGGTCGGCAAAAAAGTTATGTTCATAACAAAAATATCAAATCGCTCTCATACCTTAATTGAAATCGTGGCAGATGACGTAGCACCAATATCATATCCAAAAAGTAGTCCTCCAAGAGCAGGGAATAAAAAGCTGTAAAAACAAAAGGAACACATTTCACCATATTTGCACTATAGGAGCATCAAGTTAGCAATGATAACCAGCACAACAAAGTTTGTGAGCATATTTTGCACGACAAGTACTCAAAGCAGCATCATGAGACAGAGCCACAGTAATCTACATATATAGCCCATTAACAAGCTCTAAGGCCTCTAACACTCAGCAACACATCTCCCACCGTTCAAATTGAAGTGTCTAATCGCAATTTTAGTTGTCTTTGGTAACACATTTTTCCAAGAAACCAATCACAAAATACACGATATTTAACTAATATCATAAACAACCTTATATGACACCTTATTAGCATGTCACCACAAACAAAATTGATAATGATTAACGGGTCTTGGCCACACCCGTCACAAGACTCAAAACTGTCCACTTTATACGACCGAGGAGGTTCTACCTCAAAACCATATGGCAATAAGGGGCCTTATAAAGTGGACACAATTATCTTATTTCTTCAATGTAGGATACACATCCCAATACAAACTCTCACTTATACACTCAATTAATGTGGGACAACACACCACTCACACGTGGGTTTTCTCATGGGCTCAGCGGATAATAAGTACTACCCTTTTGGGCAATTTTGTTAGAATGAAGTTCCATTGATAGTCAATTTATTGTCTTTCAGGCATATATGATTATATATGTTGTTTAGCAAAGAAAATATCATGTTAGGTCGCAAAATTTCCTAGTTCAATTAAAACATTCATGTAACTACGATTTCATGATCATGTTTTTTTTTTACAAACGTACAGAATTAAGGTTCTATGTACGATAACTCGCATGTTCAAATTCCGCTCACCATTTATAATCTGTAAATCACTCCTAGCTCATTCAGACCAAAAATAAAAAAGAAATTAAATTCACTTACGGTAAAATGCAGGACATAATCGAGAATTCCTCATTAGGATGACCTCCATTAGAGAGAGATTGATGTTCTGCATCACCATCAAATTCATCTGAAGTCTGAAAAAACAAAACTCAAATCAAACAATTACGAAATTAAATTTAATTCCAAATTAAAACAACAACAACAAAAAAAAAAAAAAGCAATTAAATTAACAAAATTCATAGCCGATCACAAACTAAAAAATGATCAAGCAATTTTAAGAAAAATGAGATGCGAAAAAAGTTTGACAATTAGAAAAGATACCTTTCCAAAAGAAGAAAGAAATGGTTGTTGGTGATCGGAGGTAGCCATTTTTAGCACGGAAAACTTTGGGTTGGTTTCAGCTATTCAATAGCAGAACCGCCATTTTTATATTATATTTTTTTTTTCTTTTATTTTTAAGAAGCGTCATCTAGATTCTAGAGACACGTGAGGAAAAAAATTTCTATCCGCTCTTTTTTTTTCTTTTATTTACCTATCAAAATTTCAAAATGATTGGGATTTTAAACTTTGAGCACTTTTACTCTGGTTTTAAATAAGCACAGAGTACTCTCTGTTTCCAAAAAAAAAAAAAAAAAAAAAAAAAAAAAAAAAAAAAAAAAATTGATATTACGGATTAATAAATATGACTAAAGTAGTTAGCTAATTCTCCGACTTTTAAGCGTAAAGTTTGTTTTTTCGGTCAAATAAAATACTCGTTAAATTACTTCATGAGTAGTTAATAATATCATATACTATGAGTAACAATTTTGGTCAAAATCGAATATTCGATATGCCAAGTCAATTTTGGTTGATTAACCATTAAAGTCGATTTTTAGGTATGATCAATGTTATTATGTATATACTCCACAGTTTCTTACGAGTATCATAATGGAATGTTAACTTCATTTTTTTTTTTTTAATTATTATTTTTTTTTTATAACATTGATCTTTCATTTTCTCCTAAATGACACTATCTGTCTCAACCCAAAAGATCTTTTTCACGTCTGCCACTTTGATGGAAGTAAAGTTTCCTTAGAAAATCATAGATATAGTTACAATCAATCAATCATGTCTTCATGGACTCATTGTTGTATGATTTGAGCATAAAAGAGTTTATAAACAAAAATAACTCATTTTTACCTTCACGATAGGATACGTACCACAACTCTAGTATACGAGTATCATTAGTACTTTAGTACAATGCAATTATAACAGCCCCTAACCTTTCTTTTCGTATTGCCGTCAATAACCCTAAACTAGTAAAATGAACCTGTAAACACGGACCAAATCCAATTTGCAAGGATTTATAAATTAAAAAATAATACTAGTAATAAATTTATAAAAAAAAAAAGAATTACCAAGGAGAAAATAAATTATACAGATAAATAGATCGATATAATCCTTCTGTTTAGAGACTTTAAGTACGTATACTATTCAGCCACCAAGTTGCTTACAAGTATGATACTAAACCAAGCAACGTGGTTTAATACTCCATCATTCATTATCCTTCAGTAGATAGAAGCAGGCCAACCAAAATTCAATATGAAGGAAATAAGCGTACTTTTGGTCTTATCTGCGCTGGTTCTGTAATTTATAACCTCGAAAGCTAAAGCAAATTGCTACCCTGCATTAATAATGTTAACTGAAAATGCTAATGCATTAATAGCAAGACATGGGATACTGAGTATATTCTCGATCATGGAAAAAGAATCAAGTTGGCCACAATGCAGGTGTTTACATTGAGAAATTCTCCAACAACGATCACAAGTAACAAATTGCAATACGGAATTGAAACAGAGAAGGCTCTAGGTTCACATACAATTAATCGCGTTATAAAACAACAGAATAACAACAAAATTATCCGTGTTTTCAAATTTGCCTGATTTATGCTTATAGTTACAACAAACATTTGACCATAGTAGACCTAGCATAACAGGGTATTATTCATCACAGGAGGTAGCTTAACAGGAGAAAAAAACCTCGCCAAGCAAAAATGAGCACAAGAAGATAGTTTAGCTCTTGCCAGGTTGCCATGACTGGTACCTGGTCCAGTCCCTTTGCCCAGGATTGAGAGTGTGGCCTTTGGAGTGGTAAATTTTTTCATCACCCTCTCCAGTGAAGTTCTCCTTGTGGTCAATGGCATACCTGCTCGGCTTTAGCATAAGAATCTGCAACAAATATATCAATATTCAGTCAGATAATGGCACCATCATACACCATCAGGCATAGTAATAAATATCTTCCACGTGATCACAGACTAACCTCATCCCCGGTGTGGTCAGTGATGTAGTGAAGCCAGCCATGCCATTCTGGTGGCACTTGGGAAGCATTATAGCGGTTTTTACTTGCATATTCTACCCACCTGTGTCTTCCTGCAAAACAAGAAAATTTACACTCGTTCCTATATGAAATCCCATAAACAACCATCATCAGAATCTAGTGACACTCGTGACAGTACAAGAGACGTGAGTTTGCCATGATTATGGCTTGGAATACATGTGTATTGTGAAATTCATAACATGAGAAACCATCCTGAGGTGCGCACAAGGCGCATATGAGGTGCACTTCTGTGAATTTTAAAATTGTTTACACCCTGTGCCTCAATTCAAGAGGCACACTAAAGCACGCCCAAGGTGCGTCCAAGGCACAGTAGGACCTTGTTGCTTTAGTTCACCTTTGAACTTTTTTATAAATTGCACAGAGTAAACAATTTTTGTTAATAGTACTTAACACTCATTCCATAATTCATGAAGGATAATTTAGACATAGTGCAGTGCTGAGTCAACTGGCTCTTCAGAAAGATTACTGAATTGCAAATTTTTGGCTTTTTCAGACAGCTGAACGATGCATACAATGTAGTAACACATAGTCAGATTATACAGTATACATCATTTGGAAGCAATAAATTCAACATGATACACTCTCAAATAACTCTTTTTTTTTTTTTTTTTTTGAGGAAAAAATAACTCCTAATTTAATATAATTAAACTTGTCAAAATGCAGCTCTAAAAATTAAAAAAAAACCATGTCAACACCTCTAGGTGAATAATTAAGAGAAAACCAAATGATACACTCAATAAGTCAATAGTGAGTTTGACAGAGCACAAGCAAGGAGAGAGGGTGGCAGCAAATAGGAGAACAGAAAGGACTAACCATATTGAACATTCATATTCTCATAGTACTTATTTCCAAATTGATCAACGCCCACAACCTTTGCCCCTATATTGTGGATTTTGGTTTGCCTGAACAAATATAAAAGGAAGATTTACTAGCTATATAAACAAACTTTCTAGTGCCAAATCATGGCCAAAACAAGCAAAATATCATTTTAAAGCTTCATATATCAGCCCAAACACAGAGATGAGATTAACTTAATACAGAAAAGTAACTGTTATCACTGTCAGTTATATACTCAGGTTATAAAAAATACATGAATAAAAAAACTAATTGTTCAAACAGCAGTATTTGAGGTTTATTGCAAATATAAGCACAGCCTCAATTACATACATACAATATGAAGCAAAGTATTTTCTTGGCACAGCCTCAATTATATACATACAATATGAGGCAAAGTATTTTCTTGGGGGCCGTATAAAAATTATGGTATCAACCCAAAAGACAAATTGTCACAAATTAATTCTCAAACCATATATACAACCGAAGAAGCTCAAAAGGTGGGACGGAAGCAGAACTAAAGAACCCTTATCTAATGTGCCTCACGAGTCACAAACAAGTCCATGGTTCTTTAATCTGTAAAAAGGATTTGAGGTTGAAACCAATTCTTACTTTTCTAGCATCTAAGCACTACAACCCCATCTTGCAAAAACTCCATTGAATCCAACCCTTCATGGTATGGAATAAAATATAAAATGTACGACGTATTAGCCAATTCAAAGTATAAAATGGTTTTCTCTTCAGAAAAAAAAAAGGGGGACAACATCGAGCCAAAAAAAACCAATTCAAAATATATTCATGATTTACTACCAAAAACATGTTAATCCAAAGCCAAAACATCAAACCACGCAACATGACATTAGGAAGGAATATTAAGCTTATACTCGTAATTTGTAAATGTCAATATCTACAACAACAAGAACACTCAAGCAATTAGAGTATATATGCAATAATTCAATATGTCCTCCAAAGCTGCTAGTAATATAGAGGTATCAAATCGGGAGTTCGGGTCAGTTTCAAGTGATTCGAAGTCAAGTCAGGTCAATCAGTTGGTTAGTTGGTTCAAGTCAACTCAAATCAGATCAATTTTCGGCAGCTCATAGCAACAAATTAAAATTTAACGAAAAAAATTGCGGCATCAAGTTCATAAGATTCAACCTTTTCTAACATCAAATGTTACAAATTACAATAAATCAAAATAAATTCTACTTTGTTATGCTATAAAATTCGTGAATAAAAAATGATAATAACAAATTAAAAATACACTTACAGAAGGTTGCCGTCCGGTAGACATCTCCTGAAAACATCAAAATCAGAAAATTGTTTTTAAAATTAAGTAAAAAATCACCAATTAATATAATTTCGGCGTCAATTTGACAAAAACTCGTCCAATTTACAATAGAAAAGAAATTAAATGAGATCCAATAACCCTAATTTGATTGTAAATTCAACTAACAAATTTCTTAAAAATTTTCAATGAAATAATAATGTGAAAATAATGACTTACAGATAACCTTCTTCTCTGAGCTCACGAAGGAAGTTGCCCAAACCCTTCTCCTTGATCGCCTTGAAGGTGTTCCGCACAATCGACGCCATTGATTTTCTCTCTCCTCACCACTGAATCCTCCTATTTCCCTTTTTTTGTCTATTTTTTCTCTCAACAAAAATGTTTGACCCATTTGTAATTTGGGCCCAATAATTTTAGCAGTCTAGGCCAAAATTTTTCATTGGAGTTTTTTTTTTTTTTTTTTTTTTTTTTTTTTTTTTTTTTTTTTTTTTTTTTTTGTCATTTCCGTAAAAAAATATATATTAAAATAAATAAAGTTGCAAACTTGCTCATTTAAGCTCAAGCTTAAACCCGTGCTCGGCATTAGCTTTCAGTGGTTTGACCAAGTTAAATCACTACTTAATTAGAAGAAAAAAAATGTTTGACAATATAATGGTATGAGACTTTGGGTAGCTTTTAGTGGTTATAGATTTTTGTAAGAGGGATGCAAAAATGATGGAATAGCTTTTAAATGGTTAAAGATTTTAAATGAACAAAAACAGAGTTTAAAATGAACTTGAATAAGATGTTCATAAACATGAATGGGTTGATTATTTAGCTCTTTTACTTTGTTTTACCTTTTTTTTTAAAATAACAAATGAGTTTTGACTAAGTTTGCTAATTCTCTTAAAACTAAACCCACCTTCAAAATTATCAAACAACTATTAAGGAAAGAATCGTTATGTTAACATTATCACAAAGTTTTGTTGTTTGGTTTCTGATAATGATACTCTTGAGCTTGCTATTCTAGGACACGTGTTCATTTAGGAGGATGTAGCAATGAATCGATTGTAGATTATGTGATTTCTAAATAATGGAGATATGCTCGGTCTCTTTTCACTGCTAATTCTCTTGATTTGTAATTTATGATTGAGAGGAACAGGTGGGGAATTGAAATATATAAGTAAAAAAAAAATAAGTCAAGGATTCATATTTTCTTACTTATTTTTTTAATTGAACTCATATAGACATATAGTTTGATTCTTATAAGTCATAACCGCGCTATTTGAGGAGGAAAACGATGTTACTACTCTACCATCTCAACCTGACTAATTCTTATTATTATACTTTGCATTAATGTCTTTATTGCATAAAAAGCAGTTGACTGACGGGTGAGAGATTTTGACTCTATAGGACCTTTCTCCTCACGATCTAAATAAATAAAAATAATAAAAAAAAAAAAGCAATAAAGCTTAAAAAGCCGACATCATATAACACCCCTTTGACGAGCCGGCCCCCATTGATCTTCAAGATTAATGTTTTATGTTTATCAAATGGCTATTTAGTAAATAACTCGAACAGTAAATGGGCCACATCAACATCCAGCTGTAAACTACCCAAGAAACCGTCATTAACGCCGTTTCCCTCTTTCTGCCATTGGAGCTTCTCATGCTTTCCTCTTTCCTCCATTGATGCATTCTTCTTTCTTACATTGAAGCTGCTTATGAACCACAATGTCAATCACCATATTTTCGACGGCTTCGCCGCCGGATAAAACGAAAACCCTAGTAGAAAGTGGAAAATTAACGGGCATGGTTAACCCCAAAGGGAAGAGGTATCATCCTCCTCCATTGATGCTGCTCGCGAGCTTCAGTTTCACCATTGAAGAGGGCTGATTTCGCCATTAACGTTCTTCAAATACTTTGTCCTCCATTAACAGCAGTGTTCATGAAAGTTAACAATGTTAACTTCTTTTATCAGTGAAAGTACAAACTTACCCATACTTAAATGCATAATGTGACAATTATACCCTTAGATAAACATTACAAGTTTATCAATTTGATGAACTTGTATTTTCTCCCCTTTGACCCTTTCCCTTCAAATCAACAAAGATACGACACAAAATTCGACTTACTTCCCACGAATATCTCGTGTGGTAATTAACACTGTTACAGTTCTGAAATTATTTTACAGAGGAATTTGTAACTTTGATCGAATTTGATGTAACAATTCTGAAAACTTAAATACTCAAAGCAAATGATAGCAGAATCAATCGTAGCCTTTTTGGTAGATTTAATGGGGTCATTAATCATCGAAGAAGTCAAGTACTTGTATGGAGTTAGAGAACAAGTCTACAACTTACAAATCAAGTTCAGATATCTGCAAAGCTTTCTTAAAGATGTCAAGAAACAAGACATTTCTAACAAAGAGCTTCTCCAAACTCATTTCGAGGTGATCAAAAAACTCGTTCGAGAAATCGAGAATGTGATTGGTGTGTATAAATTCATTGTTAATGATGGCAATTTTTTCAGGGAATGTATATGTAGGCCTTGTAATTTGGTTTACATACATCGAATCGGTGCGAAAATTGATCAGATTCAAAGGAGAGTGCAGGAAGCGATTGGGGTTTTGAATGAGCTTTGGACTGTTGGCAGCAGCAGCAAAGAAGAGCAGAGTTCTGATTCCTCTGATATCAGATCTAGATTGTGATTGGAGTGTTTGGTTGGGTGTAAAATAATTATGGAAAAATTTTGTTTAAATTGTACTTTATAAAATTTGTTCCAAATGTAAATTAACTCTTTGGAGGGTATTTGTTTAGGTGTTTGGCTGAGTGTTAAAATAAATTCTGGAAAAAAATTGTCTATTTTTCAGACATCAGAAATCTTTTAAATCAGTGGGAAAAAAATAATAATAAAATAAAATTGCACCAAATAATGCAAATTTTTTTAAAGTAAAGTATATAAAGCCAAAATTTCGAAATTATGAAAAAAAAAAAAAAAAAAACATTTCACAAGAACGTACTCGGTAATAAAGATACAGTTCTACATTGATACAAAAATTGGTACATATTTCACAGTATAACTCTATTGTATTAAGGAGGTATACAAAGATTGCCGCTTTCTCTGAAGGGCAGTAACACAAATTAAAATTAAAACTAAAATAAAATATTAAGTTACATTCTATAATTATAAACATAAATAAATTAACATAAAACTATTCTGAGGAGCTGGGATCAAGGAGAATTTGACCCCCTAAGGTTTTGGAATTTCGTCGTATTAAATTCCAAGGTGGGTTGAATATAACTGATAAATAGTTCGGATTATTCAAGTTAATTTTATCCGAAAACAAAAAGGGATTAAATAGCAGACAACTCGACTTCATGGTTACAAGGACGGTATGCCACAAAGGTGTGGTCACTTGAGAAGGAGCCAGGATTGAAACATGTAACTCCTCCATACTTAAATGCCTTTTGTTCACTTCTATCCCCTAAAATTATCTGTTGAACAGTTTATAATGTAAGCAAAAAATCAAGTCAATATTATGGTTGCAAGTCTTGTTTGGTGCAAATTGTTTCTGAATTCTCCAAGGATATTCAAGTTATGATATTGAATGATGCGAGAAATAAAGAGCAAAAATGATACCGTGTGAGGGGTTGGGTACAAGTTGAGGCAATGACCGTGATTCCAGCTGATTGGTTGGATTGTCAGTGGAAGAGGGCAGAGATGGCTTTGGTGGACAATTGTAGCAACTAACTGCAGAGGAAACACAGCAATAATTTATATGAATAAACAGAAAATGACCAGCAGATATAAAGACAGTCAGAACAAGTAGAATGATAAAGCTCACATGAGCGAAAGGATCACTGGTTTCAGCAGATGAAGGGGGAATCAAGCATGAACGCCGCATTCTATACAAGAGGTCCCGTCGAAATATTACAATTTCTTGAGAGTAATACTTTATTCTGTTTTCCAAACCAGGAAACTAGTCAGGAATAGTCATAAAGTACATTATACTCTCATTCTACATGCTTAAACAGCTCCATCGGAGTTATTATAATAGCATAGCATTAGAAAGGAAATTGAATTTCCAAAAATATAGAAAAAATGATAAAAGAATTACTGTCCAAAAATATAGCGTTGACAATGCTGCCTCACATTATAAAGCAACTGCTAATACGATTGAGTGTACCAATTTACCTGCAAGGATTGCTCATAAATAGGGCATTTGGTATTTCTTTCTGAAGTTCTTCTGTTAGATACTTTGGAAGAGCACACCTTGGGAGAACAGACGAGGGGCCTGATATTAATAACACTATAACATAAGAATGGACATTAGAGACGATATACACAAGGAACAATTAGTCAATAAACAGAAATCACCTGCATCATCAATGCTAGGAATAAATAAAAACCGGCTTTGCTCTAGTATTCGAGGATATTCAGCAATCATTTTACCAAGTTTCCCAAACTGCGATCTGCGTGCAAATTTTTGTCATTCAAAGTTGAACATGCATTAGCATCGTGTAAATTACAAGTTAAAAGAGAGAAAGGAACAGAGATAAGCATTAACTCCTTACCTAAGCGAAGCAAAAGAATGAAATGATAGATTACATGGGGAAGAGCAGAAACTCCCCATGAATATGAACAAAGAAGGAACCACCTCCACAGCTTCATATCCCTCCAGAACTTCTTTCAGCTTTACCATAGTCTAAGAACAGGGATACTTGAGTTTCATCAAAGTGATAAAGAAAGAAAGCAGGAAACTAGTAGAAGGGTTAATATCCAATTACCTCTTCGTCATCTAGCCATATGTCAGAAAGTACCACAAACATGTCATTAACTGCTTTTCTTTCCATGTCAGCTAGTTTCCTCTGTTGTGAAAATATAAAAAGTCAAAATGTCTGAAACAATTGCTGCCCCTCAAGAGAAGGTACTTCTTGATTGATTTTGTCAAAAAAGAAAAATGTTAGCAGGAATTACCGTCTCCTCACTTGTAAATGTGCCGCAACCAAAAAAGTCCAGTCCTGAGATAAATGCAAGAGACTCTTCCCTGTTCTCTATGGGAGGGAAGCCACATGTATTGACCTGTACAGCTCCAATGGAATCACATTCAGAAGATGAAGCAACAAAGGCAGAACAAAAGTACTAGCATCAGCAAGATACAAGTATATGATCTATAAGCTTGTCATGCATAATGAGTGAGTATCAAACAAAGCCTACAAACTCTAACGATTATCACTTCGCAGAACTCTCATGAATTTTGGCATACATCCACCCCCTTTTGCAAATGTGGTTGCTGCAGGTCCACATATCTTCCTATCATTCGAATTCAGATTTTACTGATACGTAGTTCGAATAACTTTGAGTACTTTGAGGTCCGACATTAGTTGCCCTGGAGTTTGGACTGTATAATACTTATTCAACCCAATCACAGAGCTATCAGTCTATCACCAATAGTTCATAATTCAACCCAGTCACAGAGCTATCAGTCTATCACCAATAGTTCAAAATTCAACCCAGTCACAGAGCTATCAGTCTATCACCAATATTTCATACAACAGTATATTCTATGCCTACTATTTCCATGTTTTATGTACCTAATCTCTATCAGTTGCTTTTATGAAATGTTGCCAAAAGTCAAGTAGCATTATATTAGAAATTTGTTTTCTTTATCAAGAAGACCACAACGATACATCAGCTGGTCATATGTAGTAGTTAACAAGAATATTCTCATAGATTATACTAGCTGCTCGGGTTTCAAGCATTTTAACAGCACGTAAAAAAATTTACTGAAAGACAGAATGCTGAAGAAAGAGAAAGGAAAAAAAAAAATTGATAATAGCAGGGTTAAAAATAATCATGCATCCAATGTGCCTAACTCTAGCACCTAGTTAAATAGCAACATTAGGGTATTCATTAATATAATAATTAGCATTTAGAAGTTTACCTTAAATATACCACCAGAAAGCTTCTCACCTTCGGCTACAACTATTGTATTTTCTGTAAAGAAACCAGTGGTAACCTTGTAATACATGTCAAGGAAACATAGATTGTGGTTCGCAACTGAAAATGACACATGACATGTAACCGAAGCATTGACACATCCCTTTCCGTCAAATAAAGACTCCTTCATGGGTGACCTACTAAACAGTAAATTACATGAAAATTAACCAGCTGCTTCTCTTGGCAACTCTACACTACTTAAAAGTTTCAACAAAGAAATATGAATTTCATCAAGAGCAAAATAGCAACAATGATGACAAAAACAACCCCCCCCCCCCAAACGTTGACACTCATCCTGCCATTAGATGTAAACTATAAAATAAACCATAGAGACAAGCAATATTTAATAAAACAGTTATTCATATGGTAAGGATATTGCGCTCGATAAATCAACTTCCACAGAGGCAGTGAGATCTTCTAGATAAAAATGTCCATCTTCCAGCTGGGATATTACACCCATTATCCACCTTCTCCCTGTTTGCCAATTTAGGTTCTGAATGGGAACTATCTGCCAACCCACAATAGCATGGAACAATCAAATAAACATAAATGGGGATTGGGGCAGTAAGAAGAAAAGGAAAACCTATAGTATAAGGACATGCATCTTACCGAAGGAAGTAGACTGAAAGGAAATACGATGATTTTGTGTTATAATAACTGGGGAAGAATAAAGGAGATAATTGCATACCTCACAGCATCCAAAATTTGATGCTTCGGTTTCAAAAGCAGGTTTTGAGAAATGTGGATGGCGAGCAAGTTTCTGCGCCAATAGCTCAAATCTATCTCTATACAAACTTGCCTTTGCAGGCGCATTACCATGGATAGGAAGTGCCCCCGTACATCTACATACCAAAAGATGCAACCATCAACACAACATATCACGCAACTTCTAAACGATATCATTCATCTTAGCCGCAACCCACGTTGCCTAGGTTTTTCGGAATCAACAGAAATCATCAGTTTTGACATGATTGCATATACAACATTATGTATATCTTAAGCCCTAGCGATGAAAACAATATCAGTTTCAACATGATACATGATTACATAAATGACATTTTGTACACTCCCTATCACCCTAAAAAATAAACCAAGTTCAAATCTTATGGTCAAACTTGTCAATTTGACAAATTTACCAACAAATATCTTAGATATAGATCAATATCATACTGACAAATTAAGGTCAGGTTAACTTCTCCCACAAAAGCAAATTATAGTCCATTATTTCAAAACAATGTGCTTAAGGTGATAATTCATTGATGTTAATTCCTTTATCCTTGGCAATGAACAAATTGCAAGGTATATACTTCCACTTAAGGCAGTGATGGAAAAAAAAAATACAAAAACTCATCAAAATCTTCTAATTTCTCCCCTAAACCTAGTTCAATTCTTCCAAAAAATTGAAATAGTAAAGTTGAAGCTCAATTGCCTCATAAACTAATAAATATTACCAAAATAAATCCAAATGATTAAAAATAAAAAAGGAAAGGAAGGAAATTACTCATAAAACACCTTCCGAGTAGGGTCGAATCGATATTTGGGAACAACAAATGCATCAATGAAACGCAAATGAGAATGCGCCGGAGAAACTTCATCAACATCAAGCATTTCAGAAATCACTCGATTAACAGTCTCCTTATCCAAAATCGACGATTTCACTATCAAAAACCACCAAAAAAATCAATCAAAATCACAAAAATAAACCTAATTTGCCAAAATTGTAACTATAAATTACAAATTGAGGAAAAAGATTACGAGGTTCTTGATCCAGGAGGTCAAGGAGAAGTTCCAAAGCTTCTTCAGGATCATCAATTCCATCGCGATTGACGAAGGAAAGCACATCTTGAAGAGCAGCAGCTTGAAGAGTGTAACGCCGTTGCTTGAAGTGCTTGCTGACTTCCTTCCTAGTTATCGCCCCCATTTTTCTCTCTCTAAAGCTTTCTCTCTCCTCTAGTATTGAACCCTAAAAATGGCGGAAGTTGTTCTGCTAATTGGTGTATTGAGTTTCACACTCGGATCTTTTGGAGGTTGGAAGGCGGGAAAATGGGTGGAATAGAGCGCGGACAAAGGATTGAAGCATTCAAGGGTTTAGGTATATTGGGCCTTTTCGTAATTTCTCGAAAATACAAGTTTATCTTTGTGATTTCTATAAATAAGTCAAACAATTTTTATTAAGTATGGTCTTACTAATGTTGATTTATTTTTTCCAAAATGTTATGTTAAATGGGATATTGTGTTGACTCATTACAAAAATACCATTAAATAAACGATTTTTGTTTATCATGAAAGTAAATAGGGGATCCTTGATCACCCACCTCCGCAGACTACAAATTTTAATGACAATCAAACAACTTATGGCCATAATCCAAAGAATTATTATGTGAAGAAAATATGTTCCCATGCACTACATATTACTTTAGATATTTAGTTTGTATTGTACCCCAACAAGTCATATTTCGACAACCTCTTCCTTTCGATCCTTTTTATTGTATACACTTTCATTTAAAGGTTTTAAAGACTTTATATATATATATATATATATATATATATTCCGTAAAATACATTGCTAGTATTGTAATTCGTAAGGTCTAGGGGAGAAGAATGTGATGACTGGTGAGCTATGTTTTGTTTAGCACAAAATAATATGTGTCATGACTCATCTTAACTTCGTATAATATATAGTTTAAGTTTGATTACATTGTCAATGTAATAGCAAACACATGATCTATTAAAATGTTAATTTGAAAATTTAACCACCTTATTCTCTTATCCCAGTCTCTTCAAAATAATTTTTAATATACTTTTTTTTTTCCAATTTCCAAACTCTTAGGTTTTTTCCTACTTTACAACAAAAAAATAAAAAAAAATTGATCTCATAAAACCAGGAGGAAGCTATATCCACTTGAATTATCCCTCACTCTCCCGTTCATAAAAATTTTAACTTACCATAAAATATGAAATTTACTTACCTTACCCCCTCTTGGTAAGTTAAATTCCTATGGAAATTTACTTCCTCCATTACTCATATTAACCAAACTATTCTGATGAATGCTCATGATTTGAAAGATAAGATTTAATTTCTATGGTTTGAAATTTTTGCGAATTTTCACTTCTCTAATGAATCAAACGTCCCCCTGATTTAGCCAAAGACATACTACCTCCCTAGGAAATACTTTGGTAAAAAGCGTGCATATAAATTAATTTCGAGTTACCATAAGTCCATAACTATCCCATTATTATACGAGAAATGCAATTGAATCATCTATCGGAAAATAAAATTGTCGTAGAATCTTTATAATAAATACAAAAAACATCTAACAACTTAACAAGATTTTCATCCGATAAACTTCCCATCAAAGGATTATTTATTATTACTACTTTTGTCTCTTATCGCTTGCCTTAATTTCCTTTTAATTCGTCCCTTTATTTTTGCTTCATTACATTTTTGGACATATAGGGCCATACCTTAACTCTCACAACCACCCTATTAATTCCACTAGTTTCCAACCAAAAATTAATAAAGTAACATTACCCTAATGGAGCAAAAAAAAATTTAAGGGACATTAAGGTTTGACACCCGATTCGATTCGAAATTAATCCGTAAATATATCCGATTCAGATTTTGACTTGCATGAACATAATTTAGCACGACTCGAGTTCAAAATTAGAATCGTTCTCACCCAATCTGATTCGGAACATCCAAAGTGATTATTTAACACGTATTATCACTTCATGAGGTTCATTGTTTTATGATACTCCATTTTTTTTTGGACAAGTCAATTAATTAATAAATACCTTCAAAGTAAAATCCATTTAGGTATCGGGAAAAAAAAAAGAGTGAGGGATATCTCAAGTGGTTAAAACTTACTCCGTAACTTCCGGATTTAGGAGATCTAGCTGGGATCGATTCTCATCCCCTCCCTTGTAGCTCTCAAAACACCCGGAAAGAAAAAGAAAAAAAAAAAAAAAACATTCGGGTTCGGTTAAAACAACATTACCAAAACTACCAATTGAATCATATATGACGTGGCATCTTATAATTGGGTAGATTCTATAGCAGTGACGAGGAAATTCATCTTTCTCTCTCCTCTTTTCTTCAAAATTCTTCATTCCAAATATCAAAATCGACTTCTCATCAGCTAAACCCAGAAAGCCCCAATTCCTTGCTCGAATTGATACAATCACAGGTAAATTCGATCTAATTTCTTAATACCCTTTTGTTTGTTCACTATTGTTTATCGGTTTCTTTTGATTTTTAACCTATTTCGTTAATTTTCTCTATTTTTATCCAAAGATTTATGCATCCATATACTGTTATTGATTAAATTATTGGCTCAATTTTTCAATATCCCATAATTTTTCTGGGGAAATCAATCAATGGGTAGCATTTTTTTTGTGTAATCTGATGAACAACATCTAATTTTCCCCAATTTAATTTCCATGATTCTTGCATGACATGCAACCATGTACTGTGATAGATTATATAAATGTGTTCCGCTTTTTCAATGTCCCATATTTTTTTTGGGAAATCAATTAATGGGTAGCTTTATTTATTGGGTAATCAGATTATCATCTATTTTCAGATGCCCAATTCTCAGTATTTTAATATTTTGTTATTTTGATTAAACCTATATGTTAAAAATCGAGCCAGGTTTATGATTGTTTATTGATTTAGATTGTTATATTTTGGTAAGTTATATAATGTTTGATATAATTTTGTGAAAGTGTGAAACTAGTTTTTGTATTTTTTGGTGATTAACTTAGATTAATGGTGGTTGTTTAGGTTTGAATGATGGTGAGGCTAAAGCCATATGCCGGGCTTAGTTTGTTTGCAGCAATTGCTGTTGTTTATCATGCATTTCACAGTAGAAGGCAGTTTTACCCTGCTATGGTATACCTTTCGACTTCGAAGATCAGTTTAGTTATACTTCTCAATATGGGTTTAGTTATACTATGTTCGTTATGGCAATTGGCAAAACGCGTGTTTCTTGGTTCTCTTCGAGAGGCTGAGGTTGAGAGACTGAATGAACAGTCATGGAGGGAGGTTATGGAGATTCTGTTTGCCATCACTATTTTCCGGCAGGATTTTTCTGTTTCGTTTCTTGCTATGGTTACTGCGCTTTTATTGATTAAGTCGCTTCATTGGCTGGCCCAAAAGAGGGTTGAATTCATTGAAACGACTCCGGCTGTGCCCACCTTGTCTCATGTAAGGATTGTCTCTTTTATGGGCTTCCTTCTTTTCTTGGACAGTATCTTCCTATACAGCTCGGTGAAGTCTTTGATTGAAACACAGACAGCTTCAGTGTCCATCTTCTTCTCATTCGAGTAAGTCTTCATGGATATATAATATTGATATCCTCTATGTTGGAGGCAATGATTATGAGTTGCTCATTGTTGTATAATTTAGGTACATGATACTTGCTACGACAACGGTGGCTATGTTTATGAAATACATATTCTATGTGAGCGACATGCTTATGGATGGGCAATGGGAGAAGAAGGCTGTGTGTACTTTCTACCTGGAGCTTATCCGAGATTTGCTGCACCTGTCGATGTACCTTTGTTTCTTCATGGTTATATTTGTGTAAGTTTCCTAATTGAACTTGTAATATATGATTTTATTCTATGTATGGCTAAATGCTTAAATTTTCGCATACATACCTCCTTGAGGATATTGGTTGATCTTTGATAAACTGTGTAGGAACTACGGTGTGCCATTGCATTTGATAAGAGAGCTTTATGAAACATTCCGCAATTTTAAGATTCGCATTGCCGATTACATTCGATACCGGAAGATAACTTCAAATATGAATGACCGTTTTCCAGATGCAACCCCAGAAGAACTGGACACGTAATCTATTGGCTTGTTTTCTAGTGTCATCATATTTATTTCTCACTAATTAACTATTTAACTGTGCTATTTTTCTGAGCTTTCTCTTATAACAATTGCAGAAGCGATGCAACCTGCATTATTTGTCGCGAGGAAATGACTACTGCCAAGAAATTGAGATGTGGACATTTTTTTCATGTGCACTGCCTTCGATCATGGTTGGAAAGACAAAATACTTGTCCAACCTGCAGGGCTCTTGTTCTTCCACCTGAAACTGGTGCAGTTAGCGCTGGAGGGCAACATGGACCGCAGTCTGGTGTCCAACAATCTGGTAACCATGCTTTCCTTTTGAGTATATTTGTGCTATATCCTAAACTATACATAGTATAGCAATTCATTGATGAAATATTGCAAGATTCATATATATTCAGTGATTGTTAGTCCCTTCTTGTAACTTTGTTGCATTCACTGGAATTTGCTGATGATGTTTTATGATTCTTCAGCTTCTACTAATACTTCTGGTCAAGGGTCAACTAGTGGTACTGTTACAGACAGCCCCTTGAGCGGTAATCAAGCTAGACTGCAGGCAGCTGCAGCTGCTGCTGCAGTTTATGAGAAATCCCTTGTTTACCCGTCTGCAAATACATTAGTGTGGTGAGTTCTTACTGTCTCTGCTATCCAGATTTTTACTGAGTAGATTCAAATGGTATAAGCTTCTCACAAACAATGTAGTTGAATGATGTTACATTTCATGATGGTATTATAACAGCATCAACTGAGAATCAGTTCTTGCTGTTTGCTGATATAGGGGGAAAAATTGTCTAAAACTCTAAACATATTAGTTATCACTCTGTGTTTTGCTGAAGTCTCTTAGTAGCAACCATAACATCCAGCATTTTCTCATTACCAGACTATTGTGAATGATTGGAGCTGGAAACCCTGTGAGTTTTATTTACAAGTAACTTGTACTTCTAATCTTTTTCACAAATTGGGACCTGTTAATCTGGTATTCTTTATTGCCTCATCACAGTCTTAAAATATAACATGAACTCTTAATCTTATTAATTTATTATTGTATGTGTTCCATAAGACCAAGTAGAAAATAACCCTTAAGTATGCTTTAGCTGGACTGGTTTTGCTTGAAGTTGCAGTTGTCTATTGCTCATTTGACGGGAATTCTGTGGATATTCTAAACTTTAGTTTTGAGCATTTAACTATGGTCTGCTACTTGGCATGCTCAGTGGCGTAAATAATTTTTCATCCGACTTTTAAATTCATAAACAACATTAGAGATCCTTTACAATTTAAATTTTCTCCTTATCTGAAGGGCACCTGGATATGCTGTACTTCCCCAAGTTCATGGTGCTATGCCTGGTTCAAGCAATGTAAATTCTGATGAGGGGGGTGGTCCAGTTGGACAACTTAAGCATCAACAAGTGATGTCCAGTGAGCAAATGAGTTTTCCCTACGTGCAGGGGCCTCCTTTTCCTGTTTCATCTATTCAAGTACCTGGTACTGATATGTTGAGAGAGGAAAGCAGTCATCTTTCAGTTGAGTCTCAGAGGAATTTTCTTGAGCATCAAATTCAGGTAAGACTGAACTAGTTCCAATCTTGGCTATTTGGATCCTGGGATTTTTGTGAATCGTCCCTTTGCTTTTTTGGATCCCTTGATTATGCTGTTTCAGTAAATTTTGTTTCTGGTAATGTGGCATCTTCTGTGATAAGAGGATATTCTAGCTCTCCTTTGCTAATAAGCGTTTCCTGTCTTTATGGGTACCAACACCAATTGTCTCTAGATGCCTTGTGTGTTTTGCTTAAACTGGGACTTGGTTTATCATTGAATATGAATCAGGGCATTTAGATGTGTTGGCCTGATTACTTGCTGAATCCTATAATGAACTTAATTCAAGCACCCATAAACAGAAAAGAAGGTTATTAATCTATCTTTATACTTTGACACTAGCTACATCGACTTACTAGACTGAAATTTCTCCTCTCATGCACATCCGCTGTTTGGAACTTTACCTTTGACAGCTGCTAAGATGAACAAAAGGGGTATGGGACTAAGCTTTCAGTTCAAGATAGACAGTGAAGGGAGAATGAGTGATTGAGATAGAGTGATTAGTGATCTCCTTGTAGAAACTGACAAGTTTTTTTATGATGAAAACAGACCCATTTTATATTGTGTTTCCAAAGTTCTAATGTATAGTATCTCTGCAAAACACAATCTCTCCTTCATTAGGAAAATTAAAAGGTGACATCCCTAATGCATGTTATTATGGACTTATCAGATGCTCAATGTTTTATGTATTCGGAGAAAACAAATCTACTACCTCCGTTTCATATTAAGTGCAACATTTACTAAAAATAGATGTTACACTTTATTTGCAACAAATGTTTTCTTTCCTTTTATCGGTTGTCATTTCTCTTTATCTCTCTCCTCATCACATGCTTTTTTATATTTCTCTCTCCATTTATCACTCACATACAAATTTTGTCTATAAGTCCGTATCGATGTTTATGTTGCACATTATATGTAACGGAGGTAGTATAAGATATCAACAGGCTTGTCTATGGAAACATAATTGCCTTCTGTGCTATCGATCCATCATCATAGTATTGGCCCAGTGTCATAGCAAACCATTGTTGAGGCTCTTATTCTTTAGTTCTTTACAGTCTCACATAATAGACAGACATATGCCCAGGGATCTTCTCCACAGAAACCCTTAGGTTGGTTTTGGGGTGGAATATGATGCAGATCGTCTATATTTCTGCCTTTCTACGAAGATGATTGTCTAATGCTCTCAAATCCCGACATTTTTCTTATGTATCAACACATGATTTATGTACTGTGGTCTCTGTTGGCTTGATTTTGAGCAGTTATCTGAGATATTCTGTATCCTTCCACCCATAATTATGGGTGCCAGTAATAATGAAATTATTTATGAGTTTGTTTTATGTTTATCTTTTACAGCTTTATCTATTTGCTAGTGCTTACCTGTTATGTTTTATGACTAACCTTCACGATATTCTGCCTCAGTTGTTACAGAGTCAACTAGAGTATCTGCGGAAACAACAGGTGGACAAAGGTGCTAGCTCTAGCCATTCAGTATCCACAGTTACCAATGTGACAACTACAGAGTCATCTTCAGATGCTACATCCCACACAAATATCCAGGAATCAAATTTGTGAGTTGTCCTTGATAATCGTTGAAAAGCAAACCTGAGAAATGAATTTGCAGAGTTTTAATCTGAGGGATAAGAAGGCTGGTATAGATGCTTATTTTCTTTCATTTGAGGTGGAGTAAGCTCTTCCGATTGTCAAAATTGATCACATAATTCATGACGACTTGTTAAAGGTCTGTACATATAAAAGAAGAGTGGTGTTACAAGATTTATAGGCCTCCTGACTATTGGAGAATTTTGGCTTTGTAGTCTTCTCCAATATGCTCTGTATACCGTTTCAATTTGGGCATCTTAGATGTATGTTGCAGAACCCTTAGGTTCCTTCAGGCATGTTGTATTTCTTACTTTCAAACTTTAGATACTGAATTGACTCGTAAATTATTGATGAAAGGAAGATCTGTTTAGTGCCTGAGCCAAGATTGGCTATATATGTTATGCCTTTAAACTAGACAGATAATCACTTGTGTGGTTTGTTTCATATAAAAGCTGGCCTTGCTGACAATACATGGCGTTTATCATTTTGGCACCTTGTTGATAAATGAACTGAACTAAGGTTTACAACGAGCATAACCAATTAACCACTAATAAGCAACTCAAAGAGTTTGATATTCGTTAATTCATTCTGAGCCACAAATCAAACCTTGAGTTTTTAACTTGGCAATATATCTTGCAAATCTGAGCTCTCCATCCTACTTCCTCTTTTCGGAAGGTAGATAAAATTGAAGTTTGCTTTGGCTTTAGAGTCAAACTGGCTGAGCTCAAACAGCTTTTTTTTTGGTAAAGTGACTGATTTTAAGCCAAAAATTCTCATTATTATAGACCTTGTAGTGTTAGTGAAGGCAAGCCAAATGAAACTTCTCACCAAGCTAAACTCAAATTGTAAACAAATTGCGAGCTGCTGAAATATTTGACAACTTGTTGAAAATTCACAAAAATTATTTTTGTGCTGAAAACACGTTGACTTGGTCCATTAGTTTAGGAGAAAACTGTATAGCATTAGATAGACTCTCAGTCCAGTAAAATCTTGTACAAAATCAGAGACTCGGAAAAAGGAAAGGAGAAAATATGAACTGCAAGCTAAGATAATTGATAACTTGTTAATAGTTATCATGGTTCTATCACTAAACAAAATTAAACTAGTAACAGCAGTAGTAATGCTGCTAGGTTAGAAGAAGCATATAACAACTGTCTCCTAAACATTATGATATGATAAGAAAATATAAGATATCCTGTAGCTTTTTGATGATAAGTGTTTTTGTTTTTTTAATATATATATTCTGGAGTTTGTCGAGTTTCGGTGTCATTAGAACCATATTTTTCACTTTCTGATCATGTATAAGGCTGAATCAAAGCTGCTCCATACATCAAGCAGGAAGTTTGAGCTTCTCATGCTTTTTCCAGCTGCAAAAAACAAACAAGTTACTGATTAGAAAGTAAAAAATCGGATAATATTCAAAAAGAAATCAGGATTTTGATCAAAGTATGATGGCGATTTGCACTTGAACTTATTAGTAGATTCAAACAATCTTTGTCAGATAAAATCAACTTGGTGATTGTTACAAACTTCAAGTTATACTGCAAATTTTTAGGAAGGCCAGCTACACCGACAATTGCCCCACTAATAATTAAGCAAGCTCGGTCACATATCTATATAAGAACATGGCAAGCACTTTATTTCTTATTGGCATGGGTTTTCACATTAGGGGAAAAGAAAGCAACATACTATAGACCACATTGCTCTTCATGACAACAAAAAAGAAAAGGTATAGAGAAACTGCATTCATCAATCACAGTAAAAAATCCATGATCTCGCACCCATGATCTATATATGCCCTGCAGCTCCAATTGATTGGCATGACTACAGCATTTTCTGAATTTTAATTCCTGCCCCCCCCCCCCCCCCCCCCCCCCCCCCCGCCCCCCTCTCTTTTTCTATTTTTGGGAATGAGGTGGGAATCATGCAGAAAAGGAATACTCCATACCTGAGTATGTAGTAATAAAAGAAGTCGGCATAAAGAGCTGTCTGGACCAGACCTGATATCCAAGCTGCAAATGATTTTATATTTAAGTTATTTTCTCAGAAATGGACATGAAAAATCAATGAAATGAACATGAAACTTCTCAAGACTTACGAATCCAGCGAGCCCTGTGATCTTGCAAAAAGTACCGATATATCCAGTTCAAAACATAAAGAGCACGATATGCACTGCAAAAAAGGGATAAAAGATGAATCACTTAAATCCATCCACCATATGGAATCTTATTTGAATGGTTGACCAATAAAATATACAATTAGGAGGTACAACCCCCAAAGCCTCCTTTCAAAGAAATCTTGGTAAAGAGAACATAATGACATTACATTACACCATAACACTGCTCAGATTTTTTAGATTAGGCAACATCCTAAACCACGGCAGTGCCTAGGGGAGTTAGAATTGAAAACCATACACAGTCTCACTCTGGTAGTTGCATAGAGGCTGTTGCCTTTAACTCTGGAGTGGAAGGTATATTCAATACTCTAGTTAACTCTGGAGTGGAAGGTATATATAGAAACAAGTGTGATCTATATATTTTTGGACCAGAAATTAAAACTACGGAGCACAGGTTAAAAGGTCAAAAAAAAAAAATCTATGTTCCACCCTTAACACATTAAGAGACAGAAACAGAAACAGAAATTCAGATCATTGTGGAGCAGATACAGATTATTGGCAACTAGATTTTCTCCATGCAATGCACCAATTGGATTTTCATATGATTATATAAATGTATATTATCTGTACCTAAAATCTTGCAAGTACTCAAATTAATATTGAAGACATTTTTCCCCTACATTATAAACAACAATAACTCAAAAAATTACCTCTTTTTCATTTAAAGGACAAAAAAGGCAAATTAAGCAAAATAATTATTATTTGGAAGGATAAGGGAGTAGAGGGATTAAAAAGGATTATGCAGCCCTTCAAAATAAGGGAAAAAAAAAGACTAATAAGGTAGAAAAGTTAAATGATGATTCGTGGCACTAAAATTTCTGTTACAAAATATTAGTTTAAGTTTGAACATATGTTCTTCAAATCTTTACTTGATTGTGTGCTTCAGTCCTTAAAGCATTTCATAACGCTGTTTGGAATAAAGGGCCGAAGACAGGTCGGGGGTGAGTTACATCACGATATCATGCAAAACAACATCAGAGCAAGTAAAACATGAACTCCCCAACCAACCTTGGATCTTGGCAGATTAAGCCAATACATGGCTTCTGAGTTTTCCAAACAATTTCTTTCACAAATTAATGCTCATACAGTCATACAAAAACAACCTCCAGTATAACAAATCAGGTTAGGCTAGAAGGAATTTTAACAGAATAGGAAGAAGGATGCTAACCAAATACAAAAATCTCAATAACAGCAGTTACGAAGAATGAAACAATATTCATTATGATAACTCTATTTGAACAAACAAAGCTTAAACCAAATTGAATGACTGAATAAGGTGAAATGGAGGGAAAATACCCCAGGAGGAACACATAATTTCCAGTCAAGTTGTCGATGTTTCTTGAATGCTGCAACAATACCAGTTGTGGCAAGATGGCAACTGCTTCCAGATACAATGAAAAGGTCCACAAAACCTACCATACACATTTAGGAATCAGGATTCAAGAAAAATGAAGAATAAGCAACACTCAATTCATCAAACACTGATAGTATGTTTCTAATAAAAGAAGCTATCAAGTCTCGAGTCTCGACAAATTACAGTAAACATGAATAAGTGAAGGAGTGAAAGTCGAGCTAAAGTGAAAGCTAGTCTCTAATACAAAGACTTATAAGCTTCTTCAATGTACTGACAGGCTCTTGTTTTTGCTACTTAGCTCCTAAAAGAAACATGAACTGTTTAGTGAACATGATATCGGGTCTACCTTCTGTCAGGGATAGTGGGATACCACAGGAAAATGAAGGGAGATCTATCTACTATTAGAAAATTTTAACTTATTCATAATATCCTCCACAATAGACTCTTCAAATTAGTTCATCGGTTCATTTGTTCATTGCACATCATTTGTAGTTAAGTATCAAGCATTCATGTGAGCATATATGTTATAAAAGGTAATTTATCTGTCTGTCACGATTTCATTTATTGCAGGAGTGCTTTAGTTCTCTAGGTATTAACAATTTGCTTACTATTGCTACTAGCCTTATTTGGAAAAAAAAAAAAAAAAAAAAAAAAGAGGCTATAGATTTTGTTCAAGATTATTGTTACGACATCAATAAAATCGGTACAGACTTGCAAATTAATTGTAAGAACAGACAGTATGACTTACATCCATCAAAGTGAATTCGTTGTGAAGCAGAAGAGCCAACCCAAAGCATGGAAGCAGCAAAAAGTAATGCTTAAAAGTATCTTCGTTCATGATGTATGTTTGTTTCACAACTTTATGATATCTCATGTACCAAACAATAGCGAATGATGTTTCAATAAAGACTATCTTCATTACAGTGTTATACAGCGACACAAATCTGGTGAAGAGATCCAAGTACCGGGTCAAGAAGACAATAACATATAATTCCTGGGTTTTCAGAGATATCCCTGGAGAAATATATAACAAATTGTTCAGCACAAACAAAAATTCAGCAAACTCTCAAACAGGCAAAAGTTCTTAACATGAAATTGCACCAAGATTTAAATCATCAAAATCACCCATGAATCAAAATCAAAATCACCCCAATACCTTTAAACCAGCTCCGTTATAATAGAGAGGTTGTTTCCCAAATATTCTTAATCGGATACACAATACATACCCATCTGATACTTTATATTGCAATGATTAAGGAGTGACAATTTATCAATTTTGATCATCAATTTCCAATAATTTAAGCCTTCTTACACCATACTAATGGAACAATTGGAGAATGGAGACAATATCATTCAAATTTCTTCCTATATGCCGCCATTTTAGGTCAAGGTGAACAAATAAAAATTAGTTCACCAATTTCCTAATTACCCACCTCTTCTTCCCAAATGTGCATGAATCATGATCAAACAAACCAAAATCAATAAAATCAACCACAAAACAAAAACTTTATGAATTATAACAAAATCCCTGATCAAAAATTCCCAAACTTCATCAATAAAACAATCCAACATGCATAATCTTACAAAATGTTTCAACTAAATACTCAGAAATGAGAGAAACCCATTAACATATAATCAATACCCACATCAAAAAATCAAACAAAAACAACATTGATGACAAAATCATAATAAATGGGCAACAAAATTCATAGAAATGAAAATAGGAAACAAGAAATATAATACCAGAACAAGACTTGGTAGCATGGATCTTCAAAAGAAGAACAATGATGCTGAGGAGATGGGTCATATCTCCGGCTAACCTGAATAGGTTCATCATCACTCTCACTTCCTCAAACCTGGGAATGTCAATGTAATTTCAGACGAGTTTTTGCATAAACAAACGAAGCAGAAGAGAGGGAGAGGAGAGAGAAAATAATGAGAGTAGCCGTGGCGTAGACTTTGTGCGTGAGCGCCTGAGCGGTGACCCTGTTGTTAGTTTTGTGAGCAAGACTATAACGGATTTTTTAATTCCCGTTCTCCTTTAATTGCAATGTATTACACTAGAATATTAGGCCTGTGATGCGAGAGATTTTTACATACACCCGAGCGTAGAGTACATCTAAGGGCATTTGTTTGTTCATTTGATGATAAAATGAGCAATAATCATCGAAATGAGCAAAAAATACTCTTGGGTGCATCATACACCCGGGTGTGTAAAACAATTTTTAAAAATTATCTGTGAAATATAAAGTATATATTTTATGTATTCTTATCACTTAATTACCTCATATAAAAAAATTATAGAGACATAACCGTTAGTTGTAATTGCTAATTTAACATAATTAATTTTGAAGAACAGCAAATCGAACATGAAAATTTAAGCATGTACGAAATGTTAGAATTGTACTATACACAATTTTAAACAAATAAGAAAGATTTTAAACTTGATGTCTATAGAGGAAAATAGGAAAAAAAAAAAAAAATATATATATATATATATATATATGTACATATATATGTACAAAGTTTTTTATTCGATAAAGCACAAGGGAAAGATGCAATACTTGGTGAATGGTGATAGAAGGAGAATAAATAAATTAAAGAGTATAAATAAATTGAGAGGAGAGAAATTAAATTTGAAATTTGAAACCAAAGAAAAATATAATGATTTCATATTTTAATTAGGCGGAAAAAGTTTTTTTGTAAAGTTGTCATGTGAACAATGTGATGTCAGCGGTTGCTGGTTTAGTGATAATTATAGTTTTTTTGTGAAAGATCGAGGAGTTGCAATATTTTATTTGGTCGGTGATGTTCTTTTCTGTTTTTCTCTCCTTAAGGCTTGGGTCTTTCTCTCTAACTTTCATGTTTCCTTGTAATGCATCCTCTCTACGTTGCAATTAAGGGATAACAATATATGTGTATTCATTGTTATAAAAGTACTTTGTCAGGCCATTGTCCATGCATCGGACATGTTGGTTGGATGTTGATTGGTTTGAATTATGTTCATTCGTTTTAGCTTTAGTTGGTTGTTTTTTCTGTTTCACATTGAGTTATAAAAGATAAATGTCACATAGCTTAAAGTATTGGTGAAGTTTTAATACTTAGCTTGTAAATGATATTAAGATTATTAAGCTGGTATTTTAATTTAGTATACTGCATTTTTTATGGTAAATTATAAATTACAGAGTAGTTGCAATGGTATTTTATTTGGCCGGTGATGATCTTTTCTTTATTTTTCTCCTCAAGGCTTGGGCCTTTTTCGTTTCCTTATAATGTATCCCCTCCACGTTGCAATCAAGGAATAACAAGTGATGTGTATTCATCGTTACAAAAAGTACTTTGTTCTAGCTAGGCAGTTATCCACAAAAGTAAATTGCATAACAATTAGCATTGGAAGTATTGGTTGGATACTTGGATGTTGATTGGTTTGAGTTTTGTTCATTCGTTTTAACTTAGTTGAAAGTTTTTGTGTTTCACATTGAATTACCAACGATAAATGTCACCTAGATTAAAGTATTGGCGGTGTTATAATACTTGTAAATGATACAAACCTATATACACTTGAGTGATGTTGTGGTGGAGAGCTGAGTGTTTGCACACTTTTAAACATGCATTAAAAAATAAAGAAAAATATTAACGGAATAATCAAATATTATTTAAGTTGTTTAGCCTATCTTACTGAGTAAGCAAAACTAAACATTACAAAATGCAAGTTTGGAGCAATACAATAAATTTTATGTGATTTATTCTCTAAATGTAAAACTTTCACCAAAGAAAGAATTATTTTTTTTAGTACCTTAGAAGCACGTCGTCATTAGTTGATTGGTTTTATTTTTATTTTTATTAACACAGCAAAGTCGACTAGGCTCCAATTGAGGATCTTATTACAAAAGGCTTGGTTGACACTCGCCAATGCATGAGGATATAAAGAAGGGTGATATGCAAGGCGACCTTTGGGCCACTACACCAGTAAGTCTATATCAATTAGTTGTAGTCGTGGATAGTTAAAATTGTTGATTGTAAAGCATTTGCCATGACTGTGAGACTTAGACTATATACGGGGTCGGTGATGTTTGATTATCAAGTGTTATTTTCTTGAATATTTGACTTTTTTTTTTCCTTTCATTACATTTCTTTAAAAGCAAATGTTAAATTAGATTTTCATGAAAATGATCTAACTCCTTTGAAGTTGAGTAATGTTGGAAAATGATTGTCAAAATATAAGCGTCTCCTTGTATAACGATGGGCACTATGCGTATGTGCTCTTAATGCATTTGAAGTTGTATCTGAAGTTTGATCATGATCATTGTTTCCTGGCAGATGAGATGCTCGACATTTTTTTTCTTCTTTCGAGTTTAGAGCATGACTTCTTTTGGTTAGTTTAGATTTTTGAAAGTTTATTAATTAACAAGATTATCACAATGAAAATCACATTATGTGGCCTGTTAGTAAAAGCTAAAAATAAAATTCTCACAACCTAAAACCATGGGAACTAGTCGACTAAGAGGATTGTTTAGGTTATTTTTCTGTTGTTCCATTAATCCCATACTTATATAAAAAACAGAAAATCTATTTAGATATGTTCACATGATAAAGCACACAAATTACCATAAACTTTTAGTTACAATAAACAATCTCATTTCCAGATCCAACCAAGTAGATTATACCACCATCATACTCTGTATCATTAACACAAGAATCCTACGAAACCTATTACCGTTACATATACTGTTGTTTCAATGGAAACATTCCACAAAAACGCATAAAATTTCCAAAATCATCATAATTTGAAGTTACAATAAATAAGTGTTTTTTTTTTAAAAAAAAGTTACAATAAATAATCTTATTAACAACCAGCCAAGTATATTATACGAGTACCACCATTTTTTTCTGCATCATTTTCACAAGAACCATATAAAACCAGTTACAATTGCATATATCATTTTTTTTTTAAAAAGGGTAGCATTCGATTAAAAGCATAACATATTTATTCCAAATTCTAACTTTTTTCCAACATATTCATTCAATAAGAAGATTCAAATTCAAAGAAACAAAAACATCAATATTCCCTTTTCCCTACCAAACTACATTAAAAAATGGGCCAAAATATTATCATTTTGCTCCGAGCCTCCAACTCCTCGCTCAAGCCTCTCTTACCATACGACGGTGTGCCGCACCCTCACTTAATAAAACTCCCACTTCAAATTAACGCTAACTCAAATTATTGTATTGTATAACTCCTATAAAACCCAAAAACTTAGACCCAAATTAAAAAAAATAAAAAAACCAAAAGAAAAAAAAAACCCTGCTTCAATTTGAAGCTGTCTTTTTTTACAGTCTTCTCCCTTTCGTTTGTCCCGCTTTTAATTTTCTCTCTCTTAAAATCTTCCAAATTTTGAGAAAAATTATAGAGAGAGAAAGTCTAGGGTTTTTGTTTTTCACTGAACTTTTTTCCTACTAATTTCTAGGGTTAGGGTTTATCGGAAAACTTTTTTTCCGATCAATTTGTTATGGCGGCAGAAAAGCTTAGGGATTTGAGTCAGCCTATTGATGTTCCTCTTCTTGACGCTACCGTTGCCGCTTTCTATGGCACCGGATCTAAGGAAGAGGTATTGTACTGTCAAATTTACGCTCGATTTTTTTTCATTTTTTGCTGCATTTTTTTTTGAATTTTTTACACTCGTGGAGTGTGGAGTATTCTGCGAGTTTGTGATATTTTTTTTTATTTTTTTTTTTTTGATTTTTATGATTTTGGTTTGCGTTGTTTTATGGTTGCAATTGAGGATTTGTTTTTGGTAACTTGATATGTTTGTGGTAATACATTGGTTGTTGGAGCAATTTAGGGCATGTAATTTTGAATTGTTGAGTATTTTTGGGGGTATAATGTAGCTGTTATGCTCGCAAATATTGTGGAATTGTTGGGAATCATTGTATAATTGTTGTTGTAGGATGGTTTATTGTTTGAATTTACTGCGTATTGTATACTGGATTGGTTCCTCGTGAATTTATGATTTTGGGAGTTAAAATTTCTATAAATTTGCATACTTTTAATTGATAAGGAACGTGTGAAGTAGTGCCCGATGGAATTATGCGGCGAGAAGTAGTAATCTAGGTGTTTTGGAGAAGTTTAAAATTTTTTTTTGCTTAGTGTTTTTGGTAAATATAATGTAGTGTACTTAGCTAAATGCTGAAAGAGTGGAACACTTGTGTTCCTATTAATATATAGTCACATGTCAAATATTTGTATTGCTGGTTTGATTGTACTGCAAATTTACTTGTTGAATGAGTTATGTCGCTGGGATGTATGGAGGGAGAGTGGTGATTAGATCTGTTTATTGGGTAGGGTAGCCCAATGATAATAGAGTTAGGACCAAGCTTAAAGGGCCTTTAATGGACAGGGCCATTATTGGATAGGGTCAATGTAGGGTTAAAATGTTTGTCCAATTTAAAACTTAAAGAAAATAGATAATGTAAAAAAATTACAAAGATATTTTCATATTTATATACACTTAATTAGGGCTTTGTCTAATATTCATTTAGATTGATAGTTTGTTGGCCTGCCCATTCTTGACCCATTATTGACCTCTAAAATGTGACCCACTTTGACCCGATCCGCCCACACCGACCCTGCCCAATAACCAGGTCTAGTGGTGATATTTGCTGCATAATAGTTGCTTATAACCCCCTATATAGCTGGCAAAAGTTCGTGTCGTGTTTGTGTTTGGTCTCATGTCAACTTAGCGCTGTTCATAAACTCTATCAAAAATTATGTACAATGTAAGATAATTGCATAATTTGATCACTTTATCTAAACAATCGTGTTCGGGTTGATTTTGTGTCATGTCGTGTCACCCCCTCCCCTGAATTTCAAAATTCGGAATAATTAGCTTCTTCAATTTTCAAAATCCTTTGTGGCTCAGAATTTCATTACAAGCTTTAAGAAGAGAAGTGGTAGGGTCAATGACTTTTCCAGGTTGATTTTTTCTGAAGCCTAACAGAATGTTTTTCCCTTTGCGATGTTGACAGAGGGCTGCAGCAGACCAGATATTACGAGAATTGCAGAACAATCCTGACATGTGGCTCCAAGTAGTGCACATCCTTCAGAACAGTCAAAACTTAAATACAAAATTTTTTGCGTTGCAGGTCAGTCCAATAAATTTATTTAGTTTTCCATTTAAGAACTTTATTTAAATTTTAATTTGTTTGCATGTTGTTATGCTTTTATTCTTTTAATATGTGGAAGTTGTCTTTGGGATTTTTGTCAAGCTGTGCGAATATCTGAGATAAGTTCAGACTATAAGCCATATTCCGAGGTCTGACTATACGCAATATTTTGACCTCAGCACAACACTGGGGCTGATTTTTCTTGATGGATTGTTCAAACTCTATTTGCACTTTAATACCCCATCAATTTGTGCAATCATTCAGTGAAAAAGGGGAAAAAAGGACGGTTTGGCATTTATTATCACATGAATACCTGAAAGCTTTGGCCAGAATGGATTACTGTTCCTAAATGTTCAGAGTTCCAGTATTACTGGATTGGCCATTACTTGTGACTGTGAATGTGTAGCATACATTTTAATTATATATAGAATACCGCTTTTGCTACTCATTGAGTAGCAGTGGGTTAAGGTTTAGTTTATACTCATTTGAGCTTATCCTTTGGAAAGTGACTCATCAAATAGCCTCTGATTACTGGGACGACCTGCAAGCCATCAAGTAAGCAAGGGATTGGTAAATTATTTTTGTGGCGATAGTATTATTCTTATGAAGGAATGAAGTGAAAAGGGAGAATACAGTGTCACAGTCAAGATTTTGCTGATTATGGGCGTAAGGGTGGATAATATCTCTTTCTCTGAGAAAGAGGTCAAATGTAGCTTGACGAATCGAGGATAGCAGAAGACCAAAGTTAATTTTGAATACGAAAAATTGAAAAGTAACCTGTACATTTTGGTTTTGAAGGTTGTCTGTGTGCCAGTGCATCCATGTTAAGTTGTCGCTGAAGATTGTTAATTTGGAAATTTTGTTGAAGTAAGATGATGATTAAACACAATTAGCAGCTTTAATGGAAGGGGCAAGAAGTATTTGGTGGGATTATGATGATTGAACACATCTGATGGAAGGGGCAAGAAGTTTGTGGTGGAATTATGATAATTAAGCACATCTGATGGAAGGGGTAAGAAGTGTGTGGTGGAATTACAGTGCATGCATATAGTTCATATATGATTTATGTTCAAATTCTTTGTCGGGGGTCATATAGCTCTTTCAGTTGGTTCTATCCCTCAACTATCTTATACATTGTCTATGGTAGCCAGAGCAGAATTGGTCAGATCCTGTGAATTAATTTTTGTATATATTTTGAGAATAGATGTGGACCTGTGGCAGACTATCGTACCAAACACCAGTATGAGTATCAGGTTCAAGTATATTTCAAGAACTTGATGTAGCAGGGCGTAAAATGTTTGAATTGGGAACTCTATCCTAATGACAAGACACAAAATGCAGAGACACTTCTTGAAATAAATTCCTGATTTTAAATAGTCATTGAGCTGTCTGAGCCGAGAATTGAAGTGTTGTGTTTGTATTGAGTGTGTGGCAACTGGCAAGGGTATTTGAGGTGGAATTAAGATTTAAGTTGGTAATAAATGTGGCTGGGGTTGCAAGGAAAATGCTGATGGGCTTGCTTTATTTTTGATGCTGGAAACTTATTTTCCATTAAATAGATCCATTTTGCTGCATGTTCCAATAAATTAGATTCTGTCCAGTCTGACTACTTATTTGACTGTTATCCGGATCACAAAGGCATCCTAGTTAAACTTTGTATGTTTTGCCTTTTATTAAAGTTAGCTGTATCTCTGTGCCTTTTACTAATTACAAAAATCTGACCTTCTAAAAATAGAAATTGTCTTATCGGGTTGGGTAACAATGATGGCTGTTGCTATCTGTTTGGTTCTTTGTAATTTTACCAGCATGTGTGATGACAGCAGATCATAATTATTGCATTGGGTGTTCATGTGAATCTTTAGGTCATTGTATTGTACAAACAATTAATTTTCATGTAAATTTAAAGTGATAAGCTGCAGGATAGTACAGCTATAGGATTAAAGCTGTAAATCTGTTATAATGCCTTTACTATAGACCATTTTTTATATATATGATTTCCAAATATATATGTACACTTTAGTTTATAATTATGTATTTACTGAATTGTGACAGGTTTTGGAAGGTGTCATTAAGTACCGCTGGAATGCATTGCCTGTTGAACAGAGAGATGGAATGAAGAATTATATATCTGATGTTATTGTCCAGGTGTGTACCTCACACTTGTTTACCTAGTATTATTTGCATTATTTTTTCTCCTTCTATCCTTAAAAAGCCGTTTTTAATCATCAACTTTTTCACTAGTACTTTTCTCAGCTTCTGAGTTATCTTCTTAGTTCTTTTTGGATCTTACTTTAAAATTACTGATCAGATTTCGTTTTCTCTGTCTTTTTGAAATTTGAAAGCTTTCAAGAGACGAGGCTTCTTTCAGGCGGGAAAGGCTATATGTCAACAAATTAAATGTCATACTGGTTCAGGTATGAGTGATTCTACTTTAAAGCTTGTTAAGGTTTTGTCTCTTTGCTCGATAACTAATGTCCACATGGAATAATTGAAGAGTAGTTTTTCACAGTTTGGAGTGTCTTTAATGAATTTGGACTTTTGTTAGGGATTTTATCAGTATGTTGAATATCTCAAGTTACCTTGGATTATGTTTGAGACATATGTATAATCTGCTGATAGTGTAAGTTTGTTCTACAAAAGAATATTGGAAATTATCATGCTATCCCTGATTAAGTGTCTTTTTTTAACATTCTTGCTAACAGCATAAAAGTAATTTTGGAATTTAGGTGGTGGTTGCTTAATGGACTACACTTTTATAAGATTTCTTTTCATGTTTTAAGTGATTGTGTGTCTCAGAACTTTCTTTTGTAACCTTAGTCTTGTGTTTTGGGCTTGTAAATCCCTCTTTTATCTTTTGTTTGTCAGTTCTGTTGCTGGTCATGATTTGATGTGTGGATGGTTTTTTATTTATAAGAAATTGTCTCTGACCGTGATTAGAATTGTTCCTATCATTTGTTCTGTCTTTTTTATGGCAGCTGATTCTTGTATAATCTGCAGATTTTGAAGCATGACTGGCCCACTAGATGGAAAAGCTTTGTTCCGGATCTTGTTAGTGCTGCTAAAAGCAGTGAAACAATTTGTGAGAATTGCATGGTCATACTGAAAGTATGTATTTTTTCATATATCATTGCACATCTCCCCCCCCCCCCCCCCCCCCAAGGCAAATCCTGACTCTTTTAATTAATTGTTGTTGTTTATTTTTTCTCTCATCAGCTGTTGAGTGAGGAGGTTTTTGATTTCTCAAGAGGAGAAATGACACAACTGAAGATTAAGGAACTTAAGCACTCGTTAAATAGGTTTGTATTTGGACTTGTAATTTAAGAAATCTTCAGCAGTGTGTTATTTGGTTTTACTTAATCAAAAAAGAAAATAGAAAATTAGAAATCGAAATGTGGGTTCTCAATTCCCTTTGCTTGTGTCTGGTTTACTCTTTGTTGTTCAATCTTATTTGTAGAATTACTTTAACCCCTTAGCCGGTCTCCTATGTCCCTTAGGATTTCAATTCTCCCTTCCCGGGATTTAAGATTCATGCCTACTTTATCATTCATCTTATGGCCCACAAGCAATATTGCAACCCTCAGAGACTCAACATTGTTGACCACTGCTGCAGAAACTACTAGTAATGTGTTGCATCCAAGTTCAATTACCACACTGCCGATGGAGGAGAAAGAGTGGTCCTTACCATCATCAATTCTGGTCCTTGTTGCCACCAAGCCTTAAAGGCTCATACCCTAAATCATCTTGAGCTCATGACTTTCAAATTGATCTCAACTACAAACATCCGGATTACCTTTATGGGGGACCTTCGTCGGACCGAGGAAGATTATTAGGGGGAGGAGGGGTAGATGTTGAGGTAATCTGGTGGTAGGGCCTAGTGAGGAAGAAGGGAAAGAGGCTTTATTGGTTAATCTTATTGTTATTCCGTAAAAGTAAATGTAGGATTAGAATAGTTCTATTCCATATTTCCATTATCAAAGCTATACAAATGCAAATTTCCTTTCCCGATTCCTTTATCATCTTACTCCAATTACCTCACAATGTTTACTCCGTTACGCAATCTCTTATTTTATCTACTTCAACTCGTTATTTGGTTATTCCATCTCTCTGAGTTTATGCTTGGAGTTTGATCTTGTTTATTAGTGTCTGCCTTTAAGTTGTGATACTATCTCAGATGTTCTTACCGTATTCTTCTTGCATTGCTGCAGTGAATTTCAACTTATTCACGAGTTATGCCTGTATGTGCTATCAGCATCCCAGAGGACTGAGTTGATACGTGCTACTCTTTCTACACTTCATGCTTTCCTTTCATGGATTCCTTTGGGATATATTTTTGAATCCCCTCTGGTTTGTCTAATCTGCTTCATTTATTGGTGCTTCTGATTTCCCTTTCATTATGTTTATCTAACTGTTGTGTCTTTGTTTCTTGAATGCTATAGCTGGAAACTCTTTTGAAATTCTTCTCCGTTCCAGCATATCGAAATCTTACCCTCCAGTGCTTATCTGAGGTAATATTGATATTTGATTTTCTTAAGGTCTTTTCTTACCCCTTGTATGTGCTTCAGTATCACTGTATGTGTGGTTATGAATGACTTTTTGTTGATATTGTTACAGGTTGCTGCGCTGACCTTTGGTGAATTCTACAATGCCCAATATGTTAAGATGTACAATGTATTCATGGTTCAGTTACAGGTAAATGGCTATAGGGTTCTCATATCCGTCTTCAATTTTCTATGGTCATATTTGACCGTGTGCTGGAATTATCTTTTCCACTTCATTAATTTCTGCTATTAGTAGATAAGAAAGGGGAGGGGGTGGGTTTTTTTTAAAAATAAATAAATAAATAAATCATTTCCTCATTCAGGTGAAACTTTTAACATCTTGGGGGATGATCTGCTTATTGCCTCTTTATTCTGTGCTTTCCAGTTAGATTTTAAGGAAGTTATGTTTTCCTAATGTTAGAGAAGGGTTTTACGTTTAGCTTACTAAGATGTTGTATCATTTGTGAGCAATATTTTTTCTCTTATGTGTTTGCTGGTTGCTCAACTTGTTTCATTTAAGCTTTTCTTTCTTCGGTTTAATGTCCAAGTCTAAGTTTTGGTGGAAAGGGAAAAAAGGTGCTGAGTATTAAGTTGATTACTGAATTGTGTGAATTACTTTCTGTTAGTGGTGCACTTGGAATTAGCGAAGAATGGGAATGAGTCCCTTAAGAGCTTGTTCAATTATAGCTTTCGGGTTATTATCTCTGGTACTTTTTTGTACTCCGTAATAAACATTGCTGAAACAACAATCTCCATTTGAAGTATCACTTGTTATTTGCTACACAATTTAATATATATAGTCATTGGTGGCTCTATGACTTCGGATTTTTACCCCCCTCTAGGTGCTATGTTCATTCTTTTTTGAGGTGATTATGATTATTTTGTCATTTTATTCACGCCCACTTACCGTTGAATTCTATGGGGAGAAAATTGTAATTTATTCTTCCTTTCTCAATAGTTGCCTCTTTTTGACTTTTCATATTGTTCTTTTACTACCTTTGACCAAGGCCTATTACAAATATATAAAAATAAATTTCATGTTTATAATTGTTGTTGAGTTAATCTCATTACATATTTTTAAATTATAATTTTTTTAAAGTTTAATGAAAGCGTTTATTAATGGTCAAAGTAGTGTGTTTGCAAATTTGACTAGTTAAAATGATGCAATTATTAAGAAATGGAGGAAGTACGTACTACATAAATAGTATTTAGGTGTTAGTTTATATAGGACCAATAATTAATTAATTTATTATTTTGCTAGCTGGTTTTTTTTTTTTTTTTTTTTCGTGTTCCATTTTATTACCCATTAATGAGAAATTCAATTTTAGAAGGGACATCCATTAGTGCTATTAACTCTTTTTATGTTTATAAATTCATTCTTAATTCATTAGTTTATATTGTTATTGATCATATTGTTTGTATTGGTTTTTAGCATGCAGTCAATGCATTTTAAGAAATTTTGGTATATAGTTATTGGTGGTGAACTAAGTTCTAGTAAAGAGTGTTTCAAAAAAAAAAAAAGTTCTAGTAAAGAGAATTGTGGAATTCTGGCACATCAGTTGTTTCTTTTTTCTTTCTTTCTTTTTTTTTGGTTTATATTGATATTGATTATTGCTTTTGATTGCTGTCAGGCTATTCTCCCGCCAACAACAAATATTCCTGATGCTTATGCTAATGGATCATCTGATGAGCAGGTTCTGCTTTTGGTTTTTGATTTCCACCTGAACTATCTGCTAGTTAATTTTCCATTCAAGATTCAACTAACTTCAATTTGTGATGTTTTCTCAGGCTTTTATTCAGAATTTGGCTCTTTTTTTCACTGCATTTTTTAAAGTGAGTTTCTGTAATTAACACTTGCCTTTTTTTTTTTTTTTTTTTTTTGGGTTTCTTGTATAGTTTTTGTCTTGATTTAGGGGTAAAGTCGCATAATGCATTGACTGTTAAATGGATTTTATAACGGTGTGATAATAGTTTACTGATACTTATTTTTCTTTATTGTTTCTTTATTAAGCTGGAATTAGTGTTGCCCCATTTTTAGGCCATATCCTTGTTGCGGGGTGTCTTATCTTTTCTGAAGTTTGTGACCTTAAGCTATGCTGACTACTGCCTGCATTATTTGCATCTAAACTTTTTACACAAATTAAGACAATTGGAGAAAGAGTATTGATGGGTGAGAGGGTGTTACAAAAAGAGTGGATAAAGTACGAGAGAAAATACTGTAAAAAGGTGGGTTTGTGACTTTGTGTAAATAAAAAAGTAGCCAAAACAAGAGATATTGATTGGAAATGTAAATACTGTAGGGTAAGAGGGGTAAGATAGTAAAGAGGGTTTACCAAATATGGAGTAAAATTTAAGTGATAAGTACTTTTTGGAATGGAAAAAGATAGAAATTGTTGAGTAGCTTTCTGAAATGGAGGTAGTATGTTGTCTTTACATCTTTTACATGTTTGTTTCATGTTGATTAGCATCAATTTCACTGATGCCTTTGTTTGCAGTCACATATCAGGGTTCTGGAAGCCTCTCAAGAGAGTATAGCTTCCCTCCTGATGGGTCTAGAGTATCTTATCAACATATCATATGTAGATGATACTGAGGTTTTCAAGGTGAGTTAAATAATTTCTTTGAATCATACTTTTTGGCTCTCAATTTGCGGTCTTGGCTTTTCATGGGTAGTATTGATCTTTGATTCCTTCTTATGTAATTGGTTGTCAGGTTTGCTTGGACTACTGGAACTCGCTAGTCTTGGAGCTGTTTGAGGCACACCATAATGTGGATAATCCTGCAGCAGTTGCGAATATGATGGGGCTGCAGGTGAAATTGTTATGATTCTTTGATATTTCTATACAGTGTCTTATATTTCACTAGGAAGTTTATCTTCTTTCTGATCTCCATGTAGCTGATTTTTCTGTCAATTTACTATCTTCTCTGTATTTTATATTGTTAAAATGTCTTTTAGCATATGTAAGTTTTAGAGATGGATGCCATAACTGCCATCATGTTCCTTGTTTGTGCATTTCTTGGATGGAGGCTCAATTTTGCTCTCGTTCCCTGCTGAATTTTTTACTCAAAAATATGTTTTCTTGGCAGTTGCCCTTTCCTGGCATGGCTGATGGTACGGGCTCTCAGCTCCTGCAGAGACGGCAACTTTATGCTGGCACTATGTCAAAGTTACGTTTGCTAATGATTTGTCGAATGGCAAAGCCTGAAGAGGTTCTGATAGTTGAAGACGAAAATGGAAATATCGTCCGCGAGACTATGAAGGATAATGATGTTCTAGTTCAGTATAAGGTGATTAATCGTTTTGGACTTATCTTGTACCTTAAGTATTGGGTGCTGCATTCTGTTAGAATAGTTATTTTATCCTTAGCAGACTATTTTGGTTATGGTCTTGGAGGCTTTGACTTGTATGAATTTAAGTCTGTATGTGGAGATGCTTTTTTTCTTTTTATCTGCGTGTATTTATTTATTTATTTTTGCGTATTGAAGGATTGATTATCCTTGTAATTGTGAGGAACTGGTGATATGTTTTTTAAATCCTGTGTGCTGGATGGTGCTCTGGTGGTATGATGGTTGTGGTTTTGGCTGGAGATTTTTAGTAGTCATTTTGTGGCAACATCTGAGTTGCTGGTTATCTGCTGCAAAATTATTGTTTTCTACCATAACTTTTGACTGTTGAGCTGTGGGTATAGAGAAATTGCTCTTGTTGAGGAGTTAACAGCTGTACTTGTTTTAATTATCTGTTATTATTCCAGCATGGTAAAAAGTTGTTGCAATTTATTGCGTGATTCTGATTCTTGTGGATTCCTTTCTCTTGCTTGCACCTTTTTAGCCTTTCTCCCTTATAGTTTTTTTCACAAGGAGGGTTTTTGTGTTTATGGGTCATACATTTTTATGTCGCTATCATTGAGAAGGACTGGCTCATTGGTGCTCTGTCTTTTGCAGATCATGAGGGAAACTCTCATATACTTGACACATCTTGACCATGATGATACTGAGAAGCAGGTATTTGACAATTTCTTTTATCAATATCTTTATCGGCTCTATATTGTATGCTGTATTTGTCTGTTATACATGGTCAACATACAAATTTTGGTGTGGTCAAGAGTTGTGACATTTCTCAGCCAGCCTAAGTTTTTATCGTTGGGTTTGGTGGTTGATGTTTGTTATTATACTTCATTATTTACGTTAATGTAATGTCTGGTTTTATTATGGGCATGCCTTTTCTTTACAGTAAATCATTGAGGTTTTTGTTGACAGAATCTAGATTATAGATAAATTGTTGGTGCTAGGATCATCTGTGCTTGATATTTGATAGAAGATATTTGCAGTCAATGGCTCAGTGCCTAATGATATGTGACTTCTTTTGTCCTAATCTGCCCTGTTTTATTTCAGATGCTTAAAAAATTAAGCAAGCAGCTTAATGGTGAAGATTGGTCATGGAATAATTTAAACACATTGTGTTGGGCAATTGGATCAATATCTGGATCAATGTTGGAAGAGCAGGTATTTTATGTAATTTTTTAATCGCAAAATTTTGTTATCAGCAGATCTACGAGTTAAACCCTTGTTACAGTCAACCTTTCATTATTAGCTTTATAATTGAAAATTTTCTGGTGTTTTTTGGTCATTTTTAGGAGAACAGGTTTTTGGTGATGGTTATTCGTGACTTGCTGAATTTATGTGAAATCACAAAAGGGAAAGACAACAAAGCTGTGATTGCGAGTAATATCATGTAAGGGCTCATGCTTTTTTGACTGGTTTCCTGCGAAGCTTACTTTGGTATTGGTGTTTATAGGATTTCAAGCTTTCATGTTATGGCTTGGTATTGGTGTTTAAAGGATTTCAAGCTTTCTTGTTATGGCTTGTTTTGTATTTCCCAGTAATGAATGATTTTTTTTTTTCAAGTTTTGATAGACATATTGGTTGAGCCTTCTTCCTGCTGTCTTTTTTGTTTTTTTTTTTTTGTTATTTGATTTGGTTTATGCCTGTATTCATCAATTTGATGTTGTTGGGGATGGCAGGTATGTTGTTGGGCAGTACCCAAGATTTTTGAGGGCTCATTGGAAATTTTTGAAAACAGTTGTCAATAAGTTGTTCGAGTTCATGCATGAAACACATCCAGGAGTTCAGGTTTGCATTGTTATATTTTAATAATTATGTTGGTATTTAGCCAGTTGACCTTGATTTAGTGTTTTGTTGGAAGTTTGGTTCAGCTTTAATTTTATTATATTTATTTTGTTTGTGTAGATATTGATGTAACCTTTTGATCCATTGCTTCTTTGGCCTTCAGTAAAATTTCATATGTTATTATCATGTTTTTTACAGGACATGGCATGTGATACATTCTTGAAAATAGTTCAGAAATGCAAGCGTAAATTTGTCATTATTCAGGTAATGGGAACAAAGGCTGGATTTTTATTTTTATTTTTTTTATTTATATATTTTTTTAAATTTTTTTATGGCGTGCTATATATTATAGTTTTTCACTCTATTGCTCTTTAGACATCTTTGTGGTTCTTGATGTTGAACCTGTGGAGTTCACATACATGAAGACTTTATGATAGATTTTTTCTAATTGCAGGTTGGGGAAAGTGAGCCATTTGTATCTGAACTTCTTACCGGCCTTCCAACAACAATTACTGACCTTGAATCTCATCAAATTCACATGTTCTATGAAGCTGTATGTCATTCCCCTTTATCTGTTGTGTTATTCAAGTGTTTTCCAATTGTGTGACAGCAATTTCTACGCATTGCTAGGTTGGTCATATGATCAGTGCTGAATCTGATCCACAAAAAAGGGATGAATATCTACGTCGCTTAATGGAGTTGCCCAATCAGGTACCTAATCTTTGATGCTTTAATATAATGGTATTTGTTCTCCTTCGTCATGTTTTTATGTGATTGTGATCATTTTTTTGCTGCACAGAAATGGGCGGAGATCATTGGGCAGGCACGCCAAAGTGTTGATGTGCTGAAGGAAACTGAAGTGATCAGGGCTGTTCTTAACATTTTACAGGTAGAAACATAACTGAAATTACGTATGTCGCTAATAGAAATGTCGTTGCTTATGTATTACCCTTAATGTATGAGGTAAATATTAAAAAGATTGTAAAGTATACTGTTTTTGTCCTGTAAAAGGGAAAGGAAAAAGGGTTTATTCAGAAAAAACCCAATTTGCCTTTAGTGGCTGCCAATCATTTCTTCATTTTAGCATAATAGTGATTGGGTTTTTTGGCTAGGTTTTTTTTTATTGTTTTGAGTTTATGTATTAATTGTCTGAATGATTTCTCAAGTTGATTGCCTGAGGTTTTTGAAGAGTTGCTGATTAATTTTATTCCCATGTTTTTTCCCTTCTTATCAGACAAATACAAGTGCCGCCACCTCTCTTGGCACTTGTTTCTTCCAACAGATCTCGTTGATCTTTTTGGACATGCTTAATGTGTACAGGTATATTGTATTTTTTTTATTGTTCCCTGTTTCTTATAGTTTGTATTGCTTTATTTGTGATGTAGTCTAATAACCCATCCTCCCTTTCTCTCTCTGCCTTTCTTTTCTGGGCTTTGTAGAATGTATAGTGAACTTATCTCAAACACCATTGCTGGCGGCGGCCCTTTTGCATCAAAAACCTCGTTTGTGAAGCTTTTGAGGTAATACTAGATCTTAAATCTACATTCCTGCCTTTTGAGGCTATTAAATATTATTCCTTCTTTCTGCTTTTACTTGCTTTTGCATTGAAATCTTGTTGTGGTTTACTTTGCTTGAATCAGATCGGTGAAGCGAGAGACTCTTAAGCTCATTGAAACATTCTTGGATAAGGCTGAGGATCAGCCACATATTGGAACCCAATTTGTGCCGCCAATGATGGATCCTGTTCTTGGGGATTATGCAAGGAATTTGCCTGATGCTAGGGAGTCTGAAGTCCTCTCTCTCTTTGCTACTATAATTAACAAGTAAGATCCTACTTTGAGGCTATCATTTGTTTGAAATTCTATTGTAATGTGATTTATGCGTTTCCACATGCATTTTGCTATTCCTACTATTTGCATATTGTCGTTGACTAATATTTTGTATTGGTCACTACGATATTACTGAATTTGATTCCTTAAACTTTGTTAATTGCTTTGGAAAATTGCAATTTGGGTTATGAATGAGTTTATCAAGTTGCTAACAGTGTGTTACTATAAACAGTATGAGCCTAGCTAAGTAATGGTGCAATTTTCATTTTTTCCCCCTGCAGTTATTATGATTGCATATGCTAATGCCTCGGTCTTATGATGCATATTAGGTTTTTGAAGCTATTGTAATTTGCAACTCCTTTGGATTATAAACGAGTCTTCTGTGAACTTTTGTCAGGTACAAGGCTGCGATGACTGATGATGTCCCTCGCATTTTTGAAGCTGTTTTCCAATGCACCTTGGAGGTGAGCGTCTCAACTTTCTTTAGCAGTATTGTCTTGAAGTGTTTACATGTTTGGATCTGATATTGTGGAAAGTAAACTGAATTACCAAACTATATTTTGAAGTATAGCAATCTGATTTTGATGAACTATTAGTCATTGTCTTGCACCCTAATGTCACGTGCTGAGTGACCTGTTTACCCAGGAAAGTAAAGAGATGTTGTCCTCTTCTATGCAGCGCAATGTACCTGCTGCTTCATAAAACTGCATTTGAAGTTATATATGCTGCTGCATAGTATCTGCATCTATATGCTTACATTGGATTTTGTTGCTTTGGTTGGGATTTTTACCTTTTTTTTTTATGCTGGATGGGCCTTTCTGTTAGCTGTTTTTCTATATGGAGAGTTATTGATGCTGTTTTGTATGAGAGAGCTGTCATCAGGATTTTCCCCTTCACTATGTTACCTAACATGTATATTTATTGTGCGGTTAGATGATAACAAAGAATTTTGAAGATTATCCAGAGCATCGACTAAAGTTCTTTTCATTACTTCGGGCAATTGCTACTCATTGTTTCGCTGCATTGATTCGACTGTCACCTCAGGTGGTTTTTATTTTTATTGCTATTACTATATATTTTGTATTTCATGTCTCTAATTTCTTTGGAAAGTATTTAATAATCTTCTATTCTTCTGTTTGTCAAGTATAATTTTTTTGTTAACTTATGTTGCTTTAATTGTGATTATAAAATAGTCATTTTATTAAATACTGTTTTTCTGTATTTGGAGAATTTTAGACAGTCTTAGGAAAAGATAACGTCACATATTTAGTAATATCTACCAAATTATTATTATCCTAACATATTTGCCTATTCCAGCAATTGAAACTCGTGATGGACTCGATTATCTGGGCATTTCGTCATACAGAAAGAAATATTGCTGAAACTGGGCTTAACCTCCTTCTAGAGATGCTTAAGAACTTTCAGGTTTGATGATGCCTCTTGCTCTTTGTGACAGTGTTGCTACTTGTGCTGTTTGCTTATGCTTACTGTTTCACGTAACAGGTGTCTGAGTTCTGTAATCAGTTCTACCGGACTTACTTCTTGACAATTGAGCAAGAAATTTTTGCTGTGCTTACGGACACCTTTCACAAACCTGGGTTTAAGCTGCATGTGTTGGTCTTGCAGCATTTATTCTGCCTGGTATACTTTTTATTTATTTATTTATTTTGGTTTCTGGTTCTCGAGCATTCGTACATTGTGAATACAGACTTTGAGGTGAAACCCTTTTATTTTAGCCTGCCGTGGAATTTTCCATTTCTTTATTTCTTTAGTTCTGCATTTGTGAAATCTGAATATAAAATTGGTTTTATGTACATTTTGTTTACTTTCACGGAGGATCATTATATAGCATTTAAGAGACGTTGTATTTCCCATTTGCTGATGTTTGTGTGGTCTAGAGGTAGTAAATTGGCTTTGTTACAAGAAGTGAGTTTGTTCCTAAAAAAGTTGCTCAAAAAGAAGTGACATTGTGTAATCCTCATTCTAAAAAGAGTCCAAATTTTTATTGATGTCAATTTTTTAAAAATTAGCTGCTTTAGTGGCAAAAGTAGGAGAGGGACTGAAAGTATGTGTAATGTCGCTGATAGTTCTAGTCCCATGCATCTCTGGTTTCATGCTTTGACCTGACAACCAAGCATGTCAAAGTTTAGCTTTTGCCTAGAAGTTATAAAGTAAGAGTTTGTAAGAAGGCATGAACAGTGGTGTTAAGAATCTAGCTGTTGCTTATTGGGTTCCTTTCAGGTACAATCTGGTGCTGTCACAGAACCTCTATGGGATGCAGCGACAGTCCCTTATCAATATCCAAATAACGAGATGTTTGTTCGTGAGTACACAATAAAGCTGCTCAGTACTTCATTTCCTAACATGACACCTACTGAGGTACGTTTTAATTTATTCTAAAGATCTGGGTTATGTCTTTATCCTTTGTTTTAAGTTTTAAGCTTTTACAGGTTACTCAATTTGTCAATGGACTGTTCGAGTCAACAAGTGAGCTTCCCGCATTCAAGAATCACATACGGGACTTCTTGGTGCAATCAAAGGAGTTCTCAGCTCAGGTAAAATCATGTCGCATTGCTGTTACTTTGTTCTTCACATGTTTCTGCAGCATTTATGCTTTAAATTTTTATTTGGATGGCATTTATTTAATGGAAGAGATTGCCCAGAAAGCATTTATATTGCTTTATACTTGCTTGGCGTGGGTTAAAGCACGATCAAATACCTTTTGACCTGAAAATACTTGAATGTTTCCATGTTTTCCCCAGCTATACTTTGCTGCTTGGTCGATAGTTCTCTTATCTGTTAGACAGAAATTTCAGTTTTTGCTCCCGTTTGGTGTGATGAACATCATAAATCACCCTTGATAAAAACAAGATTAATAATTTTTGCATACAAAGCTTCTACAGCAGTAAAGTTTTATAAATTGTGTGCCAAGTGTTCTCTCTTGGCGTCTTTTTTACTGTAATTTTATAAATTGTTGCTTTTATTTTCTGCAGGACAATAAAGACCTTTATGCAGAGGAGGCTGCTGCTCAAAGGGAGAGGGAACGCCAAAGAATGCTCAACATTCCTGGGCTTATTGCTCCTAATGAGATCCAAGATGAAATGGTGGATTCTTAAGAAGGCTAATATTCTGGGCATAATTGCTTCGTGGTTCCTAACTTAATCATGGGGGAACTTAGATTAACCAAAGGTTTATGAGGCTGGTTGGCAAGCATGATCCACATTTTTCCGGTGCTGTTTCTCTGAAGTATAATTGTTTTTGGCTTGTGGATGATGACGGTGCCCCTACTGGTAATCTTGGTTCTCTTTAGTGGGCTTATATCATCAATTGGTTGGTTGTAGATTATTTAGGTTTTCCTAGGAACATACAAAAGCCGTTTTAAGGGCTTTTTTAGAATTCAGTTGAATTGTATTCATCTGGGGGGTTAAGAGGTGTGTTATTAGTTCGACTTTCTGGCATCAATCTTTTGATGTAGTTATTATAATTTGTAAGTACTGCGTTAGCTGGTTTGTGCAGAAAGTTTTCTTATACTTTTGGGGTTTCTCTTTTAGGAATGGGGGTCTATATTAGACTGTCAGTGTATTCTTATTGACAAAGAGCATTGTTCTTTGATCTACATATACAATTTTGTTCGACTAAATGTTTTGTTATATAGCAATGAGATTTATATCATTAGTTTTGCTTTTGAAATGAGGCTCGGTTTGGAAAAAATTTCCAAGAAAATGATTTTCCATTGTTAAGGCTTGTAAAGAAAATGAATCAAAAGGTTAGAAAACAAAGAAAGATGGTTATTTATACCCGGGTGCACGGTGCACCTATGAGTATTTTGTTTTCATTTTGTTTTTTTTTTTCTTTTCTTTTTTAGCCATCGAGCGAAGAGCAAAAACTAGCTTTGAGATAGTTGTCTGCATGGTGCACTCGAGTGTATAAATAATTTAATAATTTCTGATAAAAGATATGTACAAAGGATATATATCAATTGGTCTTGACCTATATCTGGATATTTAAATATTTTACTTTCAAAAGGTAGGATTGTCACTTTTTTTTCCCCTTATTCCTAATATCTCTTTCATCCATTTTCTCCTACTAAAGGAAACAAATTGTACAATAGGATATTTACATTAAATTGATTATCTTAGGAAAGGAATATGTTCTTTTTGTCAAAGCAAATGGAGCCTTATATTTCAAATGCATTATTGTTTCAGCTCAATATTTGCTTAATTTATTTTGTAAACATAAGATGATCACATATGTACGCTCTCTATATACTTTGTACTTTTTAAGAATGACAGGTGGGTATAAATAAGAATGGCTGGTGGGTATAAAAATGCATCTCGCATTAGACCTGTCCCAATTAGAGTGCATACGGGTCTAATTTTGGCGGAGAAGTACACGGGTATGGGTTTAAAAGTCATACCCACCGTGGGAAAATCAAAGGCGAATTGAATTTGTGGAAGAATTCAGGTGGGTGAGCTTGATTAATTGACATTAAAGATGAAAGAAAATGGGGTGGAAGACAGAGAATTGAGAATCGAGAGAAAAAAGAAATAATAAGGAAAAGGGAGGGAAGGTGGCCCACAATGACGTCACACATAATTGAATAATCGGTGGAAGTTTTAATGTTTAGGAAAAATAGTAGGTGTTAAAATTCAAAAAAAAAAAAAAAAAAAACAACTATTGGGGAATATTATTAAAAACACAAACAATTATTGGTGGTTATTGTAAAAAAACTCTAAAATTTTGAGATAAAAATATACTCAACAATTTAAGAAATAAAATTCTATTTCCTTTGTTCCATTACTCACATGTTAGGTTTTAAACTTTTTGTTTTTGTTTTTGTGTTTTTTTTATTATTATTATTTTTTTTAACCGGTCCTATATTATTTTTTACAATTTTTTTTAATCAAATCAATTCATTAATACAAAGCCATACGACATCTAGATTAGAAAAAAAAAACTTATTTATATTAGAAAAAATGAGCAAAGAGTTAGGAAGAATAAAATAGGAGTTACTTATTACTCCGTATTTTTTTTTTTCAATTTAATCCATTTTAGTTTATATAAATAATGAAATTAATTAACGTTATACTTTCCATCCAATATAAGGTGTTTTTTAAGTTTAAGTTTGAGTCTTGTAGTATGATCAAATAATGATAGTGAAATGGATTTATTGATAAATAATTCATTCATAATTAGCATTTACATCAATATACACAACTCTTATTCCACTATTTCAAACTTGCCGCGAACCATATTTTTAAATGTATTTGCATAATTTTAAATAAAGTATTTTACTTTCGGCGTTGATGTTATGATTTTTGAGTTGATAACAATATCTAAACCGTATGTAAATGTAGATAAGTTTTCAATTATTAAAACATTAAAAAAAAACATCTTATCGATAAATGACAATAAAAAAAATACAAATTGGGGATAATATAGAAATAAAAATAATAGTAAAAAATGAATTGAAAAATAATTGAAAATAAGTTAATTTTTTCAAAAATCCATTTAAAATCACAAATTATATTGCGAAATGTTAAGATATTATAACATAGTACGGTTTTGATTTGTTGTATATGAAGGTTCATCTTATATATATTATTATAATTATAAAACTAGCAAAATATAAGGATAATTATCATTTACTTTTTTTTTTTATTTTTCTTCAATTAAGTTTTTGTTTATGTATTGACATTTCTTTAAATAAATTAGGTTTAGCTTTAATTTCAAACCAATCCAGTTATTTTAACCACCATTAAATTTATATACGCATGTATCATATACGATACATGTAAAAACAAATTACATGAAATAAATTTATATTTACAAATTACATGAAATAAATTTGTATTAACAAATTATATGAAATAAATTTATCTTAAAAACTTACATGAAATTATTACGATTTTTACAAAAAGACATTAATTGTGTTAATTTTTTTTAAATTGATTATTAAATTTCAGGTTATTGATTGTAAAAATTACTTTATATTTGGTGTTGTAAATATATGTTGATTGTAAGTTTTAATTTGTTTTTGAATGATATAATAACCGAGAATTATAAGATAAGAATTTGATTGAAATCATGTACAAAATTATCATTCTCCCATTTACTGAAAATGTGGTTGACTAATCTTTCAAATGCGTTAATGAAATTTTTTTTGTATTTGTATTTCCCGACAAATTGTATGTTTGTAATTTAGCAATTAATTTGATTTGGTTATTCTTTACTTTTTTTCAAAATATTTAAATTAAATATTTATTTCCAAGAAGCCAAACTTTTTTGGTTGGTTAGCCATCCATTTGATTAGAATAAACCAATGGCAATGGCCATGAAATCTTATGATTCTCGTTGTTTAGTTGTGATGATTCAATATATGTCATCATGTTATAATTATGTTAATGATAATATATACCGCCAATTGTTAGGAGGAAATTTTAAGTTATTTAATTTGTTAATTAGTGTCAGTTGCTTGTTTTTTTTCTTTTCATGTTAATGATTTGTTATATGTTAACTTGTTGCCTTTTGTTTAAGTTAATTAGTGGCTTTTTGATGTCCATTATAATTTTATACCCCTCATGATAATGAAGAATATTTACGAATCTTTTTCCCAAATATTTATGTTGACTTGTATGAGGCGTTGATTATGCAAAAAACAAGGATTTATAGTAAGTAATTTAAAATCAAGTTTACAAATGATATTATTGTACCATTTCATTCATTTAAATTGACATGATAATTTATTTTTCAGAAATAACAGGGCAAACATTTTCAATTTTTGAATTTTTTGACTTTTATTACAAGAAAAAATCATGAAATTGTTTTTTACTACCAAAAATTTTAAAAATTTTATTTTACCATAAAAAAAATTAAAAATTGTTTTTTACCCCCTGCTGTCAAAAACTTAATGGAATATTTTAAATTCTTCGATTTTTGTGCCAAACACATCATATTTAGGGGTTTTGGGGGGCATTTTGGCCCTTTGGGCCCAATTTGAGGTCGGAATCGACAAAAAATGATCATAAATGCTTCTTTTGTGCATTGAAAAATACCTCGGTTTGCGTAAATCTCGCAAAATGAGGCATTTTCGATCATTTTTGTCAATTCTGACTTCAAATTGAGACCGTAGAGCCAAAATGCCCCTTAAACCTATGAACGACATGTTTTGCGCATGAAAATCGAAGAGTTTTTCTTTAAACCGTTAAATTTAACGATTTTCTTGACGGTAGGTGGTAAAAACAATTTTTAGAAATTTTTTTGGAGGAAAAGATAAATAAAGATGAGGAGTCTAGGACAATGACCTGTGAGGTGAACTTCTATTTCTTATTACTATTCAGATTATTCCTTTTGGAATCGTGAAAATAACTGCATATATTTGGTGTTATAGATGTCAAACATAGAAGGGAACACAGGTCAGACTAGCCGTTTGATTGAAACAACAACAGTAGAACAAGAGACAGTGATCGAAACGACATCGAAGGCTACAACGAGGTTAGTTTTTCGAATGTCTTAAAAGTATATACCAAATATTGTAGCCTATTTGTAATGATAATTTATGCTCACAGTGAACTGGAGGAAAAGATAAGTAAAGATGAGGAGTCTAGGACAATGACTTGTGAGGTGAACTTCTATTTCTTATTACTATTCAGATTATTCCTTTTGGGATCGTGAAAATAACTGCATATATTTGATATTATAGATGTCTCTCGAGTTCCATTTTCAAATTGGAAATTATCTTGGAGGAATGTATGAGGGGAGGGTGAGTTGTGGAACCTTTAATTATGAAAAATCTTTCATCGAGCCAAGCTCTTCCCAAAAGAAGAATGTTGATGTGCAGAGAAAACTTGGATTGAATAATGAGTTCATTATGGCAATAGATTATTTGGTCGATAGTGAAGCATCATTTGAGCTTTTGGTGGGAGAACCGGTTATGCCGGTTAGATATTTTTTCCAAACACAATTGGAGTTATTTCAGAGTACAAATAAGCAATGTGCGTTTAATGAAGAATCTAATTCAAAATGGTGGAAACACATTGCTGGTTTTTTACTCAGATTTTTGGGTAAGTAATTAATAATGTAATTATGTGACATGTATGTTTATGTTTATTATGTTCAATATGAAGTTATATTACCAATGTTGGAATTATAATGTAAAAAATTAAGTTAACCTAACAATTATTTTTTATTATTTTTCAGTGATGTAATCCATGGGTTAATATAGTTAAACTCTATGGGTTACGTATGTGGTGATTACCAATGTTAATTTAATAATTATATTCTCATAATTATATTATTACTAGTTTAAAACTGCAAAAACTATTATTTCCAAAAAAAAAAAAAAAAACTGTCAAACCTCCGAAATTCGTCTCTACACTTCAAGGAAAACTCAACAAAATTCTTCCATCATTAACCTGTTATTTGAAATTTTTCAAAATCAGATTTCATATCAAACTATTTGCTGGAGATTTAAAAGTTATCGAAGGAAATCAGATTTTCTACGATGGTGAAATTATTTGTTGTTGTTTGTTAATTAGTTTGTCTCTATTTTTTTGTTTTCTTTCTACATCATAAATGCATTAATATGGTGACATGTTGCAAATATGAATTTAAAATTGAATTATTTAATGTGATAAAATATTATTAAAACTTATATACAATATATGTAATAACAAATTACATGAAATAAATTTGTATTAACAAATTATGTGAAATCATTAAGATTTTACATACTATAAGAAATTAATAGTGTCAAAATTCTTTATTTTAATTCATTATTAAATTTCTGGTTATGGATTAAATTGTGCCTTAATTGGATCAAAGACCGAGAATCATGATATAAAAAGTTTGATTAAAATCATGCAAAATATTATTGATGAATCTTACAATTTTTCGAAAGATTTGATGGGATTCCTTGTATTTGTATCTCCCGACAAATGGTATGTTTTAACTTTAACAAATTATTTTGATTTGGTTATTTTTCACAATTTATTCATAATGTCTAAATGGAATATTTGTTTTTTTGGAAATATATATTTTTTTTGGCTGGTCAACCATTCAATTTTTTTGGTCAATGAAAGAGAGGGTCGATTTTATCATGGATTTAAAATCTTTTATGAAACCAAACATTTTAATTGAAATGGATTTAGATGCAAGTCTTATAAAACTCGACTCTTTTGCAAGTTAAGGTGGAAAGAGTGTTTCATGGGATGCAATGATGAGGATGAAGTGTTTTAGGAGATCTATAACAACACTAAAACTAATGGTAATGAAACTTTATGATTCTCATTATCTAGTTGAGATGATTCGCTATGATTCTATATGGCAACCTGTTACCATCATGTTAAAATTTATGTGTACCGCCAATTGTTAAAAGAAAAAGTTAAGTTATTTTTTTTAAATTTGTTAATTAGTGGCAGCTGGTTGTTTTTTTTTTTTAAAAAAAAATTATGTTAATAATTGTTGGAGGTAATCCGACACAGATTTGGATGGGTGTTTGTTCCAGTGCACAATAAACATTAAAGGCTCGGTTTTAACATCTTAGGAATGAAAATGGGTTTTAAGATCTTTAATTAATAGAAAATTGGGTGAAATTTAGTGGTTGAAATGACCCCTTAATTCATCATTTCGAAACTTGTTGTTTTTATTGCAAGATAAAAATACAAAAGTGAATCTTTTACATAATAAATAAATGTTTTAAATGGGCCCACTTGTAGTTACTATATTTTTTATGTGATAGTATGTTAGTTTGTTATTGATTTCACCCTCTGACCAACTCAACAAGAATGTGACTTTTGTTGTACAAAGTTTTAAAGCTTGATGTTGTTTGTGGCTCTTGAACTCTTAAGATTTCTTGTTGATAAAAATAAACTCAAAAATAGACTAGTACAATTCTAAACAAGTAATCTTTGTATATCCGAAGTGTATGTCTCTCGCTCTCAAATGCATTGTTTGAAAATTGATCAATTCTACTGTCCCTTGTTGATATGTTATGCCTTAACTTTATAGACTTTGTGCTGTTAAATATTCATATGACTGTTTTTATAAAGAAATCCGATATATCTCTTATCTAGAAAAGAAACCATTCCATGAATTGAAGTCCACATATTCCTCTACAAATCTCTTTACATCTTTCATTCCTTAACAATTGTACAAGTCAAAGGTTTATGGGTGGACAGGTGGTGCTTATTAATTAATGATATACATTATAGTTGATTAAGAAAGCACCTTATATGTTCTACATGTGATGTTATATTAATTTGTAAAACCTTTTCTTACTTGTAGGTTCATTTACTTACAAATTAATGAAATCATCCTATGCTAATATATCAATATGCAGCATAGCAGAAACAACTAATAAAGGACTTAACAGATAGACATAACACTAAATAAAACAGGAATTATCAAGTTTTTGGTGTTATTTTCTTTGCTGAACCTTGCAATTAGTCTCTGATTCCTGCTAACTAGCAGGACTTGTTCACTACTTCTAACAACTTCTTGAAATCTTCGTTGCAGCTCCCCTTGGAGCTAATGGCCTTTTCCACAAGACTTCTTAGACCGCTGACATTTTCTCTCATTTTTTTGCCTTCATCACCATGTAGAATTTTCTCCAGGCTCTTGACTACTCCATCCTTGGTGAGAACTCCGCCTTCAACTTCCAAACCTATCTCCCAAACAGCTTCTACTAATCGTCCATTCAACATCTGTTCACCATGGAATGGCCTTCCGATGAGTGGAACTCCAGAGGCTACGCTTTCCATTACGGAGTTGTGACCGAAATGGGTTATGAACACTCCTACTGCATCATGTGCCAAAATATCTGTTTGTGGTGCCCATGACACAAGCATGCCATTCTTCCTGCTGCTCTCTAGAAATCCATGGGGTAGATGCTCCTGTAAACGTCGTTCCCATGTCAAATACTTGGGCAGTAAAATGCAGGAACATCAACAGTTATAGTGCAGCACTGCAGCATCTAGCCGTCTATAAGGTAATTGAGGATGAAAATTCAATCTTGTAAGAATGCCTTGCATGTTACTACTCTAGCTAGAAGGGTGTATATTAGACCTCTATAGTGTAACACTATGACAGCCAAGGGTAGCTAACTAGCTACAATACGGATAGTCAGAGGCTTACAATTGGCCTTACAAACAACACATTTTCTTCAGGCACATTTTGGTTTCATTCACGTGTACAGTCAGAGACTTTCCAAGAGGTCACCCATCTAAGACTTCATCCGTAGTACTCTACTGTACATCAAATCAGAGTTATCTTCATCACATATAGAGTATAAATGAATTTGTGTTAGTACCTTGTTCAAACATTATACTTTGGATTTGTTTCTAGGCTTATAATTAATTAAAAAAATGGTTATAAACATTGAGAGAATTTGCAAAGTTGCATATATGTTCTCTGCATCCAATTTAACCAAGAAAGCCTACTGATATGCATATTCTTGAGACATTGGCTTAGGACTAATTATGTTCATATTGACCTCAAACTCTATATTAATTAAACAAGTACATGACTGGCATTGTTACAGAAATTGATCACTATAGAAGCGAAAAGGAATTACCTTTAAATCGTCCCTTAGAGACCATATAAACTTGACTCCACTTGCTTCCAATCCTTGAGCTAAAGCTGCAATCTCACTTGGACTAGGCCTTGCAATAGAGCCAAAACTAACATACACAACCTCTGCCTTATTATGACCCTCCTGCTGTTTATCAAGCCAAACTAGGCAGTTGTTTGTATCAGGAGTTTTCGGTGGTGGCATCATTAGACTAAGAGGTCCAAGGCAAAGCAAGTTTGGCAGCTTCGACTTCAAATCATCGAGTACAGCAGAGTTGAGCTCTGCACATGTACTAACACACACTGCAGCTGCTCGCGGTAAGACTTGAGCCATTTGGTGAAGCATCTTTGAGAAGAAGGATCCGAAATTTCCCATGACAATACCATCAGGCAAATCTCTTACTCTAAACTTTGACATTCCTGGTACAAATTCTAACAGCTCATCTTTTCTTTGTTCAGCAATGCCTGTACTCATTTAGGAAGGGTTAAAACATCAGCTATGTATGTTATTTGGAGTTAAATACTTGTATCATACACGAGTATGGGACCAAGTGTCACACTTGACTGTTTTATGAAAGGTTTTTTGTCGTGTTTATGATTTAAAATAAAGTGTCGAAGTGTCTATACACAAATTGGAATATCATAGAACCGATACACATACTTGAGGTAAAGTGAAGAGTTCTAATTAAGTATCATAGCTAACACAAGCAACATGTAATGAAATTAATGTTTATAGTTTCATAATTAGCTTCATGTGAAAATTCAAGACATTTTCAACACAAATTCTTTATAAATAAATGTCAGGCGATAGTTACATGTACTACCAATTTCTAGTCTGTGTACTTAGTACTATTAACATTCATCAACCCTACCATATTAATTAGTTTAGCCACAATATAATTACTACGAGTATAAAATATAGACTACCTTTATCCGGCCTTAAAATTTGTCACATTTTTTTTTCTCTATTAGGTTGCTCCCGCGTAGTGGAATCTTAACTACAATCTCACGTAATTATCTTAGTTTCTACTAGTTTTCTTTAATTATCAATTTCAATTAATCAAAACTAAATATAGTAAATAAAATATAAATATATCGGGGTAAATAATTGGGGACAGAGGGAGTATATAAGTATACGATGATTTTACCTTGAATGCCAATCTTTTCCCTAATAAGATCAGTGTAAAAATGAACAGCAAGTGAATGTTCTTCAGACATGTACACAGGCACCCAAGGCACACCTTTCTCTTCAGCCATCTCCACCACAAACCACAAGAAAGAATCCCCAATCATACAACTAACCTTCCTCCCCTTCTCCTCCTCTGCCTCGGCCACCGCCTTCCTTAAACTCCCGGGGGCCGAAACCATGAATAACTCAATTGGTTCTTGTGGGTTACCATTGAAAACATACCCTTTTGGCATCCCATCCCAAACATCATAAGCCTTAATGTTAGGCAACAAAATTTCATCTTTACACCCCAAAAAAGTCTTGTTATTAGACTCATTAGTACTAAAAAATGAGAAGATTATAGTAGGTGCAAATGAGGCTAATCTTTTGGTTATGTTAAAAAGTGGTGTAGCATGTGTTGCAAATGGGAAGGCAAATACAGCTACATGAAGTTGATCATTAGAAGATTTGGGGTTGTAATTTGGACTTAAATTTGACATTATGGTATGATTTTAAAGGATTATTATCAAACGGGTTTGTTAATTAATCATAATAAATGATATAATTAATCAAATAGTTATATGAATTGAGTAATTTGGGTTGTGATATATGTGAAGATGTTTCTTGGAACAATAAATAGGTAATTATCCAACAATTCAGAATAATAATATAAATATAAAACTACATAATTGATAAAAATGAAAGTCATCTTTTTCCTTCAAAAGAAAAATATTTACTCATAAAAGAAAAGGTCTTCTTTTTGTGATTTGGTAGGTATAATATGTGGTAAGTAGGACATCCAACGGTTCTACTTGACAAAATATATATGGTGGGGATACCTTTGAATTGTTTGTTACGATATTTATGAGTTAGTTATGAAAAGATCCAATTTCTTATGTTCAGAATTCAGATATACATTAAAAGCTTTTTTCTTTGAAATTCTAGTATGGGGCTATCTTTAGACCTGTTCAATGGGTCGAATTCTGACCAAACCTTAATTAAAATGGATCAGGTTGGGTCATGGTTCATGGGTTATTAGGCTCGACCCGACCTAGCCCATTCACACCTTGTAAATAAAATTATAACACATTAACAGGTCATTAAGCAAAAGAAAATTTGAATTTTATATAGGGTTTTTAAAAGGGTCTTATAAAGCCAATAAGTTAATACGGGGGTGTTTGGTTGATTATATTGGAATGGATTGGAATATAATCTTATACTAGAAACATATGGATTCTAAAACCCATACAAGCCTAAAGTTATTTGGTTTATTGTTGGAATGGACTGTATTCTTCATTAATAGAATGGATTGTGAATCTTTGGGGGAGGAGAGGGGGGAGGTGAATATTAGAATCCCTTAGGCATGAGATTCCATTACTAAAAAACTCAACCAAACAAAAAATAGATGGAATTGGAATGGATTTTAATTCCATTCCAATGCATTCCAAATGATATCTATATTCATTTTCATTCTTCTGTACTTTTTTGACTTGAGTTTCTAATTTCCTTTTCCTGCAAAGTTAGCCTACATGTCATTAATTTTAAAAATTATCAACATAGATATGAAATGTGATCAATATTTTAAAATTATATGTTTAAAAAGAAATTAACAATATTCCACAAGACTGAGTTTCATAAGCGGCTGATCACATCGTATGATCGAGGTTACTTATTCGGGATTACTCGATCAGGGGTTACTTGATCAGAAGTTAATTAGTCAGGGGTTACTTGGTTAGAGACTCAGGGGTTATTCGGTCGGTCAGAGATCAATCAGTTGGTCAGGGGTTATTAGATTGGATCAGTGTTTTTGTGTGTGTCAACTGGCCACACGATGATTTCAATGTAGTAAAAATAATTTCATTTCACTAACAATAATTTCAGCTACTTAAAAATAATTTTAGTAATGATTTAACAAAAATAAGGCGGAGTGACGTCTATAACGGGCCCTAAGTGTAACGGAGTACATTTTGGCAATTGTACAAATTTTCAAGTGACAATGTTCCTTTGAATCCTTTCAGGCTTTTCAACCCCTTTTCTCTTCCCTCTTTCTCCCAATTTTCTCTATCCTCCCGGCGCCATGGGAGCACCAGAAACATATCGAGAACGAAAAAGCTGCCACTGGTTTGATATAATCTGTTGAAGTTAGACAGTTAGTTATTATCCGTTTAGTAAATCATTAATTATTGTTGTTGTTGTGCATTATTTGCCAATTTATCATATACTATTCACTAATTCTTAGTTTTAATCCAGCTAGATACTTGAGTAATTTTTATGCATTCATTCAGTGTTGAAGCTTGAATGATCATGTGATGTTGGTTGCTGTTGGAAGAAAATGATGCCATATAATTGGTATCTATAATTAGTATTACTAGTTCGAGTCATGGTATTATTGGCTATCAGTGGCAGATCTAGGAATTTTATTAACTACTACTCTTGTAATGGTACCATTGTAAATTTGTGAGTATGTAGTAATAGAGGTGTTACTTTGCTATTTTAGTAGAATGAACCCTCTTCCTACTATTGTTGAATTCAATCAATTTGCTATTTTGTCCAATGTATAGGAACCTCGATGCTCTCGGTGTGTTTTCCTAATCATTATTCCCTTGCTATCACCCTGAATTGTTATTGCCATTTGTTGCAGGTTGATCTTGCCGTCTCTGTCTTTGGCAAAATTATTAAACTCGGGTTTCGTCTTCATGATGTCACCTTTAATACTACTTCTATTTCATATTACTTGCAATGATTTGACATAAAGTGTGAGTGCAAAGTGTCTAATCATTACAAATAATATGAAACAGAGGTAGTTACTTAATGGCATTGCTCTCACTGGCAACTAAACTTGAGCATTCGATTTTCTTAAGTCTTATCTACATTATGCACCAGCAACTTGTGCAGCCGAATCCCTGATGGTGTCACCTACAATTGTCTCATTTAAGGGTTATCTTTGCAAGGGATGTTGGTAAAATACCTGTCGATTCCAATAACAAAAATAGAGAAGATGAAAGGGAAAACACTTTATTGAAGATCTCAACTCACAGTCGCGCCGTGGAACAATAATCCACTGCCTTAGAAGCGAAATATGCCACCACCGGTACAGGTTTCCTGATGACGCACGCCCCCCAAGTTTAACGCAACTCTCTCCGTAATCCGTGCACCCGAACTCGAAGAGTAGAATTGCTCAAGAACTGTTCAGATCTCAAAAGGTAGGTTTGTGTTTCGGCTAGAAAGTGAATAATAATATCACGAAAGGATAAGACTCGTATTTATATGAGTCCTAGAAAAGGAAACACGTAAGTCAAACCGACCTAGGAAAAAATGCGGGCCCGATCGGGCGAGCTGCCGCCCGATCGGGCGCGAGATCAAGTTTTTCCAGACGTAGTGTCGCGCCCGGTCGGGCGATCTGAAATCCCCATCCCGGGCAAGCCATCGGGCGAAGCCGCCCGATCGGGCTCGTCAAAAACTTTAGTCCGCCGCCCGGTCGGGCGAAGCCCGCCCGATCGGGCGCGAGAGATCTTGTAGAAAAACTCTTGTCCGTCGCCTGATCGGGCGCGAGAGTTCCCTATTTTCCTTGACCACCTTCGCCCGATCGGGCGCGAGTCATCCGATTGCATTACTATTTCCAACAATCCCCCACTAATGCGAGCGGATCTTCAACATGAAATCTGAACAGTAAATGAAAGTCTTAGTACTTAAATGCTAGTATCCAAAGGTTTGAACTAACACATTAGTGCACAAGGTTTTCAACACTTCCCTAGTGAGTATCCTAAGATTTGAACTCCTAGGAGCGAGGAAGGGACATTGAATGCACATACCTTGACTTTAGAGCTTAAGCAACTCCGCCAATCTTGGCCTACACCTTGGGCTCTCATGAGTACTTTAGGAAAATTACACCACAATTTTACCTTGAAGGAGGCCACCCCTCGTACCCACGTAGGTGTTCCGTCTGTGTATAAAATACACATTCCCAGCACATCTAGGGTCTTACCTTGCAGGCTTAAAACACATTCAAGCACCTTGAAAACCCAAGATTTTCTGTGCAGTGGAATAAGAACATTAAGAACGAAAAGTTCAACCCTATCAAATCGAAGGTGCATCTATCAATCCACTACTCAATGAGCTCTTAGGCTAGATGCATTAAGGGATACTCCCAACCTCAGTCATTCGGTACCACTATCGTTCCCTACTCGAGAAGTATCAGGGCTAGTGATTCTAATTTATTTAAGAATCACTATCGTTCCCACCTCTCAAGCAACTGGGCTAGTAGTATTAAGAGCAAGCAATGATCAACCTTCCACTTTCGGTGTCATTATCAATCCTACTCTAAGAGCCACTGGGCTAACGGTCTTAAATCCACTTAAGAACCATTATCAATCCCTGCTCAAAGAATAACTGGACAAATGACATTAAGAGACATGCTCAACCTTACTGAATCCACCTGATCAACAAACCACTGAAAAAGGTTATAGATTCAATAAACATAAATGGTGTAAATCCAACAATGAGTCAACCAAAACAAGGCTCCAGACCCATTCAGAACAAAAGTTCAACAAATTGAAACATTTCGGTGTGTCCATGTAAGCTGTCTCAATTGACCACCCAAACTGGGTTATGGACATATTAAGAGCACTTAAAGCTCAACCTGCAAGCATCAAGCAACAAGTCTACCAAAGCATCTCATAACCATATAAATTAGAGGGTTATCAAGCTAGATCACTTCAGGACGTAGACTCTATTTTTAAACTTCGTCACTAGAATAATTTAAAATACCCCACAGGATCTTAAATATATTCTCATAGACAATCAAGCACTCACCTGTGCTTCATCCTAGTATCAGGACCTGCTTGATTCTTCTTTGCTTTCACGTACTCTAACATGAGTATCACCTCCACAAGATCTGTCTAACTTTGTCACTACATCTGTAGTTCTTGACAACATACATAGACACTTGTGAAAAATAATGTAGAGAACATGAGGATCAACTTACCCCCACAATGGACAAACTTCCAGAGATTGATTTTTGCAACAATCATCTTCTTGACCACGTCATCCAATCTAATGAACCTTTGCTTCATAATGGATAGTGTACAACAATTTGTTTTGTAGATCACTCGAAACAGAGCACCACTCTTCATCATGTAAAAATCATACACTGAAGAGGTTCAACTAATCATCGTTATTCATTCAATCATTGTCTCTTATAGTTTACTGGATAGGTACTTGAGAAACTTTCTCACTTTAACCTTCATCCCTGTACTAACTGAAACTCAAAAAATAATTGAGTAATTCTCTCTTGACAAACAGAATGAACGATATAGTTTACAACAAAACCACTACACGTCAAGAATAGTTTGTTCATCATTTAGATCGCAAATCATTAGCACATTTGAACCAAACATCAAGGCCAAATCACGAAAATAACTCTGGCTTAGACATGATAAATATAATTTACCAAACCACTTTCTCTACATCACAATAATGAGATTGATGCGTACCTTTGTTAGTTCATCGGCATACTGCCTAGAACCATTCTGCTTATCACATTATCTTGTACTTGTCTCTTGGCTTAGAGACACACACACATCTTTATCTCAATTAACAACATGCATGTGAAGTTAACAACTTATGATCATTCTAGCAAATGAACTCTATCAATGCGAACCATAGTAACATCACACATGCATCAAGAAGTTCAACTCACATGCCAAGAAAAACTTAACATAACAAGTTAGAGTACTCAAATCTAACCCCTACTCACCATACATATCACAAAGGATATAACATCATGAGCAAAAAATACCTCATCTTCTAAGTTGTCACCTGTGCATGCGTTTTAAAATACACCCTTGATTTACAATCAATCATGCTAGGAAGCTTAAGCAACCTTACTGCAAACCAGACAAGCGTAGAATAAACCAGGTGAGTCATAAGAGTTGATCAGCACCAAACTTATAGAATAAATCCTAACAACATAGTATCTTACCTTTAGCCCATTTCCAATCAACCACCTTTCAACTCACCTTGAAAGATACTTATAACTGATGGATTTTCAATAGCAAGGAAAGATATACTATTCTCAAACATATCAGACTTAAAGAGAGTGCACAACTCGCGTTAACATGCTTCTTTCCACAACTAGTCAATCAGGTTTATCCATATGGTTCAGGAATTTTCCATTCACCACTACATGAATATATAAACCACACAACAAACATCTACATACAACTTTCGATCAAGAAAGTATAACCAAGATGAAACACAACTAGTTTAAGCTTTAATCCAATACACCTTAGATGATGAACTCATCAACTTTACTAAGCTAGCAGAAAAAAGATTAGGAAGCAAGAACAAATCCTGTGAACGAGCAAAACTAACATGTCATGTCATAGGAAAACATATACTTGAGACATTTCAAGGATTTAACATATCAAGCTCGTACATGATAAACGTAGCAGATATTCAGCACACATATCACCCACAGTCCCACAAGCCTTCACGTTTTATGTGAAACATATACAGAAGTCAATTCTTCATTATTGGAAAACCCCACATCACATATACCACATGAAAATAATCATGAATCAGGTAACAAATTAGGGAGCATCAACCAAATTCTTGGGTGAAATACTTACTAAACAAATAAACAGCTGATACATATCTGCAACCCCCACAATACTAACATTCACAGAATATTAATAGTTTTTTAAAGACATATAGAAAGTTAATTCCCATCCTTACCTCATGTGGGGCACTTACACTTCAAACTTGCACGGCCATTCTAGCTTTGTTAAGTCAAGCCTTTTTAATTCTGCTACTAAGCACGGAAAAAAACCCGGTCTAATCTAGACCATCAACAAGAAAAAATAATGGCTACACCTCTAGCCAATTACATACATTTCAAGTTCGTGAACAAAGCTAATTAAGATCACAAGAATTAAAATAAATAATAATTCTAAATCCCTTTTTAATCTAAAAAAGGAGACACTTATAAGCTTATCACATACTCCGTGCTCAACAAAACATTGTCCATGATTAGGAAAAATAACAATAAAAAAACACTATCATAAGATAGAACATATTTATATATCATCCCTAATCTGCTAGGACAAATCACATTACAGTCCATGAACATAAATAAATTACCATTGGACGAAACATACATTAGTAGAAATGAATTACTTGCAAACAACAAGCCAAAATCTATAGATAAACATCACTTTCGGAGACCTTCCTCCTCAAAACCACTCATCAACAAGAGTACAAACTAACTTACTAGTTAGTCACAAAATCTAACTCAAAACACCCCCACATTGCCAAACAATAGCTCATAATAATTAAATTATGTATATATAACAGGGGCACATAATAATAGACACAAATATTATGTAGAGTTAGAAATTACTTAAATAAATTGAGAAGGATAACTTATCTGATTACGAGCAATGGTCTCACCAGCTATTGTTGCATATCTCGGCTCACTCGCTAGACAGATTTTATTGAGTTATAACTCAACAGTCGACACCATTGCTGCCCATCGATCCTCGCACTCCATAACCAATTGCATTACTTGCAAATCCTGTTGGAGTCTTTGCTAGAGAAGGAGCAACCTTTTGATAATCTACCACTTTAATTAATAATCCAAATTAAAGACTTCTCAATTGCACCGCTTCCACCAACATACTTCAATGGTAATTTCAGGATTTTCTTTTCTCTAAATTCGAGTTCATCCTTCCAACAATGTACACAGATATTGCACACTGACGGATAAAATAAATTTCCCCAAAAATTAGGGTTCTTGAACATTGAATAATAATGGACGTTGACTTAATGGTCCCAAATCAATTTCGGAAAAATATATTGATCATCCGAATCGTAATTCTCATCCCGATCATACTAGTTATAATTGAATAATCCAGGAATCAACAGTATAATAAATTAATACTATTTCGCTTCTAAATTTTTGGTAAAATACCTGTCGATTCCAATAACAAAAATAGAGAAGATGAAAGGGAAAATACTTGATTGAAGATCTCAACTCACAGTCGCGCCGTGGAACAATAATCCACTGCCTTAGAAGCGAAATACGCCACCACCGGTACAGGTTTCCTGATGACGCACGCCCCCCAAGTTTAACGCAACTCTCTCCGTAATCCGTGCACCCGAACTCGAAGAATGGAATTGCTCAAGAACTGTTCAGATCTCAAAAGGTAGGTTTGTGTTTCGGCTAGAAAGTGAATAATAATATCACGAAAGGGTAAGACTCGTATTTATATGAGTCCTAGAAAAGGAAACACGTAAGTCAAATTGACCTAGGAAAAAAGGCGGGCCCGATCGGGCGAGCTGCCGCCCGATCGGGCGCGAGATCAAGTTTTTCCAGACGTAGTGTCGCGCCCGGTCGGGCGATCTGAAATCCCCATTCCGGGCGAGCCATCGGGCGAAGCCGCCCGATCGGGCTCGTCAAAAACTTGAGTCCGCCGCCCGGTCGAGCGAAGCCCGCCCGATCGGGCGAAGCCCGCCCGATCGGGCGCGAGAGATCTCGTTGAAAAACTCTTGTCCGTCGCCCGGTCGGGCGCGAGAGTTCCCTATTTTCCTTGACCACCTTCGCCCGATCGGGCGAGAGCCTCCCGATCGGGCGCGAGTCATCCGATTGCATTACTATTTCCAACAAGGGAGGCTATCAGATGCTGTTGAATTACTTCATATTATGGAAAGAAATGAGTGTCTCCCAAACACTTACACTTATAATATTTGTACGAGGTTTTCTTAGGAAACACGACAATTCAATGGCCATAGAGTACCTTCTCATAATGTATGATAAAGGTACATATATGGGTATTCGTATTCCCGATCATCTTCTTGAGTTTGTGCCTAGGGATTATGAGTTGTTGATAATTATACAATTCGCAAAGCTAGGAACAAGCCCATTCTTAATGATATATGAATATATTGTGCAAATCCCTTTTCTGGTTTATGAATTTTTTGGTATGTGAGTTTCTCTGTTGTTTGGTCTAAAATCATGTTGCAATCCACTGTTAAGAGTTCTAGATTCCAAGTTCTTCCTTATGCAGGTTCGTCTGCAAGGGGGAGTCAAAAACTAGATTCAGAAAATTTTTCTTGAAATTGAACCAGAACTGGAACTTTGGATACTTAGGGTCTGTTCTTATAGACTGAACTCAGTTGAACTGAACTGAACTGAATATTTTATAAGAGAAGGAAATTCGGAACTGAACTGAAAATAAACGTATGAGAATAGGCCCTTATGCTTATGCATATTATTTTTTTCATCTAGTTAGACTAGGTAACAAAGAAAGTGATGAACTTTGGCTTTTCTTCGTGCAGAATGAGAGAATCTTGTTCTTTCTTCTTGCAAAATGAGAGAATCTGGTTGAGGTGGGAGAATAGAATTGTTGCTCTGCAAAACATTATTATGACAATGGAGAGGAGGATAATAGCACAGCTTCTAAGCTTATGCTAGTTACCAGAAATACCAACAGGTTATTTGTTAATTTTTGTAACGTATATTTTAGTAGCATAAAATTATAATGAGTTATAATTTGTGCAACGAATCTACATTGAATTGTGAACTTGTATAAAATTTGATTTTCGAACTTCATTATAATTAAATATTTATGATAATCATGGAGTTATTTTTTAAACAAATAAGTTTGATATCAATCACTTCATAAAAATTTAAAGATTTTGAAATTAAAATTGGGTAATTCCAAGTTTCTCTTCTTGATAAACAAGGAGTGTTTCTCAAGAGGGTAATTTCGTACATTTTCGCAAGAATATGAGGGTAAATGAGAATTTTTTGTTTGACTCACTAACTTTTCATCAAACTGTCGTTAAGTCTCAATTTTGATGGAGGAATGCTAAAGAAATCAACCAGTGAAACTTTACCCAGGTAACCTACTCAATTTACCCAATTTGGCAGCGAGTGGTGGTGTTTTAAGAGCACAATAGCTGAAAATCTGAAATATATAGTCTGTGTTTTCTGTGAAGAACATCCAAAATCCGAAGATCCTCTTCAATGGAGTTTCAGAAGCTCAAAGGCTACTTCAATGGAGGAAGATTACACCCTTACCCTTTGGGGTTGATCTTGCCCTTTTTTTCTCCCATTTATTTTAGGGTTTTCGTTTTATTTTGCGGCGAAGCCGCCGGAATGGTGGTGTTGGTGGGGATGGGTGAGGATGAAAGCTTGAGCTCCTTTAATGGCTGATGTGAGAAAAGGAAGAAGAAGAAGAATAACGTGTGGTTGTTGTAGCCGCTGTCGAATTGGAGGAAACCCAGTTGCTGAGGAAGTCGAAGGACATTTATGCCGTTAATTTCACCATTTGACGCCGTTTTGATTAGTCCAAGTCAGCAAATATAGTGGATGTACAGTTAACACTTATTCTGATTATAATAGCATTACTTTACAATTCCCAATGCAGTTTAATTACAAAAATGCCATAAGAGATACACTTCTTGTTTATCAAGAAGAGGAATTGGGGCACGCCCATTAAAATTATTCAACCGTACAATTGTAGAAGTACTATAATAGCATTACACCTATGTTTTCATTACTAGTTCCAATAGCAACTTAAAATTTTTGTTGGAGCTTCCATCAGGGGCAATAGCCTTTCGAACCACGTTGTTTAGGTTTTTGATAGTTTCCTTCATTTTCTTCCCTTCGTCACACCACAAAATTCGATCCAAGCTCTTCACTACTTTATTCTTGGTAAAAACCCCTCCTTCAACTTTTAGTCCAATCTTCCAAACGGCCTCTACAAGTCGTCCGTTTAGCTTATGGTCACCAAGAAAGGGCCTCCCGATCATTGGAACTTCGGCTGCTATACTCTCAATAATGGAATGGTAACCAAAGTGAGTGATGAATACCCCTACTGCACCGTGTGCTAGAACATCTACTTGGGGTGCCCAAGGGACTATCATGCCATTTTCTTTATTACTTTCCAAGAAACCGTTAGGAAAGTGTACCTGTTAGGTCACGTAAAAAAGTTCAATGAATACTATAAATTATTATATTGTATTATGTACACATGACTATTTTATATAAACAAAGCAATCAATTAATCAAAACCTTAATCCTATAAGTAGGGTCGACTATATAAACCAAATTATATTATTTTATTTCGTATAATCATGGACTATATATAGACAAAGCGAGTAATTAATAATTTAATCTCATACCTTTAAGTGGTCCTTCATCGACCACAAGAACTTGAGTCCACTAGCTTGAAGAGCCTCAGCCAAAGCGAAAAGCTCATTTGGAGTTGGTGTAGCAACAGAACCAAAGCTCACATAAACAACAGAGTTAGGCCTTTGTTGGTCAAGCCAACCCAAACAATTATAAGTATCTGCCACTTTTGATGGTGCAACCACTAGGCTTAGAGGACCGACAGCGAACACGTTCGAGAGCTTAGACTTTAAGTCATTGGTAACAATTGGGTCTAATTCTTCGCAAGAGCTCAAGCAAATTGCACTTGCATAAGGTAAAACTTGACTCATTTTATGTAGCAATTGAGAAATGGGTGAGTCAATATTTCCTGTGACTATTCCATCTGGTATATCTTTCACCCTGATCTTGTTTAGTCCTGGTAAAAAATCCAAGTTTTCTTCTTCTCTCCCTTCTTCAATGCCTAGATCAATTACATGAAATGATTAGGACGATTAACTGAGATGGGAGAGCGTGACTATTGTAAAGGATAATTTTAAATTTTTTTTATTTAGAAAAAATGATTATTTACATATTATTATGTCATATCTATAATAATAATAATGGGAGCGAGGGTCAGTCCCTCCATCTCCCCCATGTGTGACCTGAGTTCGATGGGGCATCACCGTGGAAAAGTTTAATTAGGAGATGATATATTGACACGTGTCATTACAGATCCCGCTTTTGAATAAATTTCTAGATAAATTTAGGGCATGTTCTCATTGACTGAACTCAGCTGAACTTAAGAGAAGGAAATTAGGAGTTGAACTGAACTTCAACGTAAGAGAACGGACCCGTATTCATTGATATGTATTATGCATACATGTAAAATTGTAAACCCAAAAATGATTATGTTAACCTTCAATAATTTGAAAATAGTTTTTAATTTTGAGTTATTTTGGGTTAGAATTTAATAAGAACACTAGGTTAGGTCCCGTGGCATGCACGATGCATTTTAATATTCTTTATTAACTTTACATTTATTTAATTAAAGGAAAATGAGCCTTTTAATCCTTTGTTCTTTTAGATTACAATTCTTTTGTAGTAATTAAGGTACTCCGTAATATATAGTAGAAGGAGTTTCCTCAAAAAGAATACTCGTACTAAATAATAGAAGAAGATGATACAAATACCAAGTAAGAGTTTTTTGCCTAACTCAGTAGTTCTTTTTAAGTAAATGAAGATTATATATTTTATATTCTCAAAGATTGCATTTTTTTAAATTAACTTTATGTTGTCAAAACACATACCTTAGATAGTTGCATATCCATTTTCAAAATGAAAAAGATCATTAATTATTTTATACACTTAACTATGACAAATTAATTATGTAATAATTTCCTAAAATAAATGTTTTATAGGAGTTTTATAAATAATAATTATATATATAAAAAAAAATGACAGATCCGAAATCAACACATGTCATTGTTAATGTACCTTTTAGTATATAGTTATGGATGGATTGATTGAACAATTAGATTTCTTATACTAGAACTTTTTTTGTCATAATTTTTTCCTTAATAATTATTAATATTATAAATGTTAAATATATTAGTCTTCCAAACCGGTCCGGTTCAAGTTTTGGACTAGTTTTATCGGTCCAGTTTGAATCCGGTCCTAGTTTGTTGGAGCCTTACCCTGAGTACCAAACCTCTGTCTAATTGCATCAGTATAAACATGGACACAGAAAGAATGTTCTCCTGGGATCCAACAAGACACCCAAGGCACCTTAACTTCCAAAGCCAAATCACACAATAAATAAGACAAGAAGGCATCTCCCATAACACAACTCACTTTAACACCTACATTCTCCTCAGCTTCCTCTAACACCTTCTTCAAAGCACCTGGCCTCGCCACCGCCTTAAGGAAGAGGTCAATTTCCTCCAAGGGATTGCCCTTAGACACATACCCTACAGGCTTACCATCCCAAACTTCATAGGCCTTAATGTTGGGGCAATCTACATCAAATTTAGAACCTTTTGGAAAGAGAGTGTTTATTGAGTTGGGTGTGCTAAAAAAAGAGAAATGCACCTTGTTTCGCGGTGCTAAGGCGGCTAACCGCCTTATTATGTTTAAGAGAGGGGAGCCATGGCTTCCAAATGGGAAGGCATATACAGCTATATGATGGGTGATTTTGGCATTTACATTGGTGTTTCTATCTTCCATGGCAAAGAAATGAAATAGGCTTAGGAAAAAAAAACTCAAGTCAATATACTACCTTCGATTTTTATTAATTACAATTTTAAAATATTTTATATCTTACAAATAATACCCTAAAATTAAAACTAAAAAAAAACCGAAAGTAGTATATGAAATTTTCATGTTACATTTCTAGCTATATGTACTACTTTTTCACCACCTACTACAAAGTGGTACAATGAATCATCAAAATCAAAATTAATTAGGTTGTACTATAGTGCTCCACTATACTATTGTGCAGGTTAAACATGTTTTCATTGAAACATACTGTACAGGAATGAAATGAATCGATCAACAATTTCATTTATGACACAAACGTAATTAAATTATTTTCATTGTTAAAGACAAATATAGGGTTGGACTATACAGCATACTAGCAAAGGAGGCGCACCATCATGACACCCTATTTTCATTGTAATGATTTTGTACCGTCTTGTCTCTCGCGTTATGAAAAATAGTCGGTGCTTTAGGTAGGGTTAACCTCGTGTAACCCGCCCAATAAAAAAAATAAGTACAAATCTAATATATATATATATATAAAGGGGAGTTTTTTCCCGAGTTTTTAGAGCCCACGTAGGATTTAATTTTTTAAGCGCGCCATGTAAGATTTTAAATTTTAGTTATATCCAATCAAATAAGAGATTTTTATTTTCTTTTAAAATTGAATAATTCAAATGCCACGTAAGCAAAATTGGCGAATGAAATTTTTAAGTTTAAACTAATTAAATGTAAAATATTATCTTTTGATATTAGGAATATTATCTAAATATGTAATAAATTTTAACACATAAATTAAAAAAATGTTTTAAATAATTCAAACATACTGTGCATCGCACGGGCTCCATCTAGTCTATCTATATACTATACTAAAAGACAAGCACCTCAATGTGAGACTGATAAATGTCTCAATATGATTCGCTGTCTTTTATTAATTTTTTTTATATAAATAAAATCCTATACATCTTATTCTAAATAAATACATAAATTATTATAGTAAAGTCTATTATAGTAAAGTAATAGACATATGTAAATAATAAAAGTTACATAAGGATAAAAAACTTGGTATAAAAAAATATCAAAATAACATATGATAATGGTAATTCGTATGCATGCAAGGTATATAGTAAGAAAAGTATAAAAAAAATATCTTACTATATATAAATAATTAAAGTTACATAAGGACAAAAAATCTTAGTATAGAAAATATCAAAATATATATGTATGGTAATTCGTATTCTAGCAAAAAAAGGAGAAAGATCAAAGATGTAGGATATCTTAAAACCTAAGGTAACATTCTAACAAAAAAAATAAGGAATATCCTACGTATAATATTTTGTTACATATTTTGATCAAAAAACGGCAAAAATAAAATATAATATGTATATTAAAATCAAATCATATATATTCAAAAAATAAAATAAGATACAATATTATTTGTATTATCAACTATATAAATAAGAGTTATATAAATCGTAACAATTTTTATTTCAAGGTCATATTATCGAGGTTAATATATTTTTAATGGCGTTCGCTATGATATCTGACCTCACCCCTCTTAAAGAATCACGAAGAATAACAGTTCGAATTGTGAGGCTATGGTACCAACCTGATTATTCCAATCAAAAAAAAAAATTAACTCACTTGAGTTAATTTTAGTTGATGAGAAGGTACACTATTATAACTTCATAATTATTTTCGTCTTTTAGATATGTTTACTTTTTGTAATATGTACTTATACATTATAGTGCAAAATTGATTTTGATATGATAATGTTTAAACGCAGGGATCTAAAATACAAGCAACTATCAAAGAATCACTCATTCGATGATTTGAAGGTCTTGTGAAAGAGGGCACTCCCCGTATTATCTCTAGCTTCAGAATAATTACTAATGCTGGCAAACATTTGGCTACAAGCCATGCCTGTAAATTGAACTTCTATTATAAGACTATTGTTAGGGATTGTAAAGATGCACAACCTCCTCAATACGGATTTGATTTTGTGTCCTTCGGCAAAATCCTTAAACAACAAGTCAATGAGGTGATTTTAGTAGGTACGATTCATTATATCAATTTATTAACCATTTTTTATAAATTTCGTATTTTTTAAAATTGTCAACTAAGGCCCTGTTCTCTTCACCTTAAAAAAAATAATATTAAGTAAAAATAATTTCAGTTCAGTAAATATAAGTTCAGTTCAGTAAAAATTAATTTCAGTTCAGTAAAAATAATTTCAGTTCAGTAAAAATAAGTTCAGTTCAGTAAAATTCAGTTTTCTTAAAGAAGAATTATAATAGAAAATCAGTAAAAATAATTTTAGTTCAATAAAAATAATTTAAGTACAGTAAAAATAATTTCAGTTCAGTAAAATTAAGTTCAGTTCAGTAAAAATAAGTTCAGTTCAGTAAAAATAATTTCACTTCAGCAAAATTAAGGTGAATCAAATAGAGCCTAATATTTTTATAAGTTATTATAGATGTTAATGGACAGCTTACCAGCATGGACGATCTTATCAATATTTCAAAAAATGATACCCCAAATCACAAATTGACAATTGAGCTAGAAGACTTGCAACAAGGAATTCATCAACTCGAATTAGCCTATTTACTTGACATTATTGATGATTTTTGTTATTAAACATATAAGACTAAAACCTACCATTAGGAAAAATTGAAAATAAATTAGAAATGAGAATAATGTAAAATTTTATTTTATATTTGACGGGAATGTAAAATATTATTTGCATTGTCAATTCTTAATCCTTTGGTTATTGTTAGTCTATATTTGTGTGTATATATATATTTGTGTTTATGTTCATTGTCATTCCCAAGGTAATGCAAATCCGGTATCATGTGGGGTCTAAAAATAGAAATTTTATTGAAAAAATAATATGATGAGTAGCATGTACTAGGGTGTGGCGGATGTAGAATATTTAGTGTGGAGGGGCACTAAATATAAATAAAATGCTTGTATGAGGGCTTGAACCTAAGACTTTTAGTCCAAACTTAATGCATTACCACTATGACAAAGCTAATTTGATGTTATTTATTGCATAAAAATTGTATTTAACCTATAAATTTATATATTTACTTAAATAAAAAAATGAAAAATAAAAAATTTAGGGGGGGGGGGGCGGTGCCACCCAGGCCCCTTCATAGATCCGCCAACGGGTTGGCTAGCTACTCGAGTGAACATATTCTAAAATTTATATGAATCATACTAATGCTGAACATATTTGTTTTTTTAATATTACCCCCGCTTCTATTACTTGCAAATTGTACATGGGAGTATTATTTATGGGATATAAAAAATTTCTTAGTTGCAGCTAATAAAAAAATAGAGTTTGTTTCAAACTTAATTTTTTTTTTTTTTTTTTTTTTTTTTTTTTTTTGTAAGTAAAACCTACATAAAGTCTTTATTCATAGGAAAAAAAAATATTTTATTATGATGTTTATTATTAGTTTGACTCTTCCACTGGATTGAAATCCACAATTTGGTAAAATTAAAAATAAATTAGAAATGATAATAACTTAAAATTTTATTTTATTTTTTTACATGAACATAAAATATTACTACAATGATGAATCATATAACTAATATATATAAAGCTAAACTTTTAGCCAAGTCACGAGGCAGCGACACTTGGCGTTCTAACTTTTCGCCAAGTGTCGCGCCACGTTGGATAGATTTCAATAGACTTCATAAGATTAAAAAAAAAATAGTTTAGAATTCTATTTGGATAGAATTTTAGGATAAAATTATTAGTTTAGAGTTTTATTTTTGATAAAATACCAATATTTCAAATGTACAAATTAAATTAAAATTTTATTCAAAAAAAATTATTAGATTATAATTCTAAAAAATTATCTTATAAATTTATTTTTTATATCATAATTTTTTTTTTGAGTGAAGGAAGTAGTTTAAAGCGTAAAACATTTATTTATAATATATACAAATCGGTTAAAATAATATGATTCACAATCTAATAAAATTTATTACTATGTAGACCTGTCACTATGTAGACCTGTCAATTAGGGTCGGGTCATGAGTCATCTAAGATTAGGTCACTTCAGGTTACGAGTCAAGAAATGTTCAACCCTTACCCAAAGTTTTGGGTTTGAGTCAACCCAACGGGCTTTGAACATTTATTTTATTTAATTTTTTTTTTTGCTAATTTTTTTTTAATTTTTTTTAATGTATTATATTAAATCGAAAATTTCCACCAACATTATTATTAGTCATTATATGCCTACTAGAAAACAAATCGTAACAAAAACACATCAATTCCTAACTAATTTTGTATTAATTATATGTTTTAAAAATTGATATAGATTGAAAATTTATCTTAAAATTCAATAAACAATCCGTGCATCGCACGGGGCACAAAACTAGTAATTATTAAACTCATCCACAAAGCTAATCTAGCACAAACAATTTTGTTTAACATTTAACACTACTAATTATTTATTAAAAAGCTCAATCATTATCAATAGCTCGATTGATCATTTATAGCGCGATTAAAACCATAAATAAATGAGATTCTTATGTGTGTTCACTAAAAAGCTCAATCATGATCATAAATTAATGGTATTCTTAATTTTTGCCCCATTATAAATAAATATGTCAACCCTTAAAAATCAAAAAATATATATAATGTCTAGTAAAAAGCCCAAAAATTCCTAAAGAAGTTTGTATTAGCGTCCAAGCTCGCTTACGTCATACCAGTATATGACTTATACATTCTATTTTAATTACGCACAAATCCCAAAGCAAGTGAAACACACGTGATTTCACTACTTGCTGCAAATTAAACTACACAAATCAAAATACAATACTAACCTTTTAGAGTTTTAGTATCTCCTTTTTATATTCTTGTTTTAAAAGACACTTTATCAATTATGGATTATTTCTATCCAAATGCCTTGAATTATTATTTCCTCTTCAATATTTTGGTTGTGCAAGAATTGAGTCTTAGCTATTGAACTTAGCTATTACTCGTATTTGATTTTTATTTATTAAGGTTTGTTCTCATAACCTAAACTGAGTTGAACTGTTTATGAGAGAAAGAAATTAGGAATCGAAATGAACTAAACTAAAATTAAGTTGAATAGAACAAACCCTTAGTCATAAACTCATAATAATTACTCCTATAGTTCCTTTATCCATCCTTTGAAGTTATATATATATACATATATGTATATTATGGTATTTGTATAATTAATACTCGTAATATTAAAGTAATTTGGCCCCCGTAAAAAAAACTATCAAGGTTCGCCACTATATATATATATATATATATATAAAATTAAAGTTTAATTGTCAACTTATATGTGTATATATAGTAATGTTAAAAGTATTTTCTTTTACGACAAATGAAAAATAATCTAATACTAAGCATAAAATTTAGTTTGCTACATATTGAATAATGAATTTTATTGTATACTAATATTAGCAAAAATAAACAAGTTATTATTATTATTATTATTATTATTATTATTATTATTATTTTTTACATAAACCAGCCAATATATTGCACTTTATTTTATTATAATTTTATTTTACTTACAAACAATGACCCGGGGAACACCCGGACCAAAAACTAGTTTTGACCATAAATTCCCATTAACAAGAGATGATATAGTCATGTGTAGTTTTGTTAGATTCGTCTTATAGTATATTTTATTACGGAGTAATATTACATTTTTATACTTTTTACGTGTATAGAAATGAATTGAAGTTATATTCGTTTTTAAACGCATCTTGAAAACCACAAAGTTAAATGGGGCAAAAAAATTAGGAATAGAAAAAGTAAAAGACATTATTACACCAGTTAAAACTTTAATACTTCGTATGGAGTATTTTTTTCAATATAGTACAACAGCCTTAAATTGAAAATTTGAAAATATAACTAACAATTCAATGACTCAAATTATTTCACAATTACACCTATGTTTTCGTTATATGTTCCAATAGCAACGTACAATTCTTGTTGGTGCTCCCATTAGGAGCAATAGCTTTTACAAGTAATTCTTTAAGGTTTTTGATATTTGTTCTTGATAGAATATAAAACATATTCCTGGGTCTCAACCATCAGTTTAAGCTTTTGGTTGAGTTGGTCCTTTAACATGGTAATTCATTGATCACACCAGTATCAGTAATGATTAGGAAAATTAAGTAGTGTATCAACTTGATCAGTAGTCTAGGATGAACGGGTTTCAGTCATGAAAATTCTATAATGGTCGTTTGTGTTTTAGGGGGGTGTTTGGTATGAAAATTTGTAATGTAGGAAATGTAAACAGTACAAATAAGTGCTTCCATTTCTATTAGTGTTTCCCTTATATCTAACTAGTGGAAACAAAATGTGTTTCCCTCCTGAATCATAAACTCCTCAATTTGTTTCCATTTCATAAAGATACCAAACATATATCAAAGGTAATATGTATCATTACCCTTAATATAAATCTTTTCCATTACGTTTACGGAATTTATACCAAACGCCCCCTTAATGATTATGTTGTTCATACTTGACCTTTTTTTTTCTCCAAGTAATTAGTTACATTACTTTATTTTTGCTATAAAATATTATTATTAACATTTTTTTAATTTATCAAATTTTAGTTTTATTTATGTAATTTTAATTCTTATTTAATAGTTTTTCGAAAAATATTATTTTATGTTGGATTAAAATTTTCAAAAAATGTATATGCATCGTAGATAATAATACTAATTGTGTCCAATTTATTAAAAAAAAAAAACAGATACTCCGTGTCTCATATTGTTAATAATTAAAATAAGGGTATACAACATATCTCTTAAATTTATGTATAAGCATTAAAAACACTCTTGAAAATTGTATAAAGTGAGAATTTATGACAAAAATACGCGTAGATTAATGTAATTAGTGTGTTTTTGTCATGATTTTCTAAATTTAAACAATTTCAAATACGAGAAAACTTAATTTACCCACTAGGTAGTCTACCCATGTGAGTTGGCAAACAATGTGGCATTGCTTATAATATGTGGCATGTACATGTCATTGAAAGGAATTAAAACACAATTAATGCTTTGTTGGAGGAAAGAGGATAATATTTTGGTATTTGTGGCTTTTGTTGTTTCTTCTCTCCCAATGACTGATTTTACCTCATCAAGCTACTAAAATAATGATTCAAGAGGTTGCATGGTGAATAATTGAGAATCCCTTGGCACCATTAATTTTCATTCTTAATTATATATTTTTATTATTATTTTTTTTTTTTTTTGAGAAAGATTAATTGGTAGACTTGGCCTACCCCTTTATCGTACTAGTGGAGACAACTCTGTTTTATATGGCCATGACTTAGAAAGGTATTTCTTATACGATGAACTTTGTTTCTTATGATAATATTAATTTCTATTATTAGTTGATACATAATTGAAGTATATTCAAGAATGAAGTTCTATCAATTGTTCTTCGGGTGCTTTTGGGAGGAACATTTGTTATATTAATTCTTATCAAGATACATTTGTTAATATTAATTCTTATAAAGATACATTTGTTAAGGAACAGTGCTTCGGGTTCTTCACATCTTCAAAATATTTGAATAGAGAGTATCTCCTCCGGATTTTTTAAAATAGAGGATACGAGTACAACGTATAATATATTCTTAAAATTATATCTTATGAAATTTTCAATAAAATTTGTTATGAAATATAATAGTAAAAAAATGTTAAAAAATTAATAAGTACTTGATACTCATAAGAGTATGATTGTACGAATGCATATTACGCGAAATAACCAAGCATTAAGATAAGGTATAACATCCAATAACATACGATTATAAAAAACGGTGTATACTAGTATGCTACTACTCCGTACCTTATTTAAGGAAAAAAGGGTGAACCTTCATAGCAAAGAAAACTTTATGTCATGATTGCTTATGTTATGAATATGAAAAATTGTTTATATTTCATCATACATAAAGTTGTTTCATGCATAATTATTAAAACATAGGGCATGTTCACATTAACTGAACTGAGCTGAATTGAACTTATTGGAGTTGAACTTGAGCTGATTGGAGCTGAACTGCTGAACTGAACTGAGCAAAAATGAATATTTTATGCGAGAAGGAAATACAGAGCTGAACTGAACTGAACTGAACTAAATTGATTGATTGGAGCTGAACTAAACTGAACTGAAATTAAGTAACTGTGAACAGACCCATAATTTTGTTAGATACATTAAATATACTAACATTTAGGTTTAACAGAGGGAGTACAATATAACAAAATTGAATTAGAAGGGGACGTGATGGTGAAGTTTAACAGAGGGAGTACGACAATATAACAAGCAATTAACTTAACCAAGATTTTGGGTGTGTTCTATTTTCTTTAATTTCACTTATCTGGATTTATCTGAACTTAACTGAACTTATTTGAAATGAATTTAATTGATTTCATCCGAACTTTTTTGAATTTAGGGCATGTTCACTTCAGGTTAATTTCAGTTCAGCTCCAATCAGTTCAGTTCAGTATAGTTCAATTTAACTTATATCCTAATTTCCTTTTCTCATAAACTATTCATTTCAGCTCTATTCAGTTTAGTTCATCTCCAAACAGTTGAGTTCAGCTGCATATGATCTAAATTTATCATGTTTGTTAGAATCTGAATTTGAATATTGTTACAATCGAATGTTTCTATCGAAGGTTCTTATGAATCCATGACACCTATATATGATCTGACTTTCAATGGCATCAAAATTTTAGATCATGCAAAACTCAAATTGCCAAATTGAAGCTTCTGTTAAGTTTGACTTGAGCTCGAATAATCCTAATCAAACCTAGGTCAAAGAATTTTTTTCCCTTCTCATATTTTAAAATACAAGTAGTCCTACGAATAATCTACATAGATTGAATCCTTACCCTATAAAAGCACCAACACTCAAAAAAATGGGTTGCCTTATGAACAGTGTACTGCCCAATTTGCCCCTATATTTGTACTACCATTTCCTTATCTATAGTGCTGTGACTGATTTGCCCTCGAAAAAATGCATGTGCCTTATGCCTTCCAACTCACTGGCCACGTGTAGGGGTGGGTATAACGTGTCTGAGTGTGTATGACAAGGTGGGTGATTAAAGGTTTCATCTTTGCTTGATTTCTGGACACTTACCGTAGCTAATCATTGATTCAATTTGAGCTTTGCTTGATTTCTGGACACTTACCGTTGCTAATCAATGATCCAATTCGAGCTTACTTGCGATTTGCATGAATGTAAGGCTCAATTAGAGCTTAGTTTGATTTCTGGACACTTACCGTTGTTGATCAGTGATTCAATTAGAACTTACTTGCGATTTGCATGAATGTAAGGTTAATTCCTCAATTTTAGTTATTTGTTTGCTTAGCTGATTAATTTTTGCCTATGGTTATTTCTTCGTTTAACTATTGATTAATGTACCTTTGTGGGATTTACAGCAGTTCAGCTATTGTGAAAATGGATTTGGGAGGACTAAATTGTTTGATCCTTTTTATGGTGAGCTTCTTAGTTATCCATTGATCTATTGTTTTGCATGATGTGTGAGAGGGTTTGAGAGAGATTAGGCTATTGTTTGGTTTGCTCAAGTGTTGGGAAGTACGGTTAGTGTTTTAGTTTTGAGAGGATTAATTTGCTGTTTGGCTTTTCAAATCAAAATTAAATCATTTTTATTTCTGGTTACAGCTGTTGTTCAAGTGTTGGGAGGTGGGATTAAGGTATGTAAAAAGAATACTTTGCTATTTTTTGAAATAAGCAAATTGTTAATTTTTCCTTATTGTGAACTACATTAGATTTTGTATATTTAGTTTGGGGTGTCATGATTACTTTATTTGATTTTTGCTTAGGCCTTTCACACAATTTTTGCTTTTACAGCTGTTTCTTTTATGCTGGCCGCAGCTCAGTCTTTTACCTAGTGGTTTTAAGATGGTGAACTTTATTAGCTATCGGTCTAGCACTTTCATACCAATGGGTAAATGCTTTCCTCTTCTAAGCCAATACTGATACAAGGCTCATCTAATTACCTGCTATGTATGGCTTAGTTTGTTTGCATTTGTTTGTCTTCTACTGCTTTGTGTTAGCATTTGTGTTACCATAAATTAAGGATACAAGCCAGTTCATCTGGTCTCCCTCATCTTCATTTTGCAGCAAAAACAAAAAAAAAAAAAAAAAAAAAAAAAACAACTACACACACCATAGCATAGTCCCATGGAGGAGGTTATATTAGAGGTAATCATGAAATTGGATAGAGGCTTCTTTGCTGTAGTAATGACATTACATCTCTGGAAAACTAATCTTTGATATCATTGACCATGAACACAGAACATATATGAACTTGCTTCAAGGATTTCTTCAGAATCATGACATTTTTAAACTTGACAAATTGATTACATTGTTTGGATTAACTTGGCATGGTTAAATTGGTAGCCATTATTAAAATTAATTGGCTTCTGTGCACACAATATTTCACCAGCTTGGTTGCTTAACAAACTTTGTGTGATTTATTGAACAGCAGTTAGTTTAAGTATAGTCTATATATTAGTGATGAAGTAAAGATTTAGTGCATTTGTGTTGGTAGAGGATGGCTAATTAGCCTGGCATTTTTGTGTGTGGGCTGTCTTTTTAAGTCTTCTTTGGTTTAAAGTAAGTGTGGAATCTGGAATTTGTAACATGGGCTACCTTAGGCTATGGTTTACATGTTTTTATTGTTGATGATAAATCATGCAATTGTTATTGTAAAAGGGATCAGTTTTTGGTGAAGATATTGAATATTAATTTTGCTTTTTGCTACTTCTGTTGCAGAGTTATGAGCTTGCAATGGGTGGAGGTGCAGGTTCTCCTGTAAGTACTCCATTATTTACAGTTATGTTGATTTGCTTTTTTTTTTTGGAAAGGGGGTTTGGAGAATTGCATTGCATTGCTGTTTTTGTTCAGTGTTGGTTTGGATGGTTTTAGTTAGTATGTAATGACTTTGTTGTGTTATCTATATCATGTGTTACATGCTTTGGTGGGTTTGTTTGTTTTTTTTTTGTTGCCTTTTCAAAGGGCCAGCTATATTGATTTGTTGTTTTGTGTATTATGTGTAGCTTGGCTTGGTAAGTTGCTTGCATTAGTTAGTATGTGGAGAGTGCTTTGTTGTTTTAAATGGGGTATGTTTTGCATGCTTTAGTAACCAGCTTTGTTGTTCTTTTGTGATATAATCGCATTAGCTATTTAGATGGTTTTGTTGTGTGCGCTCGATTTAGACTAGCCTCTGTCTGTGTCTTCCATTTTGTGATGTAACCAGCCTTGTTCAGGGTAATGTGTTACATGCTTTGGTAATCAGCTTTGTTGTTCTTCTGTGATGTAATTGCAAGAACTATTTAGCTTGTTTTTTTGTTTACCATGCATTTAGCCTTACCTCTGTCTGTGTCTTCCAACAACACATGTTTCACTACCTTACACCTGTAGCTCAAGTGATAAGATGTCGCTGCACCAGTGTTAGCTACAATAGCATGTTTCTTATGTTATGGTGTGCACACAGGTGGGTGGTCCTGGCACTCGAAAAGTGTCTATTTCTTTTTCCTGCCTGCTCCAGCAAGTTGTGGAGTATCTGAAAATTCCTCAGCCAGCTTACTACTTGGTTGATGCAAGGAAGAATGCTGTGAAGCTTGTCTTGGAGACTGACCCAGGCTTGGGTTTCTATGTTTATGAGGGTGGCCCAGCTAAAACAGTAGGAGAATCGCGTGAAATAGCTGCTGAAAAAGGCGTTCGTTCACTTAGGATGGAGTACAACATTCAGGTTGAGGACTTGACTTCTAAGAAAATTAAGAAGCTCCAACGCTGTGAATTTCTCTACCAGATGAAACGCATTAAGCTCGAGTCAATGGAAAGGGAGGCAGGGAAGGTGCCAGTCAAGTGGCCAGATGTGCCAAACCACAAGCGCTGCAAGAAATATGTGTGCATTGATTACATGGATGTTCTGCGCACTCTAACTGTGGAGACTAAAGCACGTGTTTCGGCTGTGAACACTTTCAAGCTAGGACCAGAAAAGTTTATTTCATGGCTTACGATTTATGCTCCTACAATTGCTACTGGAATGGAATGCGTTTTTAGTGCTGCTCGTGCTGACTGCAAGGCTACCAAACAAGAGGCTGCTAGGAGGGCTGTAGATTTCCTGCGCACTGCATACAATCTTGACATAGTTGATTTGAACTATGGCAATGGGGTTTATGCTGGTATTAAGTGTTCCTTGGCTAGGGAAAGTTACTTAGTGGCTAAAGAACGTGTATTGGGGATTCAAGGTGCTCTGCACTTAGCTCCTTTTTTAGGTGAAGATGGCTGCATAACACCTAAGTCTGCTGTGCACAAGATTCCAACACCTGCTCTTCCTCCACCTCCACCTCGCAAGCCAAAAGCTAGGCCATCTTTTAGTGACCGCTTCACTCATGAGCCATTTGCAGTGCCTCCTGAGTTGGACACCTTGTTTAAGCGGAGGAAGTTTGATTAGGGATCAGAGTGAAGCTACATAAGACCTTGTTTTGCTGGCTTACATGTTTTGTTTGTGTGTTCCTATAGGGCCTTAGATATGGCATATTAGCTTAGTGTGCTGCTTGTATTCCAGCTTATTTTGTACTGCTTTATGTGTTAGTTTTATTGGCAAGACATGGTGGATGTTTTCCCAAAATATAATGTACTCCAGCCTTTTGAGCTTTGATTAATGAAGTCTAATTTTCTTGCCATTGATCGTATTTTATGAAAATTCTTATTCTATTGTTAAGTATGCACAACATGGTTAAGCATTACATTTTAGCAATTTGATCAGAGTGCAATTTTCCCTTGACAGGTTATATAGCTGCAGATGCATTGTAACACTGTTCCATTTATCGAAAGCCTCTGCAACGCCTATTTGCAACTTCTTGCTGTCACTAGCTCAGTTTATATTCCCACTATGCGTACATCCGAGTTCCTTTGCTTGTTTTATTTGTCTTTCATGCTATTCAAAGCAGCTTATAGATTATCTATTACTATTAAGCTGCAATCATTGTATTTTGTTTTTTTTAAATGAGAATGCTTTGTTGGTATCCAGATCGTGCTTTGGTTAAAAAAAAAACCCTTGCAAAAAACTCGGGTTATCAAACGTTTACAGATGATACAAGCTATGTCTCAGACCCCTGATCCTATGAGGTGTTAGCTTGTTTTTCTTATCGCATGCTAAATAAATATTTTTGTTACTCTGAATTTTTAGGTTTTTGCTTGTTTTTAACAAGATTTTTCTATTGTTCAATATAGGGAGTTGGATGAAACAAGTTCTGCCACACATCAGCAGGAAGAAGCTGGACAGATTGAGCCTGAAGTTGCTTATGTAGGGCATTCTACCAACATAGTGGCTGGAAATTCAGCTGCCCAGTTTAATAGTAAGCACAGTTGTTTATGTTTGCTATTTGCAATATTTGGAGAATTAACTGAGTGAGGTTAGGGACTGAGCTAGGTAAAACAACTACGCAGGCTGCCTGTGTTTGGATAGCATTAAGGTAAGGTTCATTGTAGCTGAGATTATTTAGCTTTGCATTTGAATGGCAAATTTTTCGTTTACAGGCCCACAACTTTTGGCTACTGATTCAACTGTAGCTAACATAGCACAGGCTGTGAGGACGGATATTAGCAGCGCTCCCTCAGACTGGTTCATGTTGTATAGGCAACTTCTTGAGAATTCAAGGTCTAGCAAACGTAAGCGAGCACTAGCAGCTACGGAACAAGAGCCTGTGTCAGTAAGGTGCTTTACTTTTGCTTACCACAAGAACACATGCCTTGCTATATTTCTGTGTTTCTACTGATATTGGTGTTATGCTTTTTTTTCGTTTGCTATACAGAGAAATAGGTGAAACAAGTGCCCAGGGAACAAAACAAACACAGGCAAAAAACAACAGTAAGGCTTCCTTAAATCAAACTTTGTTCTTTAAAGCTTCTTTGCCCATTTGAAAATAGGTTAAAGGCCAGGTATATTTGTTACTAAAATAGTCAGCTCATTGCATAAAAAAAACTTGCTCAATTATATGAGACAGATTAAGTGAATATTATGTGATGCCTGATTACATTAGACCAACTTAACCACTAAATGTTTAGTGTTCCTATAACTTAACATGTAATTTTCATATCACAGAGAAAAATACTGCAGCTTCTAAAAAAAAAGGAGTCAAGCAAGCCACGGTTAAAAAGCCCAGTAAGTTTTCCTATGCATATTTTTACTAAGTTATTTGCTTATTTTTTTTAATGTACTATGCTGATAGATTGGCTTGGCATGCTTGGTTGAATATCAAAACCTCCAGCAGCTGTTGTTGGCTTAAAATTGCCTGCAGCACCTTTGAAACTGAAATCCCCTTCCATTTGCCCACATTGCAGTGCAAAAAAATTTAAACATGAATCACTTCATTTCTGCTGTGGAAATGGATCTGTTAAACTAGCCACTAATGAATACCCCCCTGCACTATATAGACTTTTAACATCTGATGAGGAAGATGCATCACACTTCAGACAATACATTCGATTATATAACAACTTATTTGCATTTAGCTCATTAGGTGGTAGATATGATGGCAGCATACACAAAGGAATATATGTTTTTAAATTGCATGGACAAATTTATCATAACTTGCCTGATTTAATCCCTGATGAACTAGGCCCTAGATATTTACAGCTCTATTTTTATGATGGCCAATTTGAGTCAGCTGCTAGAGTAGATTGCTTTAAACAAGTAAGGCAAGATATTATAGACATACTTATGGAAGTATCTGCTCAAAATCCTTATGCTCGCTTTTTCAGATCATTAAAAGACCTTGACATTCAAGAAGATACACAAATTACTATCAATAAAAACACCGTTTTAGACCAGCGGGTTTATAATGCACCCACAACAGATGAAGTGGCTGCGATTTGGCCTGAAAACAGTTCATCAAGCGAGTCCAATGGCCCATACATCACAGTCAGAGGAAAGTCAACAGATTCTCATCGCATATACCATAATTATGGATGCTATGATCCCTTGCAGTATCCACTCCTATTCCCGCATGGTGATTGTGGTTGGGGTCAGGGTCTTGCCAAAGACAGCGGTTCAGGAGAGCAGCAAACAGACCCCATTACATCTTCAGCAGTGCATACAGAGGAAGATTCCCTTGCACAGGAAGCTAACCGTGAGTTTCATCTGCCTGAAGTTTTATTGCAGAGTGTCCTTTTCATTTTATGTTGCTGTTCACACAAATCATGCTTCTTTAAATGCAGGTTTAGCGGACGCAGGTGGTGCTTCAACTCGGCATATTTCAGCCCGTGAGTACTATGCTTACAAATTGCAATGCCGCCCAAACAATATGCTCCTGCGTGCAGGCCGATGTTTGCAGCAATATATAGTTGACATGTATGTGAAGATTGAGAACACACGCCTAGACTACTTTCGCCACAATCAGCAAACAATCAGAGCTGATTTGTATCAGGGGATTTTGGATTCCATTGAAAGTGGTGAAACAAATTCCATAAATGTCGGACGGCGAGTTATTTTACCCCCAACCTTTATTGGTGGTCCGCGAGACATGAAGCGGCGATACCTGAATGCCATGGCTTTGGTTCAACGCTTTGGCAAGCCTGATTTGTTTCTCACAATCACTTGTAATGCAAACTGGCCAGAGATCAAAGCAGAACTAGCTCCTGGAGAAACAGCTCAGAACCGCCCAGAACTTTTTGCCCGTATATTTCGATCAAAATTAATCTGTTTAAAAAAACAAATCATGAAGAAACAAATTTTTGGGAAAGTGGCTGCTATGATATATGTCATTGAATTTCAAAAAAGAGGTCTTCCACATGCACATTTCCTTATTATCCTGAAGCCTGATTACAAATTGAAAACACCTTCTGATTTTGATCATTTTGTATCTGCTGAGCTACCACCCCACAGCTCCCCAGATCTACGGAAAATAATAGTGCGCCATATGATGCATGGCCCCTGTGGAGAAGCAAACCCTAAATGTGCATGTATGGTTGCCAAAAATGATAACTCTGCCTCATGCAAATATGGCTACCCAAAACAATTCTTAGAAGAAACAACAAACCATAATGATGGATATCCAGTGTACAAGAGACAGCATACAGGAGAAAGTGTACGAATTCGAGGTTCAAACCTTGATAATCGCTGGGTTATTCCATACAACCCATACCTTTCCGCGTTATTTGACTGTCACCTCAATGTAGAAGTTTGCTCATCTATTCAGGCTGTTAAGTACTTATACAAATATGTTTACAAAGGGCATGACAAAGTATCTTTTAATGTTGTTGGTGAAGAAAATCAAGCCGTAGATGAAATTCAAAGGTTTCAGTCTGGTCGATGGGTTTCACCATGTGAGGCAGCTTGGAGGATTTTTGGCTTTGACTTATTTGAGATGCACCCCCCTGTGCAGCACCTTGCAGTGCATTTGGAAAACATGCAAACAGTTCAGTTAAGGAGTCATGAGCAGCTTGATTCTGTGGTGTTGAATGAACGAAGATCCAGAACTCAACTAACAGAATTCTTTAAAGCAAATGCAGCCTCACCTCGAGGTACAGGATATCTCTATAGCGAATTCATTGAACATTTCAGGTGGGATGCCACTGCAAAGGCATGGTTTCAGAGACAAAACAAGAAACTGGTCATAGGTCGGCTGGCATGTGTTACACCTGCAGAAGGAGAACGTTTCTTTTTGCGGCTGCTTCTTGGCAATGTACGCAGTCCTAAATCGTTTTCTGACCTCCGGACTGTGAATGGAGTGCTATGTGCCACTTTTCATGAAGCAGCTATTAAAAGAGGGCTCTTTGAAGAAGACAATGTTGTTTATTCCTGTTTGTCTGAAGCTGCAGAAATTCAAATGCCAGGAGCCTTACGTCGGCTATTTGCAGCTGTGTTGGTCTTCTGCGCTCCGAGCAACCCACGTACACTATGGCAGCACTTCTATAATGATTTATCTGATGACTTTAGGTATACCTTTCCACAAAATGAAAGGCAAGTTTTGCTGCTGACAGTACAGTCAGTTGAGAAGCACTTAGAGTCAATGGGAAAGTCATTGGCTCATTTTCAGCTGGAACATCTACAAGAAGAAATGCCAGAAGAACTACAGAGGACAAAGGATATTATTGATGCTTTGGATGCACCTATTCCTCAAGAATCAATTGATTGTAGTGATCAACTAAATTCAGCTCAGCAAATTGCCTTTGACAAAATTATTTCTCATGTTCAAGCAGAAAATCCTGGTTGTTTCTTTGTTGAGGAGGGACTGGAAAGACCTTTCTGTACAATGATCTATATGCAGAAGTGCGCTTGGCAGGAAAAATTGTGCTTCCGACGGCAACATCAGGAATAGCTGCAGCAAATATACCTTCTGGCAGGACAGCACACTCACGATTTAAAATTCCACTTGATTCAGAAACATCGCTCGCTTGTGATGTTCCTAAACAAGGCAGCTTGGCTGCTTTGATTAAAGAGACAACATTGATTAGCTGGGATGAAGCTTCAATGGCAAGAAAGGAGAACATTGAATCTGTTGAGCTCCTGCTCCGTGATCTCTGTGATCCAGATCAGCCATTTGGTGGAAAAGTTATAGTCTTCGGTGGAGATTTCAGGCAGGTTTTACCAGTTGTTCCTCACAAGACTCAAAGAGAAGTTGTTGCAACAAGCCTGGTTACTTCACATATTTGGCCCTGGTTACAAAAGCTACATCTGACTGAAAACATTAGAGCTAAAGCAGATCCCCCATATGCATCTTTTTTGCTGGGTTTGGGAAATGGCGAGCTTCAGGCAACTGAGAATGCTTTTGTGAAGGTTCCTCCTCACATTGTGAATTATTATCAATAAACCGAGGAACCTATTGATTATCTAGCTGTTGCTGCTTTCCCTGAATTGCAACATCCTGCCTTTACACCAGATATTTTCACAGAAAGGGCAATCCTAACCCCATTAAATGATGCAGTAGACTCAATCAACAATTTCCTGATTGACAAGTTCCCAGGAGAAGCAGTTGTTTATAAAAGTTTTGATAGCATCCTAGATGATAATTGTGTTATCTACCCAACAGAATTCTTGAACCAGCTTGCCCCAGGTGGTATGACACCACACGGGTTGGTTCTAAAAGTTAACAGTCCAGTAATCTTGCTGAGGAATATTGATCCGGCTGATGGCCTATGCAATGGCACACGTCTCATATGCAAGTATTTCAGAAGAAATGTTATTGTTTGTTCAATAGCAATTGGTCATCGTAAAGGAGAGCTTGTATTCATCCATCGTGTCAACCTCCGGCCTCCATCATCAGCAAAATATCCGATTCAATTTGAGCATATACAATTTCCTCTGAAGCTCAGTTTTGCAATGACTATCAACAAATCTCAAGGGAAAACACTAAGCCAAGTCATGGTTTATCTCCCACAGCCATGCTTTTCACATGGTCAATTGTATGTTGCATTGTCAAGGGCTAAGAAATCGGAGAAAGTGACTGTGATCACACCCAGCCTGCTGAAATTCACAATACACCAGTTCTGAAAAAACATCGTGGCTTATGATTTCTTGCGACTATCTGGCATAACATGATACAATATGATGCAGGTATTCTAAGATTGCTTCTATACTTATTCATAAAAACAAACAGCTTTTTCTTTTTGTTAATTTCATTTCACTATCCTATTATGCAGGTTTGATGTTGTAGATCTTTGGAGTATAATTTTGGTATATAAAGCTTTTTTTGTAATATTTATTTTACAATCATTATTGATATATAAATATGCAACATTGAAATGCCTTGCAGTGTGTTAGAAACACTATTGCTCTGTTAGTTTACATGCTCCTATTCAAATTGCAGCAACACTATTTGGACAGGTTTACTTCACATGTACATTTCTATTTTCTGTTGCAGTTATTGTTTCACAATTATGCTTTGACCAAGCAAAAAAATGATATTCAATGCACATCTATTATATAATGCTCATTAGGTGCCAAAAAAGACATTATCAAGAATAAAAAAATAATTTGGATATAGTTGTTACCTAACTAGATGTTGAACTGATGTAGTAAATAATGAGCTAAAATTTTCTATGAGATTACAAATAGAGGGGAAAAAAAAAACAACAGGATCAAATACTGTCTTATATTAATTTTTTACAGTATGCCTAGGATAGCTACCACAATCTCATTTGTTGAAAAACCCTTTTTTTTTTCCTTATTACATTGTTATATATAGTGCCCCTACATTCTATTACCCTCAAGACAGTAAAGAAACATAGCTTCAACTTCGCAGAATAACCTTATTAACTGCTGGACAATACATTGATTCAAGTCATGAACACTTTTAGTGCAGCCCTTTCTTAGTCTTTCAAACAGGTCACACTCAAGCTTAAAAAAAATGCTTTTTCCCTAGATAACTATAATTATAGCAACACTTCTTTTTCTGCTGCACCCATCAAGCATCACAATAACAACAGATAATACTTAAATCCTAGGTTTTTATGTGGCCCACAATGATGATTTCCAAAAAGAAACTTCTCCTATTTTAAATTCACATAACATCTTTCTTTTTATAGCTAAATTAGATCAGTAACTGATTACTCTATTATCTACTTGCACATGTAACCTTAGTTTATTTCACTACAAACAACTTATTAACCACTAGACACAACTATGTTTCAGTGCCTATACTTTTATTACTTATAATATCTTTTCAGATTTTACTTGTATAATTATTACTCTGCAGATTTCCTTGGGAGAGATTACTCACTACATCTTTTTATTCGATGGACAATAAGCTGTATCAGGACATTCTAATAACCACTAAATTATAAAGGCCATTCAGCTTTAACTTGTCAATAAGCTATTTGCTATTTAAGATTCTTATACTTCTAGAGAGCATTTACTCTCCTTCTATTCTCTGCTGCTTTGCTCTGCTGTTCCCGTGTACCACCAAATTCTGCCTGCCATTCCAGTTGAAGAAGGTAAGCACTTTAATGATGCTTTGCTGAACTTAACATCTACCTGTGCATTAACTTCTTTTCTTCTCATTTATTTACTTGCATGCAATTAAGTTATCTGAATTGCTTTTCATGTGGCCTTAAGTTAATCTGGATTACATCTGCACACATGTTTTTATTAGCTATTTATTTTTTCTTGCTTTGCATTCAGCCAACCTATGTAGCTATTTTATATGCAGTTCTTTACATAGAAAAATCTCATCCTTTAAAACTTACTATCATCTTGCCAGTAGTTAAGCCACATGTACACACTTATTTTGTATTATGCCCTTATATTGTTGCCTATATAGAAGATTCTTATCTTTTTAAGCTTATTATCATCTTACCAATTACTAAGCCACATGTACAGCAGTTATTTTGACTTATGCCCTTATATTTGTTACCCATGAGTTGAAAGGACCATGTTCAGTATAATATATATCAGAAAAGCCATGTCTTTAAGAAAGTTGGTACATGGACATAAAACTATAAAGGGACTTTGGTAGAATCTGTGGTTGACCTACTGTTATTGACTATATTAGTAAGAAATACATCTAAAATTTTTAAAAAAACTTACTCTTGACTAAGGGCTGCTGAGAAAGTTGCTTAAAGAAATAACATCAGATAATTGTATGACAAGCTGTATATTATGATATAAATCAGCTCAAACTGCCTATACTATGAACAAAAAGTAACCATATTAAAGAAATTCAAGCTTTCATTTAAACCACACAAGGCCACTTAGAACATTCCACAACCATACACTGAGCACAACTTACTAATTAACAACATAGTACACATAACTAGAAGTAAAATATTGTTTATTACTAGAGCAACAACATAAGCCTCTGACTACTTAGAAACACAACTACATTTAAGTTACAAATGCCTTGCTGCAGCTTCAGATACCCTTTAAAAACAACCACCATAGGAAGCATCACTTCCAGGAGAATATGAAGGGCTGGAGTGGTGATGAATGTCACTCAAGTTAAGCGTAGGCTGAGGCTTGTAATTACTGGTCCCCTCTTTTGGTGCCTGTTTCTTTGGGCTAGGCTGCTTTTCTTCAGGCTCAAAGCAGAGAGCAGTATCACAGCCTCTAAATCTTCCACCTTTTTCTCTAAAGTAGTGAGCCGTGCCTCCATTGCTTCATAGTTAGTCTGTTTAGGAAGCTCATATCCACTACTAGGATTCACCTTATCTTTCCCCTTACTTGCCATTACTTTCACCTGGAATTGAATAAAAAAAGACTGGAGAAATGTGAATGTGGAATACAAAAATGGTTTGTGAAAATATTGAAGCCTGAACTTCCTTTTATATATGCCTGGGTAACACCTCTTTGTCTAAAGGATATAACCATGCAATAATTATACCTATTTAGAAAGTCATACAAAACCTGCTATGTGCTTAGAATTGCATAGCACTGAACTTAATTTATAGTTACAAGTCATTAAAGATTCCTTTTTATATTTTTAGTCACTTCATTGAAGATTCCTTTTTATATTGAATTATAAATGCATGTACACCATATAATACTATAGTTATGCATAGACTTATGCCAAAGTTGCTTATAATATCATAAAATAATAATATTATGCTTTTCTGTTTATATAATACTATAATATTATACAGGTCCGTTACATGCATAGACTTATGCCAAATTTGTTGTAATCTAATTTAAGCACAAATGACTAAACTAATTGTCTTTGTATACTATGGATGAAACCCGAGTACACGCCTTTGAACAAGCTGTCACCTGTAAGCAAGGCATACAAAGTACGTGTGACAGTGAAAGAAAAGTCTCCTATCCAAACTCCTCCAAACAAGAAAAAATTTCAGAAGTTGGTTTTTGAAGATGAAGAGGTGCAGCCTTACCACTCTTCATCATTTCATAGTTATTAAATGCTTACAAATCCTATACATGACTTTTACATTTCCATGATACAGGGTAACAACATGAAAGCTACTTTGTTCGGAGCTGAATGCGACCACTTCCAAAAAGTCTTTGAACACAAGAAGAAGTATGAGATAGCTAATGCTCCAGTGCGAAAAATCAACCCGAAATTTAGTTCATTCCCAGGAGAATGTGAACTAACTTTCGGCGGAATGACTAAAATTCAACCTATTGATCGAACAGAGGGACCTGTTTTACCTGAATACATCTCCATAGCTGATGTACCAAAGACAAGTGAACCATCAGACTGGTTTGGTATCATTTAAACCTTATCTAACCTACACATAATAATTAAAAACACATCTGCCTCTTGACAATAATGTGCCTATCCATTACTTAATTGACAGATTTGCTTGGAATAGTAGTCCACATGGAAGACCCCCGACAAGTAGAATACAAGTCAGGCAGAGTAGCCGATGTACGTGATATCAGCATAGTCGATGAAAGGTTGCTACTACCCTTTTAAGGCCCCCAAATGCTGCCTGCATTATTATCAAAACCTGCATTCACTGACTTACATTTTGTTTTGCAGCACTGGTTCTCGCCCAATGATCATCTCTGCATGGGGACAATTGGCCCTTTCTGACTGTGAGAAGCTCAAAGACTGGGCAACCACTTTCTTAGTTGTTAGCTTAACTTCAGTGAAGCCTGCTACCCACAAAGGTATAATTTCCTCACCCTTTATCATTGTATACATCATGTAAAAATCAAGTATGCTTATGCAACTTTTCACAGGTTTCTCATTGCAATCAAGCGTGTCCACAACAATTGACCCAGCCCCCAGTGGTGAAAAAGCTGACGCTTTACGAGCTTGGTAATCCAACAGCTTTTTATAGCTAAAAACCATTTACACCAATACACATTCACACTTTATTGTACCTAATTCAAGCTTAGTATAAACTCCTATGCTTAATCAGCTATGTCTTTCTTTGTGTATATTGCTAGGGCCCATGCACATCCAGACATAATTAGTGATTACATGTCAAGGCAACTCGAATTCATGATTATTGGTGCTGAACCGGTTCCAACCACACTTGACAACATCAATGGCAAAACTGTGAGTGCACTCATACACAAATCCTTTTACTAGCTACCTGGTTTTGTATACTAACACAGCTTCATTCAGGTTGACAATACTGTCCAGGAAGAAATATACACACTAACAGTCACAATTCCAGATGCACAGCTAGACAATGTTATTGCTTATATTGGCTGCGATAATTGTGGAAAGCGTTGTGGCGTTGCTGCAAATGTGGCCTTCTTTTGCCCACATTGCCCTGACAAAAAATGCACCTCCACTGAAAGGTTCATTCTGCATTCTTATGTTGCACAGCCAACTAACCAAGTCGTAATGTCACTTACCATGATTTCATACCACAAATGCAGGGTCAACTTTACCTTTGATGCTGCAGATGACACTGGAACATGTCGCCTCACTGCCTTTGGCCAAGTATGCGAGCAGATATTCAAGCTCAAAACACTTGAAATTTTTGAAAGAAAGATAAAGGTTCTCACCCACACTTATCATAACCCTACATAAAATTATACCATGCAGCTAGCTATCCTGGGTATAACAACACTGGTTTTTGATCTCAGGATGACTGGAAAGACTTTGATCATGTTGCTGCAGCTCTGAAATCCACACTAATGCACATAATCCTTTACCCATCCCAAGCACTGAACAGGGCAGGGGTGCTGCGGTGGGTAGTCCAATCAGTTTCTCATTCTTCTTGAACACTTGTCCTGCCAATTTGCAGCTTCAAATCAGAACACATCATCCACGATAGCTCCGGATTATCATTTTGGATGTGTTCTTATTTGAGGCATCCTTGATTATCCTTACTCATATTTGCTACTCAAGCAATTTAACAAGCATTGTCTTTCTAACTCTGAAGTTATATCTTCTTTTGATAATGTTGGTCATATAGAGCAGCTTAAATCTGCTTAGAATTAGGCTTACAAACAATGCCTCTTTTGCTTGCTCAATCCATTGAATGGATTAAACAATTGCCTGTAGTTCAAACTTAATGCCTCTTTCATGGAACACTTTGTTCTTTAAATTATTGCAGGGATGCAATATCTGCTTATGGTTCAGCCTTGCTTATTGTGTGAATTTTGCTGGTTTCTTTATCACAAAAATGATTATTATGATTATCATTTAAATTGCTTTATTTGTGCATGTATTAGACACCTATACTCAATGAGTCAGCCATTTAGATCATTAAATCACTAAGTGCATCAATGTCCAGCTCATCTGTGCATATTAGGAACAAGGTAACAACTACTGCTTCCAGAATCTATGTATCTCCTACCCTGTAAACCATATTAACTAAACGATCCCCTAGATAATTGCATACTTAGCTTGTATATTTATAAAAATTACATATCACACTTTGCATCTCATTTGTTCAACACACCTGTTGCTTCTTTTGACTAATTGTTAATGCCACATTCTGTATATTCTTTAACTTTAGTTGCTCAGGTCACTTCATCAAGCTCAACATCTGTCTATTTTTCTTATTCATACTTAAAGAAACCATGTCACTTGCTTTCATCAAGCATGCAGAAGCTCTATACATATGTAAATAAGACAGTAATCACACTCATTGATAATAACTGAATAGGTAACCAATTTGATTTCACTACAATCTGAAAATACAGTAGCCAACAATTAAAAGCAATACATTTATGTAAAATTAAGCAACATGCATCATCATAAAATATCCTTCCACCATTCATAATTACTACTTATTTACAGAAAAAAAAAACCATGTCAGTTGCCTAGAATTGCTTTATACATCACTCAATAAAACCCCTAATAGAACTATCAGATCTTAGCAAAGTTGGTCGCGGTTTGTTGATTGCCAGCTTCCTGCCCCTCATTCTGCACCCCAGCCTCAGCATTCCCTTCCTATGTATTCTCTTCCTCACCTCCACCTTGATTCACCTCCTCCATCTCTGCATCACCACCAGCAAGTCTTCCTCCAACCCCACCAACATCCCTTTCATTACCACCTCCAGCATTCCCACCCACACCGCTAGCCCTGTCTTCTTCAACATCAGCAGGTTCTACATACCCAACATAACGCCCAATTCCTCCCATCCTTGCATATAACCTTCTACGCCCTTCACTTAATCTCCAAAAAAACCCAGACATTCGTTGAACACGAACCCTCTGAACCTCATCAGACAGAATTCTTGCTTCTTCAAGCTTACTTCTATACGCTACCCTTAAACTTGCCGATTCTTCTCTCTTAACCCTTTCCTGTTCTGCAATTGCCTCCATTTCTGCGTACAACACATCAAGGTGCGCTTCAGCGTCCCGCAACTCCATGCCGTCTACCATTTTTGCTTAGCCAAAGTTTGATAATAAAAAGTATAAGTTTTTTTAGATTGCAATTGTAACTGAAAATGTAATAGATAGCGAATTAATTTGCTAATCCCCTACAACCAGTGATCAAGATTTCAGAGAGAAAGAAGAATAAAAAAGAAAGGGGGAGATGAAAAACTGATGCAAAAACCAAATCAATTTAAAACCAATTTTTTTTAAAAAAACATATCACAAAAAATACTATTTACTTTTAAAAATAGCTTTAAGAATTTCCTCAAAAAAAAAAAAAAAAAAAAAACAAAATATAATACCTTTAAGAAAAAAGGTGCATGCCCTTTTGATTTCCAATTTTTATCATAATTTTACAATACCTTTTAAAGAAGCATATTATTATATATTCAACATTTTCACACTAATAAATAATATTGTTTAATTTTTTTTAAATTTTTTTTTAAAAAAAACAATTCCAATAATGCTTAGATTTAAGTTCAATGTACTTTGCAATGTTGATTAACTTAAATTTTGCCCACAAAATGAAAACTAAAAAATCTCTTAAATTGTGGTTAACAAAAAAACCAAAAAACCTATTTACCTTTTACTTCTTACCCAACCAAATGAAAACCCATGTTTTTTAAAAACATACTTCTTAACCAAACAAAACAAAAAAAAAAAAAAACCAACTTATCGACTTTACCGCAATCATATTGTAAGTCAATAAAAAGCCCAAATTACAGCTGAAGCCCAATTAGTATGAAATATGTTACAAAACTACAAATTTTTACAAATAATAAAACCCGCGGTAAAATGGTTGATCGATTACAAACAATTTAACAAAGGTAATTAGGACAATTGGCTTAGCAAGATGACAACCCTAGCAAGATTCACTTTTTAAAAACTTGTTTTCTTCCCATAGTGAAAATGAACACACTTTACGACTTCTTATGTTCTTTTTCACCCAACGCGTTGTGACTTTTGCATTATTCATCCCTCCTCCTTTGACAATCTTTGAAAATATTATTTTAGACAAAATATATCCATGTACACCTTTTTTAAAATATCTCACTAAGCAATTTCATAGTATGTTACTTTTACAAGTTTAAGCTTATAAAGAATTTTAGCTTAAATGTAGGTTTTTAATAAACAGTTATTATGGATTAAATGAATATTAGCAAAAAATTACATCATATTTTAACATCATTTGTTTTACAATAAAAGGTTTTACCAATGTTTACTTACATTGACCATTACTAATACCGAACCATTTGTCAAATAAAAATGCGCTTTTACAGTTTTTTGTGAGACGGGTCTTAAAATTAATAAAATTACACAGTTATTTTACCTTTAGAACTTTCCTATATTCCCAAATCGCATATGACATAGTAAAAATGAACGTACTTTACGACTTCTTATGTTCTTTTTCACTTAACGCGTTGTGACTTTCGCATTATTCATTCCACCTCCTTTGACAATCTTTAAAAATAATATTTTAAACAAAATACATCCATGTACGCCTTTTTAGAAATATCTCATTAGCCAATTTCGTAGTATGTTACTTTTACAAGTTTCAGATTATAGAGAATTTTAGCTTAACTATAGGGTTTTTTAACAAGCAATTATTATGGATTAAATGAATATTAGTAAAAAATTACATCGTATTTTAACAACGTCTGTTTTACAATAAAAGGTTTTACAAATGTTTAATTACACTCACCGTTCCTAATTTCTAACCATTTGTCAAATAAAAATGCAAATTTTCAATTTATGTGAGACGGATGTTAAAATTAATAGCTCAGCATACTTATACAATTCAAATCCCGATTTACACGTGTTAATAAATGTTGTGCATATAAGGAAATTTATAAAACGACTATTTTCAGCTTTAAGATTGTTTTAGAGCAAGTACACTAAAGTTGTACTATGTAAATCTATATTCTTTTACATGTTGGAATTATTGTAGAAACTGCTATTTGATTGGTCAATTGAAATGTTTGGGCTGCGTGGTCCATATATTCTGCTCTGCTTCTCTTGTCTGCTTACATCTTCTTTTCCTCTTTCCTTTTTCTGCAACAATCCTCTTTCTCTATCTCTGCAACAATGGCCAGCACTGACAGCACAGCTACTTCTGGGAAGGTCTTTGCACCGCCGACATGGAGACCTAATGAGTCAAGATCAAAAACAGAGAATGTCGCAAGCTTTCGTGCATATGTGTCGGAGATGACGGAGAAGATGAACAGTCATCAACAATTTCTAGAACAAGGAATTTCAAAAGTAGGGAAAAAAGAAAACGAAAAAGGTGAATCAAGCAAGAAAAGGAAAAGAGAAATTGAGAAAAATGGTTGTGGAGATTGGCCTGTCATAATTGTTGAATCAGAGAGTAATGACATAGAAAGGCATCCAAATGACGGAGGTGAAGCACAAGGGCATGAGGAGGATGCTCAAGAAAAAAAAGGCACTGAAGAAGATGGAAGGGTAAAAAAAAGCGAGTCAGAAGAGGAAGCTGAAGATACTGAAGAAGAAGAGAAGACCGAGGAAAGTGAGACCGATACAAATTCTGAAAGTGATGTGAATTCTGAGTCTGAAACTCAGAGTGAAGAAAAAGCTGCTATAGAATCTGATGATCCATTGGAGTTAGAGAGCAATTAATATGATACTGATGATGATGATGATGATACTGGAGCAGATTCTGGGAATTATCAGCAAGCAAATCAAGAAACAAGTGAAGACTCTTCAATGTTTGCTATGAAAATTCCTGATTAAAAATTGTCTCAGAGAATTAGACACCATTGTTGTTTTTTGTTTGTTAATGGTGTGGTGTTTTTTGGACAAATTTTAGAAGTGGTAGCAGATTTAAACTTTGTTAGGAGTTTTTTTTGTGGGTGATAGTTTATGGTTATTCTATTAATGGTTAGTGTTAGTAAATGTACTAATTAAGCATGTACCTAGGGTCCTGACAAATGTGTAAGCAAAATTATCTAATCAATATGAAAGCATGGTATATTTGCAAAATTTCAGACTGCCATAATAGAATATAATATACAAATCGTAGATGGAATACACAATCAAGAGTTACCAGTCAATGGAATTCAGCAGTGTAATGCAAAGCCAATGGAGAAAGCATATTTGATCATATTTAACCAAACTATCAACAAGTAGAAAGGCATATTTGATCCCATTAGGAAACACACAAACTTTATTACCTTGAAATTGAAAATACTCTATTACCTTGAAACTACAAATGGAATATATTTTTGAGACATCATAACATAGTGATAGAGAACTCTCTATTGGGAAGTAGGTAGTTATATACTTAAGCATATAATCTTCCTATTTATACATACCCTGTCATGTACCTCAGAATTTTCTCCTCTCAAAACTGGATCTTGCGAAAGCCATTAATAAGCTTCTCAGTTCGATTGCCCAAGGGTAATTTGAAGGCACGTCTTCTGATCCAAACCTTTCAATCCCTATATTCAATTTTCCATCTCCTGCGGGATCTTGGTTATTCATGTCTGGTATCTTCTTTCCAATTTGTACAATGCTTCCCATAGAATCTCAAGCTGAACCTTGAATGGCAGTCATACTACTTTGCAAGGATGCAGGGAGTAGACCTTGCCCAATTGATAAATCAGGAGCTACTCCATATTTCATCATCATTTTTCTCACTACCTAATTGTGCTTCTTACCAACAGGATCTCAGTAGCTTGATGTGTTTAGGCAACCCTTGTGAAGCTGAACTACGCCTAAAAGAAGAATTTACTGGTCTGGTGCATAAATGCTCTCTTTCCGACTAGACTGGCTTAGTGTTAGGCCATAATTGTTTTCATGAAAACCTAATGTAGTCCAAGAACTCATACACAGTTCTTCCTGCTAGATTTTCCCTCTCTAATAGTTTGATTCTTGGATGTCTTTGGTCTATTAATCTCGATACTTAAAACATGCAGCTATGAACCCATGTCCTATCTTCTCGGCTCAGAGTATTTTCGCCATGCCTATGGTCCAATTTATGCACTTTCAGCCAAAGTTGTCAGAAGTTTGGTTGCCTTGAGAAACTTTAATTTGACCAAAAATTTAATTTCACTGCACATCACTTGTTGTTATTTCAACTGATTTTCTCCATGCCTATGGTCCAATTATTTAGCAATTTTGATGCAGAAGCAACATATCAGTCAAATAGGTTACTAATGCATATAAGCAAAAGAAAAACTTTTTGCTAAATAATCAAAAAAGAGAAGTTGATCAAGCCAAGCAAAGCAGCTGCAAAGAAACCATCAAGTCTATTTTGGACAAAAAGTATGGCCATCAAACTACTGCTGATGCCGGACACTATGTAAATAATCCCAAACCTTGCAACAGACAAGATACCAAGAACAAGACCAAGAGCATGAACATATCTAACTTACAAAACATTTAGGGAACACTAAATAGGAAAAAAAAGATTTTACATAATCCAGCCAGTGTTTCCTATTTTCAGGCTGAATCAAAGCCAACCCACAAACCTTTGCCTAACATATAACACCCAATATTGCATTGTTCAATAACACCTAGACACAAACAAGTAATCACAGTCACTCACACTAAATAACAAAAACTAAATAGCAAAAATGAGGAACAAAAAAATTAAAAATTCAAAGATTAGCAACCAAAAGCATACATTCTAATATTAACAAATATTCAGCCAAAATACTTATGATCCACCACGATCATAAAATCAAACATGCTAGAATACTTAATCAAAATTAAAAACAAGTAACATTGTCTTTACAGATTTTAAAACCCCTACATTCATATCAACCTAGCCAAAGTACTTTTAAAAATAACTAAAAATGCTTAATCGGAATCAAAACCGTAATATCCATCATCGCTTCCAGAAATGTCAGTAGAGTCCGATGAATTGCCCTGCTCCTCAGCTTCTCCCTCTTCATCTTCTTGCTCCTCTTCAGACTCATGTTCCTCGTTTGCTTGCACCTGTTGCTGCCCCTGCTGCCTTGCACCAGCACCCTCGCCCCCAACAGCAGGCTCATCTTCTGCTGGTTCAACAAGTGCAGCAACCGTAACATCAATCACATGCTTCACCATGCTTTCATTATCGCTGATATCCATATCAGCATCCCCTGATTCAACCCCAGCACCAAACACCAACTTTGTGCCGCTACATTGACCCCTACAATCCTTCTCATTCTCACAGGCTCTTCATCAGTATCACTGTCAGTATCGACTTTAATTGGAGTATCGTAGTTGCTTCCGAGTTCAGGTTCCTTACCCTTACTTCCGAGTTTTGCCTCTTCAGCCTTGCTTTTCTTTCGAGCAACCTCATCACACTTGGCTATCTGTGCATCACAATCTTTCGTAGCATCCAACATTTCATCCATCTTCTTTGACGCTTGTGCTCGAATTTCCGCCCAAGCCACATACTGACCACGGAGACTATCTTTGCGCTTCAGCAGAAAATTACGGTACCAATCATCAAAGATTGTATCATTATCGCCATTTCCAGCCATTGTAAAACTTAATTTTCAATTGAGGATGAGAGAAAGAAAATAAAAGAGGAAAGAAAACCTTTTCAACTTTCACAGAGAGGAAAATGAATTTGGGGATATATGAAGATAATGACGACTCTTCCAATTCTTCCTGCAAACCGTCACTCACTCTTCCTAACATGTCTTTTCATTTGTCTATCATAACATGCAGAAGCACAAAATAAGTTGCAATGTTTCATACAACCCACGTGTACGAGAATACATTCGGATTATAACTTTACATATAAATAATTCAATTCCAACGATTTTAAAAATTGTTACAATAAATTTAGCGCATAGGAAAATCAAAAAACAAAACTATATTTAAACAAATTATAATTTCCCCAGCAACTTTAAAGCACTCATTTTTTTAAAAAACTCCTTTCCATAACAATAAAAGGCTTATTTTTTTAAAACAAAACTACTTCACTTTGTGTCACTTAAAATAAATAGTCTAACATATCGTATATCATATATAAAATCATAGTGTAATTAAATGGCTTTTTTACCAATATTATCGTAACATATTGTATATCATGTAAGATATATATAATTGTTTTTTTTTTTATAATGACAACAATAGTCTCCACTACATTTATGGTATGCAAAAACACCTATCCGACCAAATACTTTGTTAAAGGCATACCTATAAATTTATCACAAAAAAATATATGTTTATAATATATAGTTTATATAACTCCAAAAAATGAAAAAAAAAAATAAAAAAAATGATAACAACAAATTGACTAGAATTAGATAACAACAAATTTGGCATACGTCTCGTAGCTTTCTGTATTTTAGTCTACACCTGATTCAAATACAGAAATTGACTAAAATAACAATGATTTAGTACCTACGAAACTAAAATACAGAAATTGACTAAAATAACAATGATTACTTCCTTACATTACAATTGGCAACCACACTCTTTGCAATTCATCTCAAAATTTACCTTCCAAATTTGCAAAAGCCCAAACATTGGCCCATACCACAATGACAAATAAAAATATACAATGTTGCTATAATTTTTTCTAAATAAAACAAACAATTATAAATCAAATAATATATCAAAGTCCATTCAACCAAATCACCTTTTCACTTCACACAAAGCATCATTATTATTACTTATTTAAAACGGACACACAGATTTTTAATCTAAACTCAACACAAATTCGAAAAACTAACACGTAAAAGCCCCACATTGTCTCATTATATACAAGAAAAACATACGACGCTTCACACTAGCATCGCGCGCGTAGCGCGCGCGGGTCCGCCTAGTGATGTAAAATAAATCAAACAAGTATTTGATATTGCTTTTTGAAGGTAATTAGAGAGGAAAAAATGGATCTAATAAATTGCAAAGGATTTGAAATTGATAAGTTTATAATTAATATAGTCCAACGAGTAATTTAAAAAGGTTGTATGATGTAAAATAAATCAAATATGTATTTTATATTTCTTTTTGAAGGTGGTCTAGAGGGAAAAAAATTTAAAATATGAGAAGGGAAAAAAATTTAAAAATATGAGAAGGGACTACATTAATTATATAGTTATCAATTTTCAAAAAAAAATATATGAGAAGGGAAAATTTTTTTATAAAATGAGAAGAGACTGCATTAATTATATAGTTATCAATTTTGGAAAAAAATATGTGAGAAGGGAAAAAAAATATATGGTGAGCACAAAGATTTGATCCTTAAACCACTAATCAAAACAATAATGCAATTCACCATCTTAGCTAGAGTCAAACTATGATAAAGAGATACAAAAAATATATAATAAATTTAATTAAATTTAATAGTGGTACATTACTTTAGTGGTACATAGCGGTACGCGTCATTTACTGTAGAATTTTCGCTATTTTATATGAAGAAAAACTACAAAGACGAACATATCTTAATCTTGTTTATGTTATTAAAGTATGCATAATTGTCTACCTTACAAAGATGTACATACATCTCTTTTAAAAAAATTAAAAAAAAAATAAAAAATCCACAACAGATTTATATTATAGACGTACATGTCTGCCTTCAAAAAAAAAAAATAAAAAAAAATAAAAAAAAAAAATTAAACGTTTGACGTACGGTTATAGTGCTAGCATCAATGCATCATGTTAGCCATAATTCTAGGAATATACTAGTGTATATAAAATATTCTTTAAAGGTTTTCTAAAATTAAAAACAATTTTTAACCGCTAATTTAGATAAGTATGCATATATATCTACAAAGATTAACATATAAAAAGATTGCACAATTTATATTCTACGGTTATAGCATTATATCAGCCATTATTGCATATATATTCTACGGTTATAGCATTATATCAGCCATAATTATAGGAATATTTAGATACATAATATTGTAGCTAATTGATTTGTTCTTTAAAAAAAGATATGCTTAACCGCTAATTAAAATAAGAAAGCATAACAAATAAAAAGGATATGCTTCATAAAATTAGTCAAAGTAATTATTATGATAAAACGTTCACCACAAAGGATTATAAGATGAATGACATAGTAAAATTGTACATTATCCAAAAGAACCAATAGTAAAATTGTACTTTTTTTTAATCAAATACTCAAATGATATAAATAAGTAACTAGTCATTCTTAAATAATCCATTGTCCAGTTTGCTCGACTTTATCCGTCAGTTGAATTGGAACCTTTTTTCTCCTACTCGTGGGCCAAAATAGCTGTAACCTGTAAATGTTTGTCAAAGAAGATATAAACATACATGAATACATATAGATATATAATTAAACGTAACTAGTTTATGATAAGCTAGATTTTTTTTAGTCACTCACTTGGTCTCGTTGTTGTGTGTCCAGCAAACTTATGAAATACAACACACACACAAAAAAAAAAAAAAAAAAAAAAAAAAAAAAAAAAAAAAAATAGCAACAAAATAAGGAATAATAATTTCTCAACAACATACTCCGTAACTTACTGGCGTTGTATGCATTGGAGGGTTAGTAGTCATAAAATTTGCATATGTACCAATATTGGGTCGTACAACCTGCAAGGAAAAATTAAACATTTTGCTTCAACTAATTATTATACACATCATGTATAATCCTTGCCTTTTATAAAGGAATAAATAAATAATCAAATTGAGAAAATGTAACGTACTGGAGCCACATGAGAAGAAGGATTGTAATTCATATTATGTCCATATCGATTATAATCCTGTTTAGATAACCAAAAATGCATTTTAGTTTCATTTAGCATAATATTGAAACAGCGGCCTAAAAATTCGCTAAAAATCAACTTACTTGTGAAGAGCTAGCCATATAGTTTGACATCATTGAAAAGGGCATCCCACTTAATTGATATCGTTCCTATTAAAATAGAAAGACAATGTATTACAAAATAAAAGTATACACATATGATAAGGGAAGTTAATGCTTAAGTTAAATATACTCATATGAAAAACCAGTATGGAACATTAGATTGAAAAAGATGTTATTAATATATAGCTGTTCATTTGTTTGTTGACTTGCATTCTTCTTGTATTTCGTAGTTTGTTTGTCATAGTCATACCCTTTTCTATGACTTGGTTTTTTTCCTTTTCCTCTACGATCTTCTGGATCTTTGACATTTTGTTGATTATCTACATTTTCCCTTTGATTATCTCCATCAACTTCACCTCTAAGTGAGGGGTGTCTTCCATAAACTTTACCAAGTGTACTCACAATCCGGGGTAGTTCTTGAGATTCTTCAACCAATGTGAAAGTCTAACTAGCTAATACAAGAGGGGGGGTGAATTGTATTTGAGGTGAAATCTAAAAACTTTTTGCGGAATTTAACTAAATGAAATAATGACGAGAGAAGATATAGGCTTTTCTAAATTTCCACTATGTAATCAAACTCTTTACAAGTAAAGATTCAAACCCGTTAACAAGTTCCACAAATTAGGAACTTGTTCCCAACTCTCACAGAAGCATTCAGCAACGAAGCTTCCTTGACCTCACCTTACACAAACTCACAATCCCAAACCCCAAAGTACTTGAATACAATCTGTGATTACAAATACCTATTGCACTCAAGAATATATGAAGGAAAATAACTCTCTTTATGTTATTAGATGGCTACTGGAATTTTTATGCTCAAGAGTTGTGTTTTATTGAGATAGTTTGCATGAGTATTTATAGAGAAGGCTTAGTCATTAACCTCCACTATAATTACGTCCACATGCCAACACCCCACTAACAACTTGTGGATTTATCTTGACAGATGGTGATCATGAAGGAGGTTTCCTAGCCTTATCTCACTAATCCACTATCTCAACAACTTGATAAACATTAGCTATGATAAACCGTATAATCAGCGATTTTCACAAAGAAAACTGCTTACTAACTTTATCAAAAGTTTGTTTAAAAAGATTTTATTTTAAAAAGGATTTTATTTGAAAAGATAAATTAATTATTTATATTAAAACAACTAGATAATTATCTTTATTCGAAATTAGATAACTAGATAAAACTTTTATAAATTATCTTTTCCTTAAGAAATTATCTTTTAAAACTAACTTTTTAATAACATAAGTCATTGAGTTCCTTTCCGACTTCATATTATTGAGTGCTCACAATTAAAACTAGAACGTGAGATTTGCATGAGGCTTTTTAGAGAATGCTACTCCGCATCCAAGTTCCTACTCCGGAACGAACTTTGCTTGAACCCTTTATTCACCAAAGACTCAAAACATTCATTAGTCGAGTTTGTCAATTTGTCCATCAAAACCAAAAGGCTCAACAAATTCCCCTTTTTTGATGATGACAAACATTGACAAACTTAGGTAAATAAAATCATCCAGGCATGCAACAAAAATTTAAAGCGAGACATGAAAACAAAAAAGAGTAATTAAAGGACTTAGAGAAATACTAAAAAGTATTTATTTTAAAAAGACTGAGCAAAAGAAAAATTAACAAAGACTTAAAACTTAGATTACTAGGACTTTATTGAGTTAACTGAACTTAGCAAAAGTTTGTACCTTCGATGTGTGAGTTCCTTGGTAAACACCTTAGCCGCCATGAAGTTTGTCGTTTCCCCCTTTTGGCATTATCAAAAGATTGAAAAAAAACATTTTGCTATACTCCCACTAGACTACGTAGGGAATAGTGAGCTCAAATAATGCAAGGCAAAAATAAGTTAGGTACTAAATTATCAGCAAACACACACAATCATATGAAAAATACGAGCCAAGTTCCCATAGACGAAAATCAAAAGCAGGAAAGAGTAGCAAGAGTTAAGAATTACAAACTGAAATCCAAATGAAACAAGCAAAAGCAAAAGAAATTAAAAGTGACAAGTTCGAAATTGCAATTATGGGGAATAGGTAGGTTCATCAGCTGGGGTTATGGGGTCATTAGAAGCTTCCTCCACTTCTTCAAAAGCCATCCTGTTAATCGTCTCCAATATCTCCTGAGTGCTGTGCAGTATGTTCTTCTCAGCAGCATCAACCTTGTTCTCCATCCCAGTAAAACTGGTTGCCTGAGCATCTGCCACAGCCTGCACTTGGCGTTGAAGAGAAGCCAGCTGCTTTGCCATGTCCTCCAGCTTTGTGCACACCATCTTTATCAGCTGCTCCATTTCTGCTTTCACCTGTTGAATATCAAAAATAGAAGCATTTGTTCCAGAGAAGGCAGCAAAGCCTGTAGGCTGTGATGTAGGAAAAGCTAGGGTGGGAGAGGGAGAAGTCTGTTTTGGAGGTGAAACAGGAGTGGAAGAGGGTTTAGCTTGTTTTGGGGGAGAGTCATGAACAGAAGATGGCTCGGAAGCAAAAGGAACTTGTGTAGGGGTAAAATCAGGGTCAGAGTGATCTGAAGAACTAATGTCTTCAATAATCACAGGCTTTAGAGTAGAAGCAGCAGGTTTAACAATTTTCCTCTTACTCCTCCTGAGTTCCCCTTTATAAGGGAGGTCAAGACTCTCACTTTCTGAGCTAGATTCCCCCTCACTCTGAGTCTCCTCTTCTTTCTCAGATTCTGCCTCATGTGGTTCCCCCTCAGAAATTTCTTCCTCCTCTTTGTCTTCCTCTCGTTTTTCTTTACTTTCTTCTTTTTCAGATTCACTTTCCTCCTCTTCTGACTCACTTGTATCTCCCTCTACAACCTGTGTTTTCCCTTTTCCACTATTTTTCTCCTCTCCTCCTCTAGTCAGGAAAGTAATTATCCCACTCTCAAGTTTAAGGCTCAGGCGAAGCAAAGATTGTTCCGAAAGAATGTTCTCAGGTTTAATATAAGTGGGTGACTCACTTTCAACATCAATCCCAAAGGACTTAAACAACACAGTAAGGAGAGATCCATATGGAATAGTAGTTTTAGCAGCATAGAAAACCAAATGTTCAATCATCAGTTTTGGAAAGTTTATTTTTATTTTCCGAGCAAGACAAAAGATGATGGTTGCATCTTGTAAGGATACTGTGCTTCGTTTTTGCAAACGAGGAACAATGCCTCTCCATGTGAAATTGAACAATAATTTGTGAAGAGGAGTGAGTATGTTATGATGTGAAGTCTTGCTTTTCGGGTTTCCACCTATAAATTTGATTATTCTATTCTCATCATAATGCCCAATTTGCACAATTTGTTTGTGTTTTAGGTACGAACTATAGCCAGAGGTGGGGACTTGAAACAAGTTCCCTAAATATGCAACATCAAAATGAATGTGAGTATTTTTTACTGTAGCCGTGCATACACCATTGTTGTGTTTGAAAGTATTTTTGAATTCAAACAAAAGCTTAGGGTAAATTGGATAGTGAGAACAATTTTGGAACAAATGCACCCATTCTTGATAATCAATTAAGGAGATGAATTCGGAGAACTTACTTGTCGTACACCAGTCATAATTGATGTGATAGCCGTGAGTGTAGTTCCAAGATGGAGACTTTTGAGAGCTTCGCCTCTTTCTGTCACCTCCTTTCACGGTTGTAGCCTTTCTCTTTGTCGGAGCTTGAGGGTGAACGACGGCAAGTGGGACTGGTTCAGGGGAGCCGCCAGCAGAGGAAGGTTTCCGGGTTTTTGGTGGTTTCGGTGTTGAGTTTAGGTTGGTTTTCATGGTTATGAAGGTGAGTTGAAAGGAAGGAGAAGATGATTAGTGTGAATAGGAAGGAGAGAGAGTGAGTCCGGTTTTTATGAGGGTGTATGGAGAAGTTAATTTGATGTGATTGATGAGGGTGGATTGTTAAAGAAAAAAGAGTTTAATTGGGAAGGGTGAGAAAAAGTGACGGTTTATATGGTGAGGTAGTAGAGTAGTTTTAGGGGTAGTAGGATTTTAATAGGGTGAATTAATTGCAACTTTCAAACTTATCACAATAAAAGATAAACGTGTAAAAGATAAGAAATATACGGAAAGTAAGGAGTAGTGAATATACTAGCTCCTTATCTTACGAAAAAAAATCTTTTTGTATTTTGGAATTGTATGAGGAATAGAAAAAGAATTGAACATAAAAAATAAGGCTCAATATTTTTAACATATTAAAAGTATGTATAAGTGACTTTTCAATACTTCACAAATCTTTCCCCTGGGTAATTTCAGCTGTGTTATGCACACAAGATTGAGTATAGCATTGTTAGTTACATCCGATTTTACCTTAGGGGTTCCAAACAAAAATCACTTGAGCCGTAGCATCCCCAATTCCACACGCATCTTTTCAAACTTGTCTCTGCTTAAAGGCTTAGTTAATATATCAGCAATTTGACATTCAGTAGAAATAAAATCTAGCTTAATTAAGCCCTTTTCAACATTATCTTTCAAAAAGTGATGCCTTACATGTATATGCTTAACTTTAGAGTGTTGTACTGGATCTTTAGAGATGCAAATGGCACTTGTGTTATCACAATGAATAGGAACGCACTCTAAAATAATGCCATAGTCACGCAACTGTTGTTTTATCCATAGCAATTGAGAGCAACATGCAGCAGCAGCCACATATTCTGCTTCGGCAGTGGATAGAGCAACAGTGTTTTGTTTCTTGGGACTCCAAGAAACCATGCAAGAGCCTAAGAATCGGACCATACCTGACGTGCTTTTACGATTTACTAAATCTCCTGCATAGTCAGCATCAGCATATCCTCTTAGGTCAAACGAGTCACTTTTTGGATAGAACAGACACAAGTCTTCCGTCCCTTTTAAGTATCGTAGAATCCTTTTGACGGCTGTTAGATGCGATTCCTTTAGATCCGATTGAAATCTTGCACAAAGACCTACACTAAACGAAATGTCAGGTCTGCTAGCAGTTAAATATAACAAGGAACCAATCATACCTCTGTATTTTGTTTGGTCCACACGAGTTCCCTTGGGGTCTTGGTCCAACCTTGTGGTTGTTCCCATGGGAGTGTGGTTTATCTTTGTGCTTTCCATACTGTATTTTTTCAATAACTCCTTCACATATTTCTGCTGATGGATCATTATTCCTTCGTTAGTTTGCTTAATTTGGAGCCCAAGGAAGAAGTTGAGTTCCCCCATCATGCTCATCTCAAACTCACTGCTCATTAAATTGGCAAAGTACTTGCACAAAGATTCATTAGTTGCACCGAAAATAATATCATCAACATAAATTTGTACAATTAATAAATGAGTTCCTTTTGATTTTAAGAACAAAGTTTTATCAACTTTTCCTCTTTTGAAATCATTTTGTAAAAGGAATTTAGAAAGTCTTTCATACCATGCTCTTGGAGCTTGTTTTAATCCATACAGTGCTTTATCAAGCTTAAAAACATGGTTAGGAAAGTTTGGATCCTCAAATCCAGGTGGTTGTTCAACATAGACGTCTTCCTTTAAAAAACCATTTAAAAAAGCACATTTGACGTCCATTTGATAAAGTTTAAAACCCATAAATGCAGCAAATGCAATTAAAATACGAATTGCTTCTAATCTAGCTACAGGGGCGAAAGTCTCCTCAAAATCGATACCTTCCTGCTGATTGTAGCCTTTAACAACCAATCTTGCCTTGTTTCTTACAATTGTGCCATGTTCATCTAGCTTATTCCTGTATACCCATTTGAGACCAATAACCTTTTGATTCTTTGGTTTAGGTTCAAGGTGCCACACTTTGTTTCTTTCGAATTCATTTAATTCCTCTTGCATGGCAACAATCCAATCAGCATCTTCCAAGGCTTCTTTGTGATTTCGAGGTTCCAGTGTTGATAGGAAGGCGTTGAATGCACAAAAGTTTCTCAGTTGGGATCTCGTCTGAGTTCCCTTGCTTAGGTCACTTATAATTTTATCCAGGGGGTGTGACCTTTGATGTTTCCATGGCTTTGGTTGGAATGATTGAGCTGGTATAAAAGTGTTATTTTGAGTTGCTCTTTCTTCCATTTCTTCATGGTGTTCTGCTTCTGCATTTTCTTCGCCTTCTGTGTTTTCTGTTTCTTCTGTATTTTGAACAGAGGCTTCAGTATTTTTTGGAACTTCAGTAGGTTCCTTATCAGTATTTTCAGTAATTCGAACAGGCTGCTTTCTGGGAATTAATTCTTCATCTTGGTCTGTTGAACGAGTGAGACCGATTTCAAAATCTACATCTTCATATTCCTGTATACAATCATAATTATTAGTTTCATCAAAAATCACATGTATACTTTATTCTACACACATAGTCCTCTTATTGTAAACTCTATAAGCTTTACTATTAGATGCATATCCTAAAAAGACTGCTTCATCACTCCTTTCATCAAATTTTCCAAGATTTCTTTTATCATTATTGTGAACAAAGCATTTGCATCCAAAGGCTCTTAAATGAGCAATGTTAGGTTTTCTCCCTTTTAACAGTTCATAAGGTGTCTTGTCCAACATTGGTCTAAGCATGGCCCGGTTGATGATATAGCATGTTGTGTTGACGGCTTCTGCCCAAAAGTTCCTTGGTAGTCCACTTGCTATTAGCATCGTTCTTGCCATGTCTTCCAATGTTCGGTTCTTCCTCTCAACCACACCATTTTGTTGTGGTGTTCTTGGTGCTGAGAAATTATGACTTATTCCCTATTCCCTGCAAAATTCATCAAACTTGGAATTTTCGAATTCCGTACCATGGTCAGTTCTCACATGAATAAGTTGATTACCTACTGATTTTTGTGTCTTTTTCAAGAAAGTCATAAACATATCAAAAGTTTCATCTTTACTATGTAAGAATATGACCCATGTAAATCTAGAATAATCATCCACAAGAACTAAGACATATCTTTTTCCACTTCTACTTTGAATTCTAACGGGGCCACACAAATCCATATGAATGAGTTCCAATGGTTTTGTGGTGCTTACCATTTTCTTTGATTTAAACGATGATCGAACATGCTTTCCTTTGATGCAGGCTTCACAAATTTTGTCATTTAGGAACTTGATAGAAGGTAGTCCGATTACCAAGTCCTTTGACCTTAATTTGTCAAGCAATGAAAGACTAGCATGTCCAAAACGTTTATGCCATAGAAGTGGATCATCCTCAATAACACTTAAACAAGATAGATTGTATTTTGGAACTTTGTTAAGGTCCACGGTATACGTGTTCCCTTTACGAGTTCCTTCCAAAACGATTTTTCCAGTGTTATTGTTGATGATTTTGCATTTTTCAGAAGAAAAGCTTACTGAGTTTCCTTTATCACAAAACTGAGAAATACTGAGTAGATTATGCTTCAAACCCTCGACTAAAAATACATTGTCAATTGCATGGGAACTTGACCTTCCTACTTTGCCAACAGCAACAATGTTGCCCTTCTTATTGTCTCCAAAGGTCACTGTTCCCCCTGTATAGGCCGTCAGTGAGAGAAATCTGGATTCATCTCCTGTCATGTGCTTAGAACAACCGCTATCGAGGTACCACTGGTTGTTCCCCCTCACTGCGACCTGCAAAAGAAATTAAGGGTTAGTAGCAGGAACCCTTTCATTCATGGGTTCCCGTGTTGACACATTTAAATCAGTTTTTTTCTGCCAAACATAATTCACATTCTTATTGTACTGTTTTGCTTTCTTAGTACATTCTTCACTGCGATGTTCTTGTTTCCCACAAAATGAACAAACAGTCTCACTAGGCAAGTCCACATACTTCTTTTTCTTTCTAGTAGACTTCTTCTTATGAACATAGCCTAGACCTTCTGTTCTTTTTGTCTGAGCTTCCTTTACCCACTTAGGAACACCTGTGCTTGCTGTACTTTTACTTTTTCTTGCAATTTCTAGGTCCTTTTCTAGTTTTTCATTTTTATCATTAGTATCCTTTATCTCTTTCTTAACATGCTCTAGTTCATTATTAAACATGATTAAAGGAACTTCAGTAGACCTGCAAGAATCAATGTTAGTACACAACATTTTATATTGAGTCAATTCAATATTCAGCATGATATTCTCACTCTTGACTCTTTCAAGGGATTCTTTTAGCATAATATTTTTATCTAACAATTCAAAGAATCTGCCTTGAACATCATTTCTTAAGCTATTCAGATACTTAACATGATCTCTACAAATTCCAGTTGCCTTTTCGGCTTGCCTTAGTTTTGCACATAATTCTTTATATTCATCTAAGGTTTCTAACAATAAAGAGATTAACTTATCCTTTGAGAGAGATTTCAAATAACTAGGTTGAATGACTACCTCATCATCATGCTTTGCCATTAGACAGAGATTGGCTACTTCATCGTCTGTGCGTTCCTGTTCCTCTTCTTCAGAACTTGATTCTCCCCACGTGGAAATCATTGCTTTCCTGAAATTTGTTTTAGAAAAGTTAGGCTTGGAGTTTCTGTTTTGATCAGCTTCTTTTCCCTTGCCTTTCTCAGATTCCCATAATGGACACTCTTTGATGAAGTGGTTGGTGCTTCCACATTTGTGACAAGAAGACTTGGCTTTGGATTCCTGATTTCTTTTACTGTATCCTTTCTTCTTGTCTAAAAACTTGTTATTACGATAGAATTTTTTCAGCCTTCTCACCAACATTGCAGCTTCTTCTTCATCAATGTCAGACTTCTCTTCGGATTCTTCATTAGCTCTTAGTGCTAGCCCTTGACTTTTGACAGTCTCCTGAGTCCGATTGTTCGACTGGATCTCGTGGGTAATGAGGGAACCCGCAAGCTGTTCCAGATTGAACTTGGTGAAGTCTTTTGATTCCTGCACAGCTGCAACCTTTGCTCTCCATCTGTCATTGTCTGGAAGACTTCTTAAGACCTTTCTGACCTGCTCATCTATAGGAATTATCTTACCAAGACACGTTAGTTCGTTAGTAATACTTTTAAATCGAGTAAACATGTCTTTAATGGATTCTTTGTTTCCCATTTCAAAGCGCTCATACTGAGACAAAAGAATGTCTATTTTGGAACGTTTAACATCTGACGTTCCTTCATGTGTAACTTCCAGAAGATCCCAAATTTCCTTTGCGGATTTGCACCCTTTGACACGAGTATGTTCATCGGGTCCAAGTCCCCAAATTAGAAACTTTTTGGCAGTAGCATTCATTTCTAGTTTTTCGAAATCAGTTTTTTCATATTCATCCATAGGTTTAGGGATTACCTCATTGATAGCATTCGTTTTCGTAATTTCGTAATCTCCTACTTGTATAATCCGCCATACCTGATAGTTCTCTGCTTGGATAAAGATTTCCATCTTATCCTTCCAATAAGGATAATATTTGCCGTTGAAGTATGGAGGCCTTTGAATGGATGTACTCCCGAATTCCTTTTCCTCTGTGTAAGCCATTTTCCCAGGAACTTACTCAACAGGGTTGCCTGCGTGCTCTGAGTTCCCGCTCTGATACCAACTGAAAGTCTAACTAGCTAATACAAGAGGGGGGGTGAATTGTATTTGAGGTGAAATCTAAAAACTTTTTGCGGAATTTAACTAAATGAAATAATGACGAGAGAAGATATAGGCTTTTCTAAATTTACACTATGTAATCAAACTCTTTACAAGTGAAGATTCAAACCCGTTAACAAGTTCCACAAATTAGGAACTTGTTCCCAACTCTCACAGAAGCATTCAGCAGCGAAGCTTCCTTGACCTCACCTTACACAAACTCACAATCCCAAACCCCAAAGTACTTGAATACAATCTGTGATTACAAATACCTATTGCACTCAAGAATATATGAAGGAAAATAACTCTCTTTATGTTATTAGATGGCTACTGGAGTTTTTATGCTCAAGAGTTGTGTTTTATTGAGATAGTTTGCATGAGTATTTATAGAGAAGGCTTAGTCATTAACCTCCACTATAATTACGTCCACATGCCAACACCCCACTAACAACTTGTGGATTTATCTTGACAGATGGTGGTCATGAAGGAGGTTTCCTAGCCTTATCTCACTAATCCACTATCTCAACAACTTGATAAACATTAGCTATGATAAACCGTATAATCAGCGATTTTCACAAAGAAAACTGCTTGCTAACTTTATCAAAAGTTTGTTTAAAAAGATTTTATTTTAAAAAGGATTTTATTTGAAAAGATAAATTAATTATTTATATTAAAACAACTAGATAATTATCTTTATTCGAAATTAGATAACTAGATAAAACTTTTATAAATTATCTTTTCCTTAAGAAATTATCTTTTAAAACTAACTTTTATTCCAGTAGTTTTTTTAATAACATAAGTCATTGAGTTCCTTTCCGACTTCATATTATTGAGTGCTCACAATTAAAACTAGAACGTGAGATTTGCATGAGACTTTTTAGAGAATGCTACTCCGCATCCAAGTTCCTACTCCGGAACGAACTTTGCTTGAACCCTTTATTCACCAAAGACTCAAAACATTCATTAGTCGAGTTTGTCAATTTGTCCATCAAAACCAAAAGGCTCAACACAATGCTTTCACTTGTGGCCTCAATTTAACCAAATTCTCCAAAAGAAAAGAGTATGGTTTATCATCAATTGTTGCCATTTAGCCTTCTTGGTCACTACATCATAAACACAAACACTTCCATTATCATGGGATTTAGTTGCACTTGTATATGTAACCATACGCACTTGTTCTTGAAACTCTTCAAATTTTTTTGAGGTATAAAGACGTTGAAATACACTCTCGCTCACAAATTCGGTGAAGCATAGGGTTGGCTTATTCATTGAACGAAATGTTTCATTTTCCTCCTCATTGGCTCGTTTTCCTAATGCAAGACAATATTGCTCAACAAATTCTTTCAAGGTAGTATTAAGGTTCACAAATGCTTTGAAAAAAAAATTCATGCTCTCACTACGTTGTGTACTAGACATTCCAACCCAAAAGTCATTTTTGAAATATATAGGAACCCACCGATGTCTTAGATTAAACATCTCGTTAAACCAATTAATTTGTTGTAACTTATGCTTTTCAATAACATCCTTCCATTTTTTCTCAAACTCTTCAACATGAAGAGAATCATGGAGAGTCCGACGCAGCTCTCTACGGATTATATCTCTATCTTCATGAAAATTCAAGTGCTTTTTTGCATTTCTCATAATATGCCAAATGCACCATCTATGTTTTGTGTTTGGAAATACCTCCCTAATAGCACTCCCTGAGGTAAATAGAATATTTAATTATTTCAAAACAACATCAAGGTAGATACTATCACTAATACAGACAAATTCTAGCTACTAATTACCAACAAACACCACATATATAATTTATTATAAAATAAAGCAAGATTAATTAGTATAATATTATGCCTATCACTATGCAAATACACTTTTTTTTAAGGAAAAAGGAGATATATATATTAAAACTTAATCATTCACCATAAGTTTGGGTAATGTTGCTACCAATCGTAGCTACACACAACAAAACCAAATAAAAGCTTAGCAAAATGTACAAACTATTCACTGTATAAATTATTAATCCATGCATGCAAATATATATGCACAACAAGTTATTTACTGTACACATTATTAATCCATGCATGCAAATATATAAATGAAAAAGTTATGCAAGTTATTTATAAAGTGGTAGGAAGTTTACCTATAGCCATGCATTGATCTGTGACAATACCATTTGGAGCTTTTCCCGACATACAAGCTAGCCAGGTCTTAAACAACCAAATATAATTTTTCGTGTCCTCACCCGAAATTAGAGCACACCCAAGCAATATCGATTGACCATGATGATTCACTCCTATAAAAGGACAAAAGGGCATCCTATACCTATTTCTTAAGTATGTCGGATCAAATGATACCACATCTCCAAAATCACGATATGCAGCTCTACATCTCCCATCCGCCCAAAATACATTTTTAAGAGTACCATCGCTTGTGTCATACTTGTAGAAAATTTTTTTGTCTTTAGTAGACATATCCATGAAATGCTTCTCCATAGCAGAAAAGTCTCCTTCTTTAAGGCACAAACGTCTATGCTTAGAAACCAAATTTCTACAATCTTTCTCAGAGAAGGGAACTGCACCAAATCCTCCATATCGTACCGCAAATGTAGCAAAATTTCTTCCAATAGGTACTCCTGCCTTTTCATTAGTTAGTATAACATCCTTGTTATGTGGACTAATGAATCTATAATTCCGCATAAATTTAGAATTTGAAGGGTTTATGGGATGGTTATGCTCTAACACTACCGTGGTGAGTTTCCATTCCCCGCTACTTTTGTCAAATGTAGCTGTAATTTTAGCTTTACAACCGGTAAATTCACTTCGTGTAGGCTTTGATGGATCCTTGCCCCTAGGAACAAACTTTCCTTCTTTCTTACATACTAGCCTCAACCTTGTGCAATCATACTTATTACCACATTCAGTACCTTTGACATTTTCTCTACTTCTGATTTTCATTTGGAACCCATTTTGTTTTCCAAATTCATGATAATACTCAATGACATCTTCATAAGACGCAAAAATCATCCTTACATTTGGAGGAGCAAGTTTTTCTAGCATAGGATGACTTTCATTAGTTCCATTTGTATCATCATCATCTCTCAACACATCAATATTTTCATTCACTTCGTCACAAATAAAATCCGGTTCCGAATTAATATCAAAGTCCATATCGGAACTATCGTATTCACTGTCTTCACCTTGATACTCCATATTAAGATCTATTGTGGATGGTACTACTTTAGCAATACCACTCTCATCCATTTTCAAATTTCTGCATACAATATATATTATAATTAGTCAATCATTATTAAAGGGAGAAATTGAAAAAAAAAAAAAATTCATATTTTTTTTAAAAAATAATGAATCTGTTTACTTGAATAATATTTCAACAGTCAAAGACTTTTTTTTTTGGTAAAAAATTCTAAGCTACACGTTATTATTCTTATAATTTTTTTTTTTGTTTTTTTGTTTTTTTTTTTTTTTTTTTTTTTGGCAAATGAGGGTTACATCCAAAAATAAAAGAAAACAAAATAGAACAACCTAAAAGTCTAAGCAAGGGGGTTTGACGTATGAGACAAGGGAATTGAAAGTTATTCTTATAATATTTAGTTTTCATGATAATACTTATCTCCTATTATTTGCTTTTATCATGTAGATATTTTAAGAATTTGTTTCCTATTATCTTGTTCAATAATATAGCTATATGTTTATTCCCTCAAAAAAAATGTAGTTATATGTTTTTTTATTGTTTGATTAAAAAAAATCGTTTCACATAAAAATATCGTATAAAAAAAATTGTTTACAATGTTTTCAAATATCATAAATAAAATGTTATAGAATAACTATCAAATAACTGATTTTTAAACTAGTATTATTTTGATTAAAATTAAAATATTGACTATAAAAAAAATCGTTCTTAATAATTTAAGTTATCACATAAGTATATGATTAAATATAAACTATATCTGCTTTCAAGAAGATTATTTCATACCACAACAAATTGATAGATTATGACATAAAAATAGTTTACTAACCTGTGATAAACTCCTTTAATACTGTTATCGAAAGGACATTATCAATTGAAGCCAAATTACAGAATAATTGTTTTGATTGAAACTTGTATAATTATGGAGTATATTTTTTTGATAACAAAAATCATGCAAGACTTTGTCAATAAAGAAGAATAGTTAGCACCTTCTTGTTGTACTCATGAAGAATGCAAATGGTCTTTTTTTAAAAAAATAAAAAATAAAAATAAAAATTATTTAGTGTTGTACTGTAAATTAAAACTTCACTTTAATGATTTAGATTTAGAAAATAGGAATGCATTAAATATGTTGTCTAGTTCCCTGTATTATGCTTATTGGAAAATTAAATTGCATTATTAATGATTTTATGGTGTTAAAAGTGGGTCAAATAAATAGTTTTTTTTTTATAAAAAAAAAATTACACATCATTGCCACATCATTGCCACGTCAGTTCCACATCAACCGGGTAAACTACCCAGTGGGTAGGTGTATCCATGCCCTTTCAAATAGTGTCTTTTTAACTCATAATTAGTGTGTTTTTGTCATGAATTTTCTAAATTCAAAATATGAAATTTTCCCCTGTTGTAATAGGTGATTTAATGTTTATAAATTATACTTTGTACATACAGATCGGATTACATTGTATTAATTCTAGTAGAATCTTTTAATCATAAAACCAAAAATTAAAAATTGACAGTGATAGACTATATATGTACCTTGAGTGCCAAACCTTTGCCTGATAACATCAGTGTAAACATGAACATAGAAAGAATGTTCCCCTGAGTTCCAGCATGGCACCCAAGGCACCTCAATCTCCTTACCCAAATCACATAATATATAAGACAAGAAGGCATCCCCCATAACACAACTCACTTTAACACCAACATCCTCTTCAGCTTCCTCCACCACCTTCTTCAATGCACCCGGCCGCGTTGCCGCCTTAACAAAGAGGTCAATCTCCTCCAAGGGATTGCCCTTAGAAACATACCCTACAGACTTAGGGATTTGTTAAACATCGCCCACAAATCTCTACATAAAGCCCACAATTATTTTTACTTTGACTCTTTTGCCCTTTTTCTAATTTTTACCGAAACCGTAATTCCCTCTCACGAAGAATGTGGAGCTGGAGTGGATTGCCGAGGGACACCAGAGAGCCGTCATCGTCGTCGGAAAGCGAGATAATCGGGGGAAAAAATTACGAAAAGTAGGGGTGGCGTCTGGTCAGGACGCCGCCACCATGGCGGTGGCGTCTGGCCGGGACGCCGCAACCGTGGCAGTGGCGCCTGGCAAGGACGCCGCCACCACGGTTATGGCGTCCTGGCCAGACGCCGCCACCATGGATGTGGCGTCCTAGCCAGACGCCGCCACCATGGCTGTAGCGTCCTGGCCAGACGCCACCCCTACTTTTTTAATTTTTTTTTTTTTTTTTTTTTTTTTTTTTTTTTTTTGTAATTTGTTATTTTTTTTCTTTTTTTTTTGTAATTTTATTTAAACTTTTTGTAATTTTTTTTAATTTTATTTAAAGTTTTTGTTTTTTTTGTTTTTTTTTTGTGGTTTTTTAACTTTGATAAATTTGAAATTAAATATGTGTTAATAAGTTCAAAAAAAAATTGTTTTAATTTGAAATTATGTTTTAAATATGTGTTAATAAAATTATGTTTAATTTTGTATGTGTAAATTATATATAGAAATGAAATTTACAAATAAAATTTTTACATAATGTTAAAAATTTAAACACTATTTATTAACGCAAAAAATTACCACATACAAAAAAATTAACACATATGAAAAATTAACACATAAAACAAAAAAAATTAAACATTAACACAAAAAATTCAGATTTTCAAAAAAAAAATTTATATATATTAGAAATAAAAACATTAACACATAAAACAAAAATATTAAACATTAACAAAAGAATTCTGATTTTCCAAAAAAAAAAAATATTAGACAAAAAAAAAACAGAAGTGGTGGGGCGCCTGGCCAGGACGCCCAGCCCCTGGTGGTGGCGTCTGCTCCGGCCGCCGGAACCAGGGGGCTGGCGTCTGACCTGGACGCCCAGCCACAGCGGTGGCGCCTCTGGAAAACGCCACAACCGTGGCTAGGCGTCCAGGTCAGACGCCAGCCCCCTGGTTCCGGCGGCCGGAGCAGACGCCACCACCAGGGGCTGGGCGTCCTGGCCAGGCGCCCCACCACTTCTGGTTTTTTTTTAATTTTTTTTTTTACAAAAATCCTGCCACCGTGAGCCGTCCTTCCCTCCGCTGCTGTGGCCGCCAAGTCTTTACCTTGCCGCCTCGACATTGCCGTATTTTCGGGTGATTAGAGTGTGGGTATGGGTTAGATTTTTTTATTTTAGGTTTAGGGCAATAAGGTAAATTCAATATAGATTTGTGGGCTTTATGTGGAGATTTGCGGGCGATATTTAGCAATCCACCAGACTTACCATCCCATATTTCATAGGCCTTAATGTTGGGGTGATCTACACAAGTTTTAGGAAAAAGAGAGTTTAATTAGTTGGGTGTGCTAAAGAAAGAGAAATGCACCTTATTTCGCGGTGCTAAGGTGGCTAATTGCCTTATTATGTTTAGAAGATTGGTGCCATGGCTGGCAAATGGGAAGGCAAATACTGCTGTATGATTACTCATGCCTTTGGTGGTCGTTATTCTTTGTTGCTTATAGCATGGACTATATATTAGGTTGATAAAATAAAGTCAGTAGTTGGCACCTAATTACTTAATTAGTAACCTTAACTTAGGACTCAAAATAATAAAGGGGGATTGAGTAAATAGTAGCTAAGGGGGCGTTTGGTATAAATTCCGTAAACGGAATGGAAAGGATTTATATAAGTAAGGGAAAGAAGGGTAATGATACACGTTACCTTTGATATATATATATATGTTTGGTATCTTTATAAAATGGAAACAAATTAAGGAATTTATGATTGAGGTTGAGGAAGGAAACACATTTTGTTTCCACTAGTTGGATAAGGGTAACAATTTGGGGGATTTTGTTACCTTTTAGAAACGGTATTAGTTACTTATAGCTCATACCAAATTAATAGAAACGGAAGCACTTATTTGTTTATGTTTCCTATGTTACAAATTTTCATACCAAACACCCCCTAAGTGTATCATTATATTTGTGTATGCATGCACGGTAATACGATATATATAAGCCGCCCTTTTTCTTTTCTCTCTTCTCTCTTCTAGGGTTTTAGTTTTCTTTGCCATTTAGGCCGGAAATTAGACTATTTCCAAGTATTCCAACGCTTTTTCTTTAATTCAATTTAGTTTTTTGTTTTGTTTTACATTTTGGTTTGTCTGTTTTGTTCTCTGCATTTGTAAAAGTTTGTCCTAATTTTCTGGGGTTTTGATTCTCATTCATGGATGAGAATTTTTTTTGTAAGGTTTCTTATACTAATTGGGAAGGTGATTTGGATTCCTATGGGTCTGGGATTTGTCATGAATCGATCGATCAAAATATCAGCGCAGATTGCAGAGGTCTCAACTTGGAAAGATGCAAAGATATCGAAAATCATTGCTCGCGTCAAGCTTGAAACGGAGCGGTGGAGTATGAGCTATGTATGCCAAATATAAAAATTAGTTATTATTTTGATCGTAAAAGTTATTATTTTGATCGTAAAAGTTATGATATTTTCTCTGAATCTATGGTTTACAAATCTTTATTATTGTAGATGTCGTATGACTATTATGTAATGTTATTATTACATCCCGTTTAAAAAAAAATATTTGTGTATGCACAAAGTGTTACGCATGTGAATTAAAACGTTTTTGTTATTAGTTATTTTTGGAAAACAAAAATTGAAAATAAGAAAAATGTGTTTCCACTATTCTGTTGTCAGTTTTTAAAATTACCATGAGTTTAATAAATTTGACTAATTTTTTTATTCATTATGTGACATATATCATATGATTTCGAAAAATAGAAAACCCCAATGTCAGTGAAGTGAACAATTTTGTAGTCGTCATTGATTTTGTGTACATTTTTTTTTTAGTTTGATATAGGTTAGATCATGTGAAAGTTTTAAGGCTAAAAAAGAGAATAAGCAACCAATATTATTCGTTTCATAATAAACATCATAATCGGATGCCTAAAATGCATGTATTTTTTGTCATTAATGACATTTTCGTAATTTTGTATTCTTTAAAATTATGTCCCTTTTTGAAGTGATTTTATTTAGTTTTACCATATTTTACTTTTTTATTAAAAAAAAAACTAAAAATCAGTTTATACAGTTGTAAAATACTACCTCCGTTAATTAATATGTGCAACAAAGGAGTATTTTATGTCTCACAAATAATACCCCTTGCTTTGTTGCACATAATAGTTAACGGAGGTAGTAATTACAAAAGGGACATTAAGAACACGATAAGTAAAAGGATTGTCCGCTATACTATTGCGCAGGTTAAACGCAAAAAGACTTGCGTGGATCTGGTCCACAATATTGTGGACCCGAGGTTTATACACACGCACCTGACATTATATTGAACATAGTAACCTTTAATTTTTACATAGTAACCCTATTTTTAACATAGTAACCTTTACTAAAACTAGTATAACGTTTAATATTATTGTGAACTTAAAGTATAACGTTATGACTTTAATTTTAGCATAGTGACTTTTATTATTCATATTGACCGGTATATAAAATATTTTATTAAAAAAATTAACCTCTTATAGCCTATATATTACCAAAATGACTTTTATTTCAACATAGAGACCTTTTTTCTATTATAGTGACTTTTTTTAACTAATAAAACAACCATAGTTTTTCTGATGTTAGTGGTCCACAATGAATTAGTGTGAACCAGGTCCATTTAAGAATTTGTAGGTTATACGTGTTCACTTTGTAACCTAATGTATAGGAAAGAAATGAATCAATAAATTTGCGAACAACTTATTGAATATCATAGGAAATCATTAAATCAACAATTTCATTTATGACACAAATGTAATTAAATTATTTAATTTAAACACCTTCTCAATTCGTACTCCATCCACCACTGTTACATTAAGACAATATGGGGTTAGTTGGACTATACAGCAATGTCAGTAAAGGAGGGGCAACAATGACACCCTATTTTCGTTGTAATAATTTAATTTGTACCTTCTTGTCTCTCGCATCATAAATAATGGTCGGTGTTTTAGGTAGGGTTAACCCCGCTTTACTCGCCCAATTAAAAAAAAAAAAGTATAAATAATTATTAAAGTTAATCTAGCACAAACAATTTTGTTTAACATTAACACTGCGGAGTACTAATTATTTATTAAGAAGCTCAATCATGATCAATAGCTCGATCATGATCATTTATAGCGCAATTAAAACCATAAATAAATGAGATTCTTATTTGTGTTCACAAAATTGCCCAATCATGATCATTTTATAGCTCGATTAAAACTCATTCAAATAAAGTTTGAAAAAAATTGTACCTTTTTAAAAATAAAATTAGTACTCGTATAAAATATTAAAAATGTACCCCGTATTCTTGTAATAATTAATATAAATTCTCAATCCCTAGTTAATTTTCTACCCTTCTGTTTTTTTACTCCCTCCGTCCTTAAATTACATTTCTCTTTGGAAATTTACACGGGAATTAAGGAGGGAAGAATAAGACAAATAACAATAATTAGATAATGCAATGGGAAGTACAAAAATAGATTAGTTATTACTCATGACATGTCATCAATCCTTTGCAAAAAAAAAAGGACCAATCACATGCTCCTAATTGAAAATTTTTAACCAATCATATTCATTGTAATTTGGCACAAGGATTATGAGTGAGATTAGGGTAAGGATGAGTGAGAAAACATTAAATATAAAACAGAAAAAGAGAGTTGATTTACTAAAAAAAACTTACCAAAAATAGAAAGGAGGAATGTAATTTAGGGATGGAGGGAGTAGTAGTTTCTATATATTTTGACATTGTACCTTTGCTAATGTGAATCTTTGACAACTAATTTCTATAACTTTGTATGTATAAATTCATTAATATTTTTTATAAATTTGTATATTCTTAAACCATTCATTGAGAAGTAGTGGAGTGTGAGCTATGCCCGATATGCAAATTAGTTATGATTTTGATTGTAAAAGTTACGTTATTTTCTCTAGATTTATGGTTTACAAATCTTTATTATTGTTGTAGATGTCGTATGGCTATTTATTAATGATAATATTCTTCTTCTTGTAAAAAAAAAAAAAACATTCATTGAGAAAAATCTTAAGATTCCATATGACCATTTTTTTCCTTATATATTGAGATTATTTATAAGATTATTCCCTTCCATTTTTGAATAGTTACAAATTTGAAAACATCAAAAACAAGTGGAGGAGTACCGAGTACCTACATTATAGTATTTATTATGGTTAATAATATAATAATAATACGATCTTGCTAACGAGCGCCCCGGGGCGTTAGATAAGAATAAATTATATTGGTTCAAATGGTATTAAGTTAGGAATTCATGACAAAATCACGCGTCGTTCGGTGTAATTAATGTTAATTTTACTCTAATATTTGCACTTTAATTCTCTTATCTAATGCCCCGGGGGCGCTCATTTAGCTTTTGCCATAATAATATAATAGTTTTGGGAAATAAGAGTGTTGTTTATAAATATTAGGAAAATTTGATAAATACCACCATATATTGTTGGCAAAATTGGAAATACCACCTCAAGTTTTTTTTTTGTAAATTACCACCTAGTTTTTTCCTAAACTTTTGAAACTCCCACCTCTTTTCTTAGATGACGTCATTGTGGGTCCCACATTTGCGTTTTCCCTCTCTTTCCCCCGTTCTTCCCTCGATTTCCCCTGTTCCTCGAGTTTCCTCTTTCAATTTCATCTCTCTCCTCTTCAATACCCATTACTATACTCTCACCCACCCAAATTTATTGTTAAACCCTAACATTCAACATTCATTTTTCACTCTTTCCTTTTCTATGTGAAAGAATCATGGTTAATTGTGTTTTCATGGTAATTACTTGTTTTCTCCTTCTCTATTCAACAATGTTAGTGTTTTCACCTCCAATTGCATGTTTAATTGTGTTTTCGTGGTAATTACTTGTTTAATTGTCCACTTATTCATTCAATTTTAACTTCATAAACCCTAATTTGTCCAATTTAGCAAAACCTCCAAATTAATTACCCAAACCCTAATTAATCTAATCAATACACTTCGTTTTAGGTTAGATTGCATAAATTATAACCTAATTTGCGCAAATTTTTGTACACGCTATCAAAATCAAGAAACGAAATTGGAAGAGAGGGAGGAAGAAGATGAGGAACAGGGGAAATCAAGGGAAGAGAGAGGGAAAGAGAGGGAAAACGCAAATGTGGGACCCACAATGACGTCATGGTGGGAGTTTCAAAAGTTTAGAAAAAAACTAGGTGGTAAAATATAAAAAAAAAAACTTGAGGTGGTATTTCCAATTTTGCCAACAATAGATGGTGGTATTTATCAAATTTTCCTAAATATTAATTAGTCTCTGCAATTTGCAAGCTTTATTTTATACCGAGTAATACTTGTTTGATGTAGGTTGGAAGTTTGTCCTATCCAAGCAAGAAAACTCAATCAAATCAAGCTTAGACAATCATGAATTAAACAATCCTTCCTTTATTGTTTCAAAAAAAAAAAAAAAACAATCCTTCCTTAAAAATGCAATCTAATAAAGACATTATTACACCAACTACCAATATAGTATAACAACTTTAAATTTAAAATATAACTAACAATTCGGTGGCTCGACTTGTTTCAGCCTTACATAGTTACACCTATGTTTTCAAGATATGTTCCAATAGCAACATACAATTCTTGTTGATGCTCCCATTAGAGGCAATAGCTTTAACAAGCAATTCTTTACGGTTTTTGATATTTGCCCTCATTTTCTTCCCTTCATCACCCAACAAAATTTGATTCAAATTCTTCAATACTCCTTCCTTTGTAAAAGTCCCTCCTTCAACTATCAATCCGATCTCCCAAACTGCCTCTACTAGCCGTCCATTAAGTTTTTGGTCACCAAAGAAGGGTCGTCCGATCATCGGAACTTCGGGTACTATACTCTCAACTACGGAATGGTAGCCAAAATGGGTGATGAATACCCCTACTGCATCATGGGCTAGGACTTCTCTTTGGGGTGTCCAAGGGACCATCATGCCATTTTCTCCATTATTCTCCAAGAAATTGTTTGGAAAGTGTACCTACATTAATTTTGGTCCCGTAATTAAGTTCAGTGCTACGTACACAGAGTATAAATTTTAACAACTATGTCAAGACTAATTCACTTTATTTTAAAAAAAAAAAAAAAAAAACAAATTAAATCACGTAAACATAAATACAAATTAACCACACCTCACGAAAAAGAAAAGTCGATGGCCGGGGTTGAATACCGGTGAGCGAGCTTTCTAACACCCGCACCCATGGTCTAGTTTGATCCTTCCACCCTCGACCATGGGTGGGGTGCAGAAAGCTATCCTATATCGAAAATTTACGAGTATATTACCTTTAAGTGATCCTTGATTGACCATAAAAACTTGAATCCACTAGCTTGAAGAGCCTCAGCGAGAGCAAAAATCTCATTTGGTGGTGGCGTAGCAGAATAACCAAAACTCACGTAAACAACAGAATTGGTTCTTTGTTTGTCAAGCCAACCCAAACAATTATATTTATCTGCCATTTTTGGTGGTTCAATTACTAGGCATAGTGGACCCGCTGGAAAAACCTTTGAGAATTTAGACTTTAAATCACCTATAACAACAGGGTCAAATTCTTCACAACCTCCCATGCAAATTGCACTTGCATAAGGTAAATTTTGACTCATTTTATGTAACATTTGAGAAATGGGTGAATTAAGATTTCCTGATACAATTCCATCTTGGAGGTCTTTCAACCTGATCTTGGATAGTGCTGGTATAAAATCCAGTGTTTCTTCTTCTCTTGCTCCAATGCCTAATTCATTGATCACACCAGTATTAGTAATCAATCAAAGCCTTAATTCCATAAAAGGGGCCAACCAATATCAGTAATGATGATAAGAAAATAACATTAAGCAGTGTCTCGACTTGACCAGAGGTCTAGGATGGGCAAGTTTTAGTCATGTAACTACACTTGTTGGGAGAGAAGGAGGAGGATCATGAAAATAGTTAATGAGAGAAAACTAACAAATGAGTCCACCAATAAATTCTTGAAAGGAATATATTAAGGGTTTGTTCTCTTCGGCTTAATTTCAGTTCATTTTAGTTCAGTTCCTATTTTCCTTCTCTCATAAATAGAATAGTTCAGTTCAGTTTAGTTCAGCACTTCAGCTCAGTTCAATAAATTAGAACAAGCCCTAAATGGTGCCAAAACAAAAAGAATTTTTTTCACAATAATATGTATACTCATAATTAGGGTTTTTGTTGTTTTAATGTAGTTGGTAAAATTCAAAACATATAGCCTTGGGTAGACCTGGAGAACAGGTCATTCAAGTCGAGTTCGGGTCAGGTTGCTTTTGGACCAGTTAATATTTAGAGCTAGGTCGTGTTAGTTTGGGTTGAGTCAATTATTTTCAGGACTAGTTTTCGGGTCGGATTAGTTTTTGCAGGTCAATTTGAGTCGGGTCAAGTTCGGGCTGGGTCGCCAAAAATAAATTCACCTACAAAAATTGTGGGATAATTCCCTCTTATTTCAGTAATAGTACAGATTAGTTAATTTTAGGAAATTTTGCAAATAACCACCTTTTTAAATCTTGTTTTTTTTTTTTTTACATATAACCACGTTTTAAGACCACCAATTTTGAAAAATTTGTTCCAACCTACCACTTTTTTTAGCCAAACCCACCACCAATTTTCGGATCGCATGTCAGGTCATTCGGGTCGGGTTGAGATTGTCAAGTCTAGCCTTGGGGGTCAATACTCAATAGAACTTTGCATTTCCTTAATTTTTCAACTATTTGATAATATACACTAAATTGCAAATTTACACGGTCACACCACATATATTACTTTGGTAAAACTTTATTGTTTTATAGTGTGTTTGGATTAAGGGAAATGGAGGGAAAGGAAAGGAAGGGAAGGAGTTGATTTCATCTAGATAAAAAAAATTAGGAATAAGGTCTTGTTTAGTTCACCTTATTTTTACTTATTTAAAAAAAAAAGGTTCAGATCAAATCCTCGTTTTATGTGCAGTTTTTTATCGCTAAATATCTTTAATTTCGTAATGAAAAAAATTATGAAAATCACATATTAATAAAATACACATTAATACGCATCTAACAAGACCCCACTTAACATATTTTTTCATATGGATTATCGTATTTTTAGAGTCAAAGTTTGATCAAATTTGACATTTAGATCAGACCAGACCAGACCAAATCAAATCAGATCAGATAACAAAAAATAAGGTGAACCGAAAAGCCCTAAAGAGAATTGAAAGGGAGAGAAATGTAGTACTAAATTCTAAGAAAATGATTCTTCTTTCTTCCCCTTCACCTTTCTCCCTTTCTTTTCCTTCCCTTAACATTACCCAAACAAACTATTAGTCACCCAATTTATATTTAAGAATATGAACTCTAATGTTTATAAATTATACTTGGTACTTTATACAGATCAGATTATCGTAAAACCAAAAATTAAAAACTGTATATGTACCGTACCTTGAGTGCCAAACCTTTGCCTAATAACATCAGTGTAAACATGAACATAGAAAGCATGCTCTCCTCCGTTCCATATTGGCACCCAAGGCACCTCAATCTCCTTGCTCAAATCACATAAATAATACAAGAATGCATCTCCCATAACACAACTCACTTTAACACCTACATCCTCCTCAGCTTCCTCCACCGCCTTCTTCAAAACACCCGGCCACGTTGCCCCCTTAACAAAGAGGTCAATTTCCTCCAAGGGGTTGCCCTTAGAAACATACCCTACAGGCTTACCATCCCATATTTCATAGGCCTTAATATTGGGATGATCTTCACAAGTTTTAGACTCTTTTTGGAAAAGAGAGTTTATTGAGTTGGGTGTGCTAAAGAAAGAGAACTGCACCTTGTTTTGCGGTGCTAAGCTGGCTAATTTTCTTATTGTGACTAGAAGATTGGCGACATGGCTGGTAAATGGGAAGGCAAATACTGCTATATGAGTACTCATGCCTTTGGTGGTCGTTATTCTTTGTTGCTTATAGCATGGACTATATGTCTATATATAAGGTTGATAAAATAATTAAAGTGAGTAGTTGGTACCTAATTACTTGGTTACCTTAACTTAGGACTACAAATAATTTAGGTGGGTTCAGTAAATAGTAGTAGTTGACTTTAAATAAGTGTATCGTTTGTATATGCACAAAGTGTTACGCACCTAAATTAAAATATATATTGGGTCCATTAGATGAGATAAATTAATTAGATGAGAGGATTGGAAGAGAGAGAAACTTTTTTTTTTTTTGTTTCTTTCCATTATAGCCGTCAATTATGAGTTCGCTTATTGGTAATGGGAAATAATATGAAATTAATAAAATATATTTATGTTTGGTCCAGGCCATTAGATGAGATAAATTAATTAAATATTGTAAAAACTTTTCAAATAAGGGAATGGAGCAAATATTTAAAAACGGTCGGAAAAATAAAGTAGAGTAAGTATTTTGAAATGGAGGGAGTATCTTTGTAAACTTGGGTTCGTTCTCTTCAACTTAAGTTCAGTTCAGCTCCTAATTTCCTTTTCTCATAAACAATTCATTTAGTTTAATTTAGTTTAGCTCCAATCAGTTCAATTCAGCTCAGCTCAACTCAGTTCAATAAATCAGAACAAGCTTTTACACTTGTACGGAGTACTCCATAATATATTTCTTACACACATATTTTAATTAATTCCTAGCAATAAGTTCTCACTTCTTATCCAAACCTCTATTCCACAAATTCTCGTTCTCACATAACCACACACTATACCAAACATCCCGTTGTAATAATTTGGTGTAGCCGTGTAGGTAGGTAGTTAATTAGAAAATCGTAGCATAAGCCTTAACTTTTCAATTTTTCATTCATTTAATTTTGTCTTCATATTAGGTACTACGTAGTAGGTAGTACTAATAGCCAATAATAACACTCGTGTCATTTTTCTATTTAACTCTATTACTCCTATATTCACTTTCCTAAACGTCACAATAGCAATTGACCTAGTTGCTTTAGTTCTAGTTGCTTTGTTTTTTGTTTTCTAGTTTGTTAGTTTCTCATTTGTTTTTGGGGCTATGATTAATCCCCAATTCATCTTTTCCAAACATCAACCAACTTTTTAATTGATTTGAAATTCAAACTAATTTTAGTTGGATAGCAATTTTACTTTCAAATTTGTAAGTTTTTGTGATTGTTATTACTTATTATTGTTTATATGTTCAATCAAAATTTGGAAAAGTTCAATCTACTTCGTATATATGATATCACTATAGTGGAATAACTAATATCAAACGTCGCCACCCTTAATATATAGGTAACTAGTATTTTGTGGCCCTTGTTTATTTTTGTTAGTCTATTTAGAAATACTCCCTCTGTTCTTAAATTACATTTCTATTTCTCTCTAATTATTACGAGTTTGTGAGGAATAAATACTAGAAGTAGGAATGTAATTTAGGGACAGAGGGAGTAATATTTTTAGATTCAAAAAAATAAAAACAATAAAAAAAATAAAAAAAAAATCAATCATTGGATTATTAGACTTAGGGTCTGTACTGTTCTGATTTACTGAAGTGAACTGTTTGTGATAGAAGGAAATTAAATAAAGAACTGAACTAGAATTAAGCTAAAGAGAACATACCCGACCCTTACAGATCCTTAATTAGTAATTTCTGTAATGATTGGTCTTTACGACCTAGTAGTTTCCAGGGAATCTAGAATGCTCTTTATTATGATTTGTAAGGCCCTGTTCTCTTCACCTTAATAAAATAATATTAAGTAAAAATAATTTCATTTCAGTAAAAATAAGTTCAGTTCAGTAAAATTAATTTCAGTTCAGTAAAAATAATTTCAGTTCAGTAAAAATAAGTTCAGTTCAGTAAAATTTAGTTTCCTTAAGGAAGAATTATAACTAAAAGAATCTAATAAAAATAATTTCAGTTCAGCTAAAATAATTCCAGTTCAGTAAAATTAATTTAAGTTCAGTAAAATTAATTTAAGTTCAGCAAAAATAATTTCAATTCAGTAAAAATAATTTCAGTTCAGCAAAATTAAGGTGAAGAGAACGGGGCCTAAGTTATTATCAGCTTGTAGTTCGATGAAAGTAATAAAAAGTATACATAATAAAAAAAAATATTAAAAAATATTAAAAAAAAAATGTCTTTTATTTCATGAGTTTGTTTGAACTATTTTTAATACAACTCTGAGATATCTTAGCCCCTTGTTTTAGAAGGAAACAAGGAATGCAACATCTTACCATATTCACTCACTTCAATTTAAATAAGAGCATAACTTGCCTAATTTGACCTATTTTAACAAGTGACCAATGCAAAATTGTTCTTCTACTCGACTAGTTTCATAGTTACAACTATGTTTTTGTGATATGTTCCAAAAGCAACCTAAAATTCTTGTTGGAACTCCCATCAGGGGCAACAGCTTTTCCAACCAAGTGTTTAAGGCTTTTGATATTTGCCCTCATTTTCTTTCCTTCATCACTCGACAAAATTCGATCCAAACTCTTCAAAATTCCTTCCTTTGTAAAAGTCTCTCCTTCAACTTGCAGTCCAACCTCCCAAACGGCCTCTACTAGTCGTCCATTCAACTTATGATCTCCAAAGAAGGGCCGCCCGATCATCGGAACCTCTGCAGCTATACTCTCGGTCACGGAATTGTAACCAAAGTGGGTGATGAACACCCCTATTGCATCATGTGCCAGGACTTCTATTTGGGGTACCCAAGAGACCACCATGCCATTTTCTCTGCTTTTCTCTAGGAAATCGTTTGGAAAATGTACCTGTAATAATTTTGGTCACGTAAAAAGGTTCAATGCAACATATTTATTTGTCCAAAGTTGTAAATGATTAATGTCATGTCTATTATATGACCAATTATAACAACTACATACACAAAAAGAATAAAAAAACGAGGGGTTGGAAGATTGGTGAGATCTTCTACATACCTCCAGCACCCATGGACGGGGTTTGATCCTTCTGCCCCCGACCATGGGTGTAGAAAGTAATCCTCGATCGAAAATTTATAAGTAGCATACATACCTTTAGATGATCCTTGATAGACCATAAAAACTTGACCCCACTAGCTTGAAGAGCCTGAGCCAGAGCAAAAAGCTCATTTGGTGTTGGTGTAGCAGCAGAACCAAAACTCACATAAACAACAGAATTAGGCTTTTGTTTGTCAAGCCAACCTAAACAGTTATAATTGTCTGCTATTTTTTGTGGTGCAATTACTAAGTTTAGTGGACCAATTGAAAAAGTTTTTGAGAATTTAGACTTTAAATCATTTGTAACAACAGGGTCCAATTCTTCACAAGAGCTAATGCAAACTGCACTTGCATTAGGTAAAGCTTGACTCATTTTATGTAGCATTTGAGCAAATGTTGAATCAAGATTTCCTGTTGCAATTCCATCTGGTATGTCTTTCACCCTGATCTTGGATAGTCCTGGTATAAAATCCAATGTTTCGTCTTCTCTTGCTTCGACGCCTAGTTCATTGATCCAACAATAGAAAAATTATACAAGTACTTCGTAACATGTTCGACTTCACTAGAAGTCTAAGGTGGTCGAGTTTTAGTTATACAACTACAGGTATTAGTTTAAAAAACACACACATTAAACTTGGTTTTATGAGGAATATAATATTGGCAAATACAAGTTTATCTGTCAGACAAACAAATTTTTGTTAATCTAGTGGCATTTTTGTAAATATATTGAAATAGCGTCGTCGTCATTTATTCAGTACTTTTGGCGAGCTATCCAATTAGTGTTTGCAACTTGCATTTAGGAAATTATACATGTACTGCTCAACTAATACATGAAAAGACGCATGTACCCCTCTACTAGTACTTGAAAAGACTATTATACCCCAGATTGTCTAGGAATTAACTAGGTACAACTAATATAACACAAGTTTTAGATTTTTTTTTTTTAAAACGTTGTACCTTCTTTATTTCTTATTATATTGAACCATTTAACCTAAAAAGTTCTTATAAAAAGTGTGATGATGTTATATCTATTTGCTCATTCATTAGATTTTTGCTCCTAAAATTTATAAATGAGCAACACTTATGTTGTGAGTTGGTGACATGGGCAATTAATGTCATTCGTAAGTGATGATTATAAATTTATAAGTGTAGAATGACTATAATTATTTAATAAAATTACGCCTTTCTATTCTATTTTTAAAAAAATAAAAAATAATGGTGACATGGGCATTGTTTGAAATTGATTCCATCAATCAAAATTCCCATTCAATTACTTTATTTTGTTTTCTAGTGTTTATTGCCATAAATGTAGCTGTTTTCTACGAGTACTTTTCATGTGGGACTAGATTGATCTAGTTGCATGTAGCTGTTTTCTACGGAGTACTTTTCTTGTGGGACTAGATTGAGAGTATCTTTTATATGGATCGAGCATCATTTATTTACATATCACAAATACTCATTATTTTTAACAAGAAGGTGTTGATAAGTTGCTTACCTCAGATCATTAAGATTTACAGTTCGAATCCTGCTAAGTGAATATTGGGAGTAGAGTTTTCTTTACTCTCCCCTCTACTTCAAGTATCTGACTATTAAATATTATTCTTTGTTTCCGAAAGAACGGTCATTTTGACCTATTTTGCGGCTATTAAAAAAGCTAAATAAAATATATATATATTGTAAAGATAAATTTATATGGGGTTTTTAAAAAAGTAAAGAGAGAAATTAATAAAAGTATATGAAAAAACAAAACTTTATATGAGAAAACTAATTTTGCACAAATATTATTGTAAATTGATAATTATTGACCATATTGTACTCCGTAATACTGATGAGATAATCATATTGGGACTAAAATTTGATCATAAAAGTTAGAACTTTTTGGGACGGAGGGGAGTATACCAAAAATCCAATACGGTAAAAATTGTGATATGATCAGTCTTGGTCTCTACTAATGCTATGTTTAGTTCACTTATGCTCCATATCATGACTTTATTTATTACGAGTTAGACTAACAAAAAAAAAAATCATATCAAATTAAATAAATATTTTTTAAAAAAATTACAAATATTTGACAGGTTAGTTTTAAGAGTTGCAATTAATGGTAGCTATTTGTCTATTGTAGCTCACGTGTAATAGTCAAATTATAATTTCTATATTTGACAAGTTATTAGTTTTAAGAGTTACAATAAGGGTCTGTTCCGATTGACTGAACTCAGCTGAACTGAACTGAACTGAGTTGAGCTGAAATGAACTTATTAATTAGTGATTTTTAACTACGGATTAGTGATCTTTGATTATTTATTGATTATTTATTACTATACATATGTGTATATACAAATGTACATATTAAAATATTTACGAAAAATATACTATATAATTATAATTATAAAATGTATGGAAAATATATTATAAAATGTATGGAAAATATATTATAAACTTGAAACCTCTAATCATTTTAAACACATATACTATTTATTATTATTATTATTATTATTATTATTATTATTATTATTATTATTATTTATTGATGATTATTATTATTATTTATTGATTATTATTATTAGTATTATTATTTCAATTATTATTGTTATTGTTATTATTATTATTATTATTATTATTGTTGTTGTTGTTTTTGTTGATGTTGTCGTTGTAATAAGAGCTTAAAAGAATGAAATTTGGCTTTATATCATTAGCAATATCATTAGACATAAATTAAGAGCTGAACTGAACTGAACTGAGCTGAACTGAACTGAACTGAACTGAATTTCAACGGAACAGAACAGGCCCTAAGTCGTAGCTATTTACCAATTATAGCAGTCACGTGTAACAGTCAAATCATTGCAATTTTACAAAATCAAAATGCGATCTATAAAAAAACCAAAACTAATAAAATTGTTACCTTGAATGCCAAACCTCTCCCTAAGAACATCAGTGTAAACATGAACAGAAAGAGAATGCTCTCCAGAAACCCAACAAGACACCCAAGGAACACCAACTTCCTTAGCCAAATCACATAAAAACCACAAGAACGCATCTCCCATCACGCAACTCACTTTAACACCGATATTGTCCTCGGCTTCCTCCAAAACCTTTGTCAATGCACCCGGCCTCGCCGCGTGCTTAAGGAAAAGGTCGATTTCGTCCAAGTGATTTCCGCTAAAAACGTAGCCTTCAGGCTTACCATCCCAAATTTCATAGGCCTTAATGTTAGGGTAATCGGCATCGGTTTTCGAGCCGCTCGGAAAAAGAGAGGTGATTGTGTTGGGTGTGCTAATGAAGGAGAAATGTACCTTGTTTTGTGGTGCTAAGGATGCTAATTGCCTTGTTGTGTTTAGGAGAGGAGTGCCATGGCTGCCAAATGGGAAGGCAAATATAGCTATGTGATTGTTCATGGTTTTTATTTTGTTGGATTTTTGGGTGTTAAAATATTTGTGCATATGTATATATATTAGGTGGTGGATAGTTGGTAGATGTTCTTAAAAAAAAAAAAAAAAAAAAAAAAAAAAAGTGTTGATACATTTGTCCATATGTTCTTTAATTTGCGTCGACCGACATATTTTTCGAGATGCAACTTTGACCATTAGTATCTTTAATTGTTAATTACAGACTTACAGTAGTAAAAATTATAACAAAATTATACTCCGTATTATGAAACTAGACATTATGACGAATCTAATGATATCTATGAACTATTACTAAAACAGAAAACTGCTGGCATCACCCTTTCCTCAAATTGTATACGTGTTGCTATCTCATAAAAAAAAACTTTCCGCCTAATGCACTTATGATGTCATACATATTTTTTTTTTTAAGAATTAGTTATTTTTAATCATTTTTATTTCACTCTATGACTGTGTCAATAAATAAATAAATAATAAATATTTTTTTTGGGGGTTGGAATAAATAAAATTGATATTGAGCTAAAATATTTTTGTAACTACAACGTTTCTTTTTTTAATTTTTTTTTTAGGGTTTTACTGTTATTTGTGTATGTAAACGTAGGATTGTGCAAGCAGCCTATTTAGAAGTCGTGTAATAATAATATAGAGGTTTGTTATACAAAAATGATCTAATGTTGTCGTTTAATGTTACCATTGCTCCGCAATGTTTCCAAGGTGCTTCAATTTTTTTTTTATTACATCGCTTCAATTTATTTAAGTTACATGTATTTTTAATTTGTTTATCGAACTCTAAGATATATAAATTCGTATGCATATGGTTTGTTTAGATCAGATTGGCTTTCATTTTTATATTTTGTTACTAAGTAATTTATGATAAAAGATATGTTTTTATGATCTAATTTATAAATATGTACGGGGTAATAATAATAGAAACAATTTATTTCATTCTATTAAATTTTTCAATTTGTGCATCGCACGAGTGTCTAATCTAGTATTATATAATAACATTTATTTATCTTACAAAGGTGAAAAAATCAAGTCAACCATGATATGTGAATAGTGCAAAAATCAAAGTAATGTATATAAAAAAACGAAGCGAGTAATAATCTAAAGGTGGGATTATTAACAACGGACCGGCTAAATGTGGGATTATTAGAATCAAATTTTCCTTTAATTTATTACTAATTTCGTTTTAATAGGGTTTGGGGTTTGGTTGCAAAATGTAATTAAGATTGGTAAGGAACTTTTTTTTTTATTTTTAAAAGAACAAATTGGTAGGAATCTTGTTAAAGACTTAAGCAGGTGTAGTAGGCCCTAGGCTATTGGATTTTTTTGTTGGGAAATTATTTTCTTTTTCCATTCATAGTCAATTAGTCATGCATTTAATTACGGTAATTGTCTACACAAAGGTTAACAAATTAAACTATTAAAGTAACAATGAAATGTACTCCTCGGTCACTTTACAGGAACTATATTAAAGTAATTAAACTATTAATTACAGAAGATTTTTGTATTCTTCATTCACATCAAAATTATGACACTTCTTACATTTTTTTTTTTTTTTTTAAGGCATCTTACATTATTACATGTTCATAAATTTGTCTGACAAATGCATGCATACTATATTAATGGATTGAAATGAGTGCACCACAATCCCTTATCTTGTTCAATTTGTTCCATCATAGAACAGACGCAAGTGAGTCCAATTTATAATGCACACATTCATTTCCCACCCACTATCACGGCCTAGTCCCCTGTCGGCGTCCCTCCCTCTCTCATCCCGGCGCCGGTGACCCTCCCCAACCTTAGGAAGGTATTAATTCGCAACACCTTCACACTTCTCAAGTTTCATATAAAGTTATATAAACACTAGCGGCAGCTCGATACAAGTCAAATGCCATCTGATACAACAAGTAGGAGTATTATATAGTGTTAGTCTATTATCAAATTTAATTGCACATTTGATCTCCTCTCTTTTTCTCGAAAAACAATGGCTTCATTCCATTATCTTTGCTTTGTGATACTCTTATTGATGATAAACAGTCGTTTTCAAATAATTGCCTATTTCTTGAGATTTCATTTCGCAATTCGCAGTCAGAATCATAAAGACAATTTTAGTGACAGTAGCATACTTGTCCAGTTTCCCAAGTGAGTTAAAACTATATTTCTGTCATACTCATGTGCCACGTCTATATGTGTACCTAGAATACTACAATGTATGGAGAACTCACACATGCATCAAGTTTCAATGCCCAAACAAAAGAAATTTAATGCCCGATCAATATAACCCATTACCAAACAAAAGAAATCTAATACTCGACCAATATAACCTGTTATCAAACAAAAGAAATTTAATATCTGACCATTATTATCTAATTCTGACACTTATAATCTAATATATGATATTTATAATCTAAAATCTGATCATTATTATCTTATTTCTAACAATTTTTTTTTTCTGTTTGTATTATTGGACTCATGTGAGTATGTTCTACACAATAATTTTCCTCTACCTTTTGTTCCACGAAAATATTTTAAATAGAAAGAACATAAAAGATCGTAGAGAATTAAAGGATTACTTCAGTTTCCCGTTCTTTCTAGAATGTTTAATCCCCAAGTGATCTTCTCTATTCATCCACTAAGGGTCTGTTCTCATTTACTGAACTCAGCAGAGCTGAACTAAACTGAACTGAACTGAAATGAATATTTTATAAGAGAAGAAAATTAGGAGCTGAACTGAATTGAAATGAAAATAAATATATGAGAACAGGCCCTAACTTCCAATTTTATTCAATTTTCATATCAATTCCATTAACTTTCCCATGCAATTCATAGTTTAAATCTCCCAATCTTTTCCCATTCTTTAATTAAACTAGAATCAAACTTTATTCATAAATTTATCCATTACTCAGAAATCATGCCCATTGTCAAAATTTGATCTAATCGGTTCATCAATTCGTTTTTAGTAATAGGAATGCCAAAATAGGTTTAATTACTCTTAATCTTTTATATGAGTATTTGGATACCAAAGTTTTTAATAATGGGGGTGGTTTAAAATTTTAAATACTACAAATATTATGCTTCTAGGTTCAATTCCATCAATAGTAATAATGATCCACATCAATAATTTGAGGTTGGAATTAAGTTTGTCTAGGTGTAACATATATGTCTACAATTGACTTTTAGCCTTCATGAATATCACCACAAAAAAGGATGTTTCACTATATCTCATCAATCTCAAACTTGTGACAAAGTGAATGAAAATTGTGTCAAATAAAACTCATAATAGAATAAAGGAAAATTTGTCAGATCAAACCTTTTAAAAGACACTTTTATCCAAAATAACCTTTTAAACTTTTTTTGGCAAAGTCAAACCTTAATAAGAAAATTTTGTGTTACAACTTACGACTAACATTACTCCACTTTCGGGCTTTATTGACAAATTTCGGTGTTGACTTGATCACTTATGTAGGGCATGTGACTCTTACTTTCCTTATTGCACCCCTTTTTTCCTTCAATTTAATACAAAAGTATGAGTAATATATAAAGTTCAAGTGTATTTGAAATCTCGATTTGGATAATTTAATATGATTGAAATGGGGTGTAATTAAGGAAAATAGGAGTCACGTCAACACTGGAAATTTGTCGGACAATGCGTGAAAGTTGAGTAAGGTTATTTCTAACAATTTTTTTTATTTTATTATTATTTTTTTTATCAAGGTCTAACTTTGTTTTTAAAAAAAAAATACATTTAAAGGTTGTTTTTGACAAAAAAAAAATTAAAAGATCTAATTTGACAATTTTTTTTAGAAAAAAGGTAGCATGCCACAATGAATGAATGACTGACTTGGTGGAGGATTCATTGGTTGCAGAAATATGCTTTTGCTTAACTTATTAAATGGAGTGGTTGGATTGCATTTTTTTTCTGTTCATTCAAGTGTAAGTTTGTGTTTGTGCAGTTGTGGTTGTTTTTATTGTTTTTTTTTTTTTTTGTTTGATTTGATATTTTCTTACATTCATTTTATAACTTCAAATAAATAGTATTAAATGAGTAGAAAATACCCTCAAATGCATGTTGGATCCGAAATATATAAGATGAAAGACTCTGTCACTCTACTGCACCGACTTTGGAAGGTTTCAAACTTGTGGCTTTGAAGTCACTAGGTGAATTCCCTACCAACTTCATCAAACTTTGCTCGGTCTCTCTTCCATGTACATAAAAGAGAAAAAATAGTGATAGAGACCACAATCTACCTATAAGATGGGTTAAATTAATCATAAAAATATTTAAAGTTAGAGAATGAAGGTATAACGTTAGTCCAGACTGACGACATGCAGATTTTTAATATCCTCAATTGGCAGGATGATATCCTCTATTGGCTAGATGATATCCTTTATTGGTTGGATGATATTTCTACATGTTGGATGATAGATATTTCTACACAGGCTTGATGATATTTTTTATTGGCTGGATGATATGATATCCTTTATTGGCTAGATGAGCCATGATATCATACACCCAATAAAGGATACCATCCAACCAATAAAAGATATCATAGACACAATCATAAATGATATCATATAGACAATAGAGGATATTATCTAGCCAATAAAGGATATCATAAATGGCATCATATAGCCAATAGAGGATATCATCCAACCAATAGATAATATATATCATATAACTTATAGATGATATCAGCCAAGAAATAAATGATATCATTTAAATGATATCATTTATACAATTAACCATATCATACATCCAATTAATCATAACACCATTTGCATTTTTTACCTCCATTAAAAGATATCAACTACAAGTTGCTTCCAATTACCAACTACACGCACTACAAAATTAAGTCAATATAGCATCAACTAAAATTTGTTGCCAACTCTATTTAGCAACGGGTTGGAAACGAAAATTTGTTGTTGCTAAAAAACTTGTTGCCATGGGATTTTGGCTACCAATTGCAAAGCAATTTTATTGCAATATTGCATCAATTTAAATACAGTTTCCATGATTGTTGTTGTTTTTGGTACATTCGTTGCCAACTTTGGCAACAGATTATCATTGGTCGTTGCTAAAATTAGCAACAAATTATTAATATTAGTTCCTAAAATAGCAACAAATCATTAATGTTGGTTCCTAAAAATAGCAACAAATTATTAAAGTTGGTTCATAAAAATAGCAACAAATCATAAATATTGGTTGATATCAACACTACGAGACAAAAACCTAATCCCTATTAGTAAATCAGTTCAACCCGATCTCGGCCTTTACCAATCTGAAATCTCACTCAGGTCAGGTCAACTTGGCTCGACTTTGCATGTAAGGCTTTTTGAATCTCCTATCTCAAGAATCGCAGTTGGTAGGAGTCGAACTTGTGACCTCAAAGTCACATGGTGAATCTCTTACCAATTATACAAAGCACTATTTGTTTAGTTCTATACATATAATTTATAATAAGTGAATGAAATATTAGAGATGAAATTGAAAAGTTTGTCTCTAAATTAGGGACAAAATTAAAAATCCGTCTCCAAATTAGAGACTAAATTGAAATCCGTCTCTATTTGAATTCATTATAGCAACAAATAATAAGAAGAGGGTCTTCACAATAATTTTATACATAATAGAAAAAACTGACCTACATATAAATTAACAACAAAATGTAACACAACTTGTTTCCAATGGCAACAAATAAAAAAAATACGTTATCATCTAGCAACAAAAGTTTAGACGACTTGTTTCTAATGACAACAATTAAAAAATTCATTGTCTTTGTTTGTTTCTAAATCAATACAAATAAAATATTTGTTGTCATAATTTGTTACTAAATGGCAACAAGAGAAAAATATGATGCCATCTAGTAACAACTAGTAAGACAATTTGTTTTTAAAAGCAACAAATAAAAAAATGTAGCCATTGATTATTAAAAAATTAAAGGATAAAATGTCGTTTTTAATTAGGCAATGAAAAAAATTATATTCGTTGCTATTTAGCAACGTTTAAAATATCTGTTGCCAAACTTAGTTGCTAAAAAGCTTTTATTTTTGTAGTGACGTTGATTCCAATTACAAGCTGTTTTCAATTCAATGACCACCATAATCATGCACTAGGCTATCCTCTCTCTCTCTCATCTTCTTCACCATCAAATTCTATCACTTCTCTCCCCACCATTGTAGTTCAGAGGAGATCAAAGTCAAGGTCAAGGTCATGATCGAGATCGGCCCGGGATTGCTAGTAATTCTCCGATTTTCGCCCGATTAATAGCTTCGATTACAATTACAATCGCAATAACTGTAATAATTATTATCATGATTATAATTATCCGTCGAATAATCGTGGTGGTGGTAGTAATTTTAGAGGATTAGTTAATGGAGTAGAGTAGAAAGCAGGAGAGCAAAGGAGAAAGGAAGAGAGAAGTACTCCCTCCGTTTTTTTTATATGCATCACTTTCTATTTAGGGGTGTTTTTTTTTATATATGCATCACTTTTATATTTGGTAACTTTATACTATATTTTATTATCTCTCTCTCTTCTCAAATACCTCACTCAAAATATTTTATCATTTCACTCTCTTTCATGGTCCCCACTTATATTATTAAATAAATCATTCTCTCTCACATACTATCTATTTCATGACCCACATTGTACTTTTATCAAAATAAATTAATCATCCACTTGCCCCACTTGCACAATTTAATATTGAAGCAAATAACTTTCCTAAAACTCCGTGTAAATGCAAGTGATGCATATAAAAAAACCGGAGGGAGTACCTTTTCTTGTCGTACAAACAATTGGATGTAACTTGACGCACTCAATAGTTTGTGTTAAAGTTAACCTTTATACTTCCTCCATTTTTTTTATTATTGCAGCAAAGGGGTTGGGTACAAATATTTTGATAGTGGAAAAAGTAAGAGAGAAAGGTAAAAATACAAAATTGCCCATGTGACATATTGATAAATTAAAAAAGTAAGGGCCTGTTCTGTTCCGTTGAAATTCAGTTCAGTTCAGCTCAGCTCAGTTCAGTTCAGTTTAGTTCAGTTCAGTTCAGTTCAGTTCAGTTCAGTTCAGTTCAGTTCAGCTCAGCTCAGCTCAGCTCAGCTCTTAATTTATGTCTAATGATATTGCTAATGATATAAAGCCAAATTTCATTCTTTTAAGATCTTATTACAACGACAACAACAACAAATATAATAATAATAAATAGTATATAAAAATAATAATAATAATAATAATAATAATAATAATAATAATATTAACAATAATAATAATAACAATAATAATTGAAATAATAATAATAATGCTAACAATAATAATCAATAAATAATAATAATCATCAATAAATAATAATAATAATAATAATAACAATAATAATAATAATACTAATAATAATAATCAATAAATAATAATAATAATTATCAATAATTAATAATAATAATAATAACAATAATAATATTGATACAATTCATTGTTCAAATGGTTCTATTTTTTTGAAACATATTTCTAATGTTAATCTCATTGAGAAAATTAGAGGTTTCAAGTTTTTAATATATTTTCCATACATTTTATAATATATTTTCCATACATTTTATAATTATAATTATATAGTATATTTTTCTTAAATATTTTAATATGTACATTTGTATATACACATATGTATAGTAATAAATAATCAATAAATAATCAAAGATCACTAATCCGTAGTTAAAAATCACTAATTAATAAGTTCAGTTCAGTTCAGTTCAGTTCAGGTTCAGTTCAGTTCAGTTCAGTTCAGCTCGGTTCAGTTCAGTTCAGCTCGGTTCAGTTCAGTTCAGTTCAGTTCAGTTCAGCTGAGTTTAGTCAATCGGAACAGGCCCTAAGTGTGAAAAAACAAGGGTATGTTGGGTATTTGTAGTGTGAACACAAATAATTTTTTTCCTAAAAAAGAAATGGTGCATTATTTGTGAAATTTCCTAAAAGGTAAGTGGTACAATAATAAAAGAACGGAGAAAGTATTAAAAAAATTATCATATTTTTAATGTAAAGTTTACCCTTAAAAATCACTAAATCAATCATAAGTCTTCATAAGTTCATAACATGTATCCATTAAAAATTACTCATTAAAATACAAAGTACAATAAATTCCATTACAAATTAATTTTTTTTAGTGCAACAAATAAAAAATTATCATTAAAGGGATTTTTTTAAGGAAATTAAAGGGATTAATTTAGGTACTCCATGTAAAAATTTATAAAGTTACCTTGACCAAGAACAAAGAGTCAAAGATTGTTGGTGCCAATTTTTATTTTTATTTTTTATAAAAAAAACAAAAAGAGACTGAGTCTTGACGAACAAAGTTGAAGAAAACAAACGCTACCCATTTTTATTTTCGATCCTTTTGTATAATCTCTCTCCTACTCTCTCAATTGATCAACCACGAATCCAAATTATACCCAAATTATATTACTACTACAAAAGAAATTAATCCAAGTCATTAAAGTTGATCATTTTCTTCTCTCTTTTTTTTTCTACCCCATTTTAAATTTTCTTTTTTTCTTCAATTTTCTGCAATTTCTTGAGAGATCGGTGTTGTTGGTGATAGTAGTGAGAGTTCTTGACAAATGGGTCAAGCTTTTCGCAAGCTGTTTGATACTTTCTTTGGTAACACCGAAATGAGGGTTAGTCTTTTTATTTTGTTTTTGTTGATTAATTTCACGATTTCATTTAATTGTTGATTATTTTTTGATTGTTTTGTATATGGGTTTTAAAATTTGATTGTGGTTAATCATTTATTTTTGCTTGGATTGTCTTTAGTTTTTTTTTGTAATTATTGATTGTTAGGTTACATTAACAGAATTACACCTAAATTGATGATTTCTCCTGTGTATTGATTAATTACTTTAATAGGGTGTTTATTGATCCTGTTTCTTATTAAGGGTTTGTTTAGTTATTTATTGTTGTTTTAAAGTTGTAAATCTTGCAATGCATTGTTGAAATTGTTAATTTGTGTGGTATGTTACTCGGGCTAGGATACTTGTGTCGGACACGGGTATGTGTGATGAGTCTAAGTGTCTAAATCGGCTATTTTGTATAAATTTTCCTTGATTTTTGCCCAAAATGAAGTGTGGAGGATTTGACATGGGTAGTTGAGGTGAATTGATGAGTATGAGTGACATAAAGGTGAAGGGAAAATAAAACAAGCTAGATTAGCTTCATTTGCGGCCTGTATAGTTTTCTTGTATGTTTCTAAAAAAATCTATCTATTGGGTTTGCGAGTAGTATGAGTATTGGAGGCTTGGAGCACAGGGGTCAGTCTACCGGTTGAGGAAGTGGGGATGGGGCGAAAGAGCTGGATTATTTGGCCTCTCCTCAGTTTAATATTGAATTTCGACTGTGATATACTCTTATAATGGATTGATATTATAAAAAGTAAACATTATGAAAGTTATCTTTAATGCAAATATAACAATATTTTCATGTTGTCAATCAGCGTGATTGAAGATAATTTGGTTGTCGAAGTTAGATATTGTAAAATCTTAATGAAATATTGCATTTGATTGAGGGAGTTATTGCTAGTGATGCTGGTCTGATGATGTGGGTGGTACTGAGGGACTATATAGCATCACGCTTCTTTGGTAGATAATGAAGTCAGGGAAATTCTCTACTACTGATTTAGACTGTGGTCGTTGTTGAAGAAGTAAATATGTGGGAAGCTTTTTTCATGCGGAAGTTATTGGCACTAGACAATTAGTATTCAGTATAAGAGTAGTGGTAAATTCCTGCAGCCATTGCCAAAGTTGTTTGGATGGAAGCATATTAGGCAGTTTTTTTATTGGAACATCTGTCACCTAGGTGAGTTTAAGTGTTTAACTCGTCATATATTGAGGCATGGGCGAGCTCTTAACTGAAAAGGGCCTCTGGGTAGTTTGGCGTGGTTTGTATGTTTAATAATGTAGCAATTATTGCTTTTTTTGGCTGTTCATCGAACTGTTCTCTGTTCTATGTTTTCAATCTTTTTGCACCTATCTGCATTTGTTTCCGTCTTTAATAATTAAAATGTAATTGATGCTTGAGTTTTGATCACATTATCTGGCAATGTATTATCTGTTCGAGTTGGATCAGGTTGTGATGCTTGGTCTTGATGCAGCTGGCAAAACAACCATACTGTACAAACTGCACATTGGTGAAGTTCTATCTACTGTTCCAACAATAGGTACATCTCATTAACATTTAGTTTGTTTCTGTTATTCTGTACCTTGAAAAATTACTCTGTTGTGGAATAGTGTGGGAATGGCTGCGATTGACCTGCCACTGACCATAGACCTAACATAGTATGCTGATTAGGACTTTTTTGCTTCCTTCCATCCCCATGAACCCTCTTTTTGCTTTTGTTTCTCTATCTTGCTTGGCTCTTCAATACTCACTATCTAAGAATAAGATGAAGTAGTTTTGCAGTATGCTGGTACCATTTTTCTTTTGATAGTTGTGAATTACAAGTGGCTTTTTTTTGGTACAAACAAGCCATAAGGAAATACATATTACAAATGGGGGTGGGGGATTTGAACTTGCGACCTATTGTACACGAGCCCTCAGTCTTAACCACTAAGCCATGAAATTATGGGTTGTATTTTTTATTTAAAGATAGTGTAAAACATTAAATAAGTTATGTCTCCAAACTTGCAGGTTGAATTGCAATAATTTTTCTGTATGGCTTAAAGAAAGTTTAATTTTGTTTGGTTTGGTAGGTCTCCATCTCACATACTTGCAAGAGTAGTATTGATTTATCGTAAAGGACTTTTCATTCCTAAGTTTAAAGTCTTTACAATCAAACCTTTGTATTTTTGAATCATATTGTTGAAATTTAATCTCTAAGAAACTATAGAATAGATTTTTTGAACATTAAGCTAGCTGCATGAAACTGAAATGCCCTATTTTATTTTATTTGTTGAGAGATGAGGTATATTTGCAGACTGGTAAGACATTTTCACAATGTTGTGAGACTTGCGACTGAGGGAGGTTGGAAGAGACAACAAAGCAACTAACTATATAAACAAGTTAGTAAAATGTGCTGTCCTATCTCTGCTTATTTTAGGCTGATTATATCTTGGAAGAGTTGGAACACATAATTGAGCACATAATTGGATAAGTAACTTTAATCCCTTGAAGCCAATCTTGGTTGTAGAAAACTATAGCATTATTATTAAGAGGTACAATGCTAGAATTTTGGCTTCAGAGCTTTTTAGGCTTAGAGGGGCTTGCTAGTTGATAGATGATGAGTGAGAGTTAGGATTAAGGGTTGCAGCGATCTAGTTGGATTTTGAGGTCAGAAAATCTGCTTTGTTGGAGGGATTAAATATGTTGGGTCTGGGAAGCCCATCGGCCTATACGGATTAATCATTTTTTGTTCATGTAGCCGACCCCAATTATGGGATTTAAGGCTTTGATTGATTGATTGCCCATTGGCCATCAGATCTGTCTAAACTCTACACTCTAGAGGATCACAAGCTACGACCATGGCGGCATGATTTCCTGACTGTGTAATTAGTTTAGCACCCTAATGCTTGTTATTTATGCAATTATCCTAGAGACCTGTAGTATCCTTACCCCTTGGTTATAATTTGCTAGGCTGAAGTTCATAAGGTGTAATCTGAAACTTCAAACTGATATGTTTTTCCCCTCTGTAGGTTTCAATGTTGAAAAAGTCCAGTACAAGAATGTAATGTTCACTGTGTGGGATGTTGGAGGTCAAGAAAAGCTGAGACCGCTTTGGAGGCATTACTTCAACAATACAGATGGGCTGGTATTAGTTCAATATTTTTTTATTTTTTATTTTTTATTTTTTTTTTGTTTTGTTTTTCATATTGTAGGCATTTTTTTTTACTTCATCTGTTTCAATAAAAATTGCAACACTTTACCTTAGCACGCTTTTTTTAAGGAAAGATGAGAGATGGGGTAAAATAATGCATCTACCCATATACCCAATTACCCATGATCCCATGTCATTCATGTCTAGCAACCCCAACTCCAACTCCACCCCTCTGCTCAGCCACCCTAACCAGTGACAAACTGACAACAACCCCATCCACCGTCACACAACACCAGATTAACTACCATACCACCCTACTTCCACAATAACCCCAAATTATTACCTTTAAGTCTCCGCCGCCACGACCACCTCCCTAAGAGCCTCACCCTGTCACCCAATCATACCAGTATACCACAATCATACAATTAAAAAAAAAAAATAATTTGAATGAGGAAATACTACTTTTATCTCTGGCATAGGTTTTTAAGGGTCAAATTTGAGAGCTAAAATTTCAAATCATGAGTTGGTTGTTGAATATGACTATTTAACCCCCTTCGATGACACGATATTCTTCAACGAGTTTAATCCCTTAAAATCGAAATTTGCCAACTGTTGATGCGAAAGTAGATGGAGCCATGGAAGTTGTGGTGGTGCCATGGTGGTTGCTACTTGGTTTGAAGAAAATATCGGAGTGGTGGTTGGTGAGTGAACTTGACGGTGGTGGTTGGTGAGGGTTGTGTGGGCTTGAAGGTGATGGTAAGGATGGAACATGGAAATGAGAGGTGCCAGGTTGGTGGTGTGGTGGGGAGGGCAGCTGTTCAATATTTGGTAATTAAGGGCATATTTGGGATTTGGATTGGTGAAACTTACTATATAAAGAAAGTGTTGCAATTATTGTGAAACTTCTCAAAACAGAAAGTTTTGCATTTTTTTTTTTTTTTTTTTGAAATGGAGGAAGTATATATTTTTGAAGTTACTTACATAGCTTTTATTTTAGTTTTCATTTGATTATTGTCGTGTATTGTGATGTTATGGCCTTATGGCACTTTGGCCTAAATTTATCCATTCTATGGTTGCAGATCTATGTAGTTGATTCCTTGGACCGAGAACGAATTGGAAAAGCAAAGCTAGAGTTTCAGGTGATCCTATGTTTAAATGGGAAGAGTTCCATTGTTTGGTACCATCGATTTCTTGAACTGACCTCCTTGTTCTTCTTTCAGACTATCATCAATGATCCATTCATGCTTAACAGTGTTATTCTGGTGTTTGCAAATAAGCAAGATATGGTATGAGCTTACTACCTCTGAAATATTCTGTATAGATTAACACAGCAACAGAAATGATAACCCAGTATAGGTTTCAACTAATAACCTAATGTTTGGACAATTTTCACCAGATTAGACACACACACACACACACACACACACACACACAGGTATCACCTGTATCCTGACCCTATAAGGCACAAAGAGACCATTCAGTCTAAGCAAGTGCAATAGGCTTTTAAAGAGTGTAATTATTACCAAGCAGTCTTGCTTGCTTCAGTTTGATAAACACATCATGTTGAACATATTTTTCTTTTGCAATTGGTCTATGGAAAAGGGTTTGTTTAAGATGTGACAAAACCTGCTGTGTCAAATCTAAGCACAGGGTTACTATAGGATAGTTTTGTTATTTTAATTTCCCCTTCAATTTAGGGGTTAAGTGAAGGATTAGTTCTAGTGGGGCTGAATTGAGCTTAATTGCTCAAGTAGGTGGAGGTGATAAGGTAGTTAAATCAATGACATGGAGAAAATATGATTCTTGCCTTTGTATGTGATGCCTCTTCCCCTTTTTTTGATGGTATGGGGGTTTTTGTTCTATTATCATTATTTTATTTTGGAATTTTGTTTCTGGTAGTTAGAATTTGTTGAAGGATCTCAAATGATAGTTTGACTGGCTGGTGAGAGGTGACTATGGCTGTGGAGGACTGTAGGATTAAACTAGTGAAGGAATTATATTTGGGAAGTTCATTGTCAATATCTGAACATCAAACACAAATAGGTTGTTGACCTTGATACTCTACTACCATTCTCACAAGTCATGTATTCCAATCATGAGATCTGACCAGATCTTTTGGCGTACATTAGACTGATGCAGCCTTTTCTTTAGAATGTTTTGGACCCTTTAGGCCATGGGATCATTTTTACACTCCATTTATCTCTGTCAAATTTCTTTCACCTTCAAGGCAATATGCAGGATTTTGAATCAGATACCCTTTCGTGAAATTGCTTGCTGTTGTCATCTGCGATTTTGAATAAGATCTGACTATAAGTATTTGTCCATGTGATAAGCAGTGATTAAAGCTGTTCTACAGAAAAGATTTTTATACTATTATATGACATGTTATTGGGTTGTTGCTGAATTTTTTTTGTAGATCTGTATCTTACAGCTCCATAGCTAACAAAGAAGTGTCTTCTGTTTACAGAGAGGAGCAATGACACCGATGGAAGTTTGTGAAGGGTTGGGTCTTTTTGATCTCAAAAATAGGAAATGGCATATTCAGGGGACTTGTGCTCTAAAGGGAGATGGTCTATATGAGGGTTTAGATTGGTTATCTAACACCCTCAAGGAGGTAAGAGCTGCAGGATACTCGTCTTTGGGGGCGTCATCCATCTGATTGACCAGGTATATTCTTTAATTTCTGACACCTTTCTAGAATCAAGTTGTCTTCATACTGCTTATGTTGTATTTCACACTTCCAGCAGGTGGAATCAAGGCGATAGCTTTTGAAGGAAGTAGTGAGAGAGCTTACCATTTACTAATAGCAAGTGTAGGTAATTCTCGGGTTTTGTGGTGAAAACTAATGATGCTTTGGGCATTTGCTTTTGGCATTGCCTTGCCTTCAAATCTCCTGACAACTTCAGATGTATATTGACATGACATGTTCACTGTATGGCTGTACCTCGCTGGGGATCTGTCAACATTCATAGAAAGTGTGTTTTCAACTGAGGTTGATAAGCATCAATTTCTGTCACTGTGAGTTTGTTTCAGGGCTTTCCTGAAATGGATGCAGATCTGTTTGTAAAAATTCTTCATGGCAGTGTGATTGTACCATTCTCGAATTGCAACATATTAGCTATTGCAGTTGAGCAAATTTTTTGATTGTGTCCACGCTCGTGAATTGTGTTAGACCATGCATCCCATTGAATTACCCCATTATACTTTATATGGCAAATTGGCAATCATTGTTCAGCAGCTGTTAATAGAACCCTGAGAGGCTAAGACACCCGAAGAAATCTAACTACATTATAATTTTGTCAGATTCTTGAGATGTGTATGTCACCTAGTTTCTGAAATTGAAATTTTCCTCTTCGAAAAATTGAACTTTGCACTACATTTGTGAGATTTCTATTAAAAGCATTGCGATAGTTTTTTTTTTTTTTTTTTTTTTTTTTTTTTTTTTTTTTTTGACAAGACGAGCCAAAAAACACGAAAAAACATAAAAGGAAGCAGGAAAAAAACTAGAAGGACCACAACAACAGACGACGCTACGAGCTTGAGTTGCCAACCAATGCGCCGGGATCACCCACTAACGAGGAACCTTCAGAATTACACAAGAAGAAAATCGAGCAACTAAATCCTTGATGTCCTGAAGCTGCCATAAACAAGAAATATCTCGACACCCCTTGCTAGTAAGGAAAGATAACAAGGTAGAGCAGTCTGTATAGATCAGCAGACGGCGAAAACCATGACGATCAGCAGCCTTCAGGGCCCACAAACAGGCTTGCAACTCTGAATGAAAGGCCGAAGATGAAATAAAAGCTCTAGCCCCGCCACCAAGTACTGTATCAGAATGTGGATATCTAAAAATCCAATCAGCCCCTGCTGCATGATCTTGGGAATTATAAGCACCATCGAACACAAGACAGATATCAGCATGAGAATCTGGAGAGCCCGTAAGATATCAGCATGATCTTGCGATAGTTACTTCTTTTGTTTATGTATTACTTTTGATATTCTCTTTTAGGATGTTCACAAGAATTTTGAAAAATTTCCCTACTCAACTAGCTCTCTCGCTATTTTTTTTCTTTTTTTTTTTTTTAAGAGGAACAACTAGCTCTTGTTAACTTACCAATGTGTGGGAGCCCAAGTTATTGTAATAGACTAATAGTAATGGTTATGTGACGATGTGATGTACTCGTACTGTAGAGCAACTCCATTGGTGGTGAGCATCAAGAGAGAGAAAGAGATTAAGGGGCCTGTAGGCGTCGCTCGAAGTGCGCCTACGTTAAAGCATGTTGTGAATATGCTTGGCACTCATAGGAAGTAGGAATTGACATAATACGATTAGGGACAAGGAAAGTAGGGAGCCGCCAACAAGTTTTTAAGGAACTTGTAAACCGTTCACGGATCATAAAAGGCAACCACGATAAAGGGACAACGAAGGCAACAACGATTGACCCGTGAAGGTTACACCCCATTCATAATCCATGAGATTACTAACTCCATATGGTTCGCAACCACGAAAGGAGGATCGGGGATGATGGTACGAAGTGAGTCATGGAGTCACATTCGCCCGTATTGGCCTCTACTCGATTCTTATAGTGAAAAGTGATTCCTGCGATCTCAAGGGCATACAAACAGAGATTCAATTTGCTCCAAACTATTATTAAGCTAAAATTGGTTTAATATTAATGCAACACATAATTCTAAAATATTAGTGATCACTTGAGTTAATAACAAGATTAAAAAGGAACCTAAATCGGTTGTCCAAATTATCTTATTAGGCGCGATTTTCAATTACATATTCCCTTTAACATGCAATATGGTGATCAATAAAAATATAATAAAACTGTAATCCCCATATTTTTAAATATATTATAAATGAAATTATATATTATTTATAATATTTACTTGTATTTTTCCGAAATTTAATTTCAAAAGTTTCAAATTATTTTTGGGGTTGATAAATGATTTTATTACAAAGAACTTTTTATGAACCTTCCTTCTATAATTTATGTCCAACAAATAAACCAAACCCAGTTTACTTTCTTAATTGACCCATTAATTTAATGAGGCCCAATATCCCTACTTACCCTACTACCCTCTCTCCTATAAATACCCCATTCATCCCCAAAAATTTCCCCACACAAAAGGTTAGTCTTATTTTTATTCTCCTTTATTTTATTAATTTGTGTAATTATAATTATTGATTATGGGTTTTGATTTTATTGTTTGAAATTAATTTAATTAGTATCAAATTGTATTTTGATGATTAAACTTTATAATTTCAGATTTTATAAATGTTATAATTTTCAGATTTTGTAAATTTAATAACCTAGGGTTTTTAATCATTGAAAATCATGATTTTAGGGTTTTTATGAACAATCGATTTAGGGATTTTATAGTAATGATGTTTTGAAATTTTGGTGATTATACTACTAATTAGTTTAACTTAATTCCAGATTATTTTGAACACGTAAATTCGTGTTTTAATGTTTAGATTTTGGTTCGTTAATATTAATCTCGTTTTAATCCCGATCAGGTTCTGAACTCATCCGATTTTGACAAAAAAGTAGTGTTTTCCATGTGGAAACAATGTTTTAAGAAAGACTCACTACCTTTGGTTGTGTGCACCACCCTCTCGTGGCCAAATTCAGCCTCTAAATATGATTTTCGGGCAGTTTTTGATTTTTAACGAAGTTTTTTTTATGCTTAATGTTTATGATTAGTTTTGGGTTTTGATTTTATAGTATAAAGTTTATATTTTTAGTATCAAAATCATGTTTTTATGTTTTAAACTAATAATTTCAGATTATAATTGTTGTTATAATTTTCAGATTTTATGATTTTAAAAACCTAGGGTTTCAATTTATTTAAATTGGGATTTTAGGGTTCTTATGACTAATTAAATTGGGGCTTTTATTCCTATTGTATTTCTAATGCATAATTAACCATAAAAACATGTTTTTAATGAATTTTTAAGGAGTTTTAATCTAAATTATATTGCTGGAAATTTGGTTAAGTATTAATTTATTGTTGTTGGTTGTTTTCTAGGAAGTGATTATTTCTTAGGAGACTTTTAAGTGATTAAAAGTGGCACAAAGGATTGTTTATACGAGGTACGTACATGTCTACTTCGTTGTAAGTAGTATCATGTTTAGGTACCAAACAAAAGAACTTAGTTTCATGATTAGAGAACACTTGGATGAAAATTGTTTGGTTATACATTTAATTAATTCATGTGCTTATGTTTATGAGACATGTTTTGGTGAATTGATTATGTTTGTATGGAATTATGGATGCAAACATGTTGAATTATATTGGATTAATTGTTTGTATGGAATGTTGATACAGGCATATTTTTATTGGATCGGTTTGTTAACCACATTTGGATTATTAAAGGATTGAAATTGAATGGTTTAAGTGGAGTGAATTTATTAATTATTCCACAAGGTTGTTATTTATTTTATTTTATTACTCAATCATGAATTGTTAGTATGTTGAGTAAAGAAAGATTAAGCCGAAATGGCTAGGTGAGTTGACTATGTTCAACAATTTGGATAATTTGGAAGTTTAATGGAATTAAAGGTCAATTTGTGATGTGATCACCATTGTCCTAAATAAGATTAAAAGTGAATTGATGTATGATTGTTATGTATGGTCTTCTTGAATGAGTCGGCTATTAATTAAAATTGTAATCACGTAAAGTGAAACATGGATGAGCAATAAAACTCTGGAAAGCGTGCACTTCTAGAGTATTGACAATTATGGGTTGGGGTACACGGTGGTAGCCCGTGGCTTTTCGAGGCTTGTTTGATCAACATGTCCTCTTTTCTTTTGGTATTTACATTTTTATTTTATAATGAAAGTTAGATGGGATCCTAGGCTAACTTTGTGAGAATGGAGTCGCGCCCATTCTTGCATCGCGCTAAACTTTTATTTTAAATGGTCATTTGGGACCAAAATGATTTGGTGGATTGGACAACCTCGTCTATTGCTTACTCCAACTAAATTAATTAAATTAAATATAAAGAGTCAAGTGTTTGGGATTGATTAGCAAGTATGTTGAGTCGATTGAATTGTTTAAGTGTGGAGTCTTGATTAATGAATTTATGTTGTATGTTTATTTACTTTAATTAGTTGAGCATGCTAGGCTTGGTACGTTGTAGCTTGTATGTACTCAGCTTTGCTGATTGCGTGCTTTTGTGTGTTTTCTTTTGGTCATGGTCTTCGCCTTTCAATGACCCTGTGATGATCCAATTATTACATTTGTATTATTGGGGAGCAGTATTGCACAGGTTAGCTTGATGATGTGAAGTTCGGGGATTTGACATACGCATTGTCAAGGGATTGGTGTGATTGAGAGTATTTGTTCTTTGTGTTGAACTTATTTATGTTTTACTATTTTAATTATGTTTTGGGATTTTGGAATATTGGTTTGGTTTTAATAAGGGCCTTTATGGTTCCAATTTGTAAGCTTTGACTTATTGGTTTCCTAAATTATATTATTTTAATATTTAAGTTGGATTTCCGCTGCAATACTTTGATAAAGCCTTAACGTTTTAACACTGGCGGTAACATGCCAATGGTTCTCCTCTATTTTTATTTAAAGTAAGTGGTTTGGAAAAGGGAGAATTATTGGGGTGTTACAAAAACAACATTAATATTAAAACCAATTTAATCACAATTCCAACAACATAAAATCGTTAGAAAAATAATAAGAATAAAAGGAGCATGACTCTTACTTTGATTCTGTTTGTTTGCAACTACAAAATAATAAACGAGTTAGTAACTTCAAGGAAATAATAAAACGATGATTAAATTAAATTAAATAAAGTAAAGTTGATTTTGGGGCCAAACCCTCAAACAATTCTACCTTTCACACCTTGGCTTAAGGATGGAACCACGAGTGAAGTATGGACTCCTTTGAGTACTTGAAGAAGGAATTTTGAAGTAGAAAAGGGTAGGCTAGTGTTTAGGCTAAAGCATAGAAGAGGGGAGAATAAAATTAGAGAATTACTCGGTGCCCCGTACATCAGAAATGAGGGGGTATTTATAGGGAAAATGTGCTGAGGGAGCACACGGAACCCTAAAATGATAAAAACCCTAAAAAAGTATCCCGTGACACGGGAAGTCCCACCGTCAGACGGTACACTTTCCCGTGACACGGTACATTTTTGGTGTGACGCGGGAAATTTTCAGAAAACGGGAAAGAAAACGCGTTAAGGGTTTACGCGGAAAAGACACGGAATGTCCCGTGTCACGGCAGACTTCCCGTGTCACGGGAAATCCCACCGTCAGAAGGGAAGGATTCCCGTGACACGGTAGGTACCTGCCGTGGCGCGGGAAATTCCAGCCCGTTTTTCCGTCTAAATACATTTTTAACCCTAATTTCCTTCGGCATTTAAAGTGTCGATTGATAATTTCGGGCCTTTTCTGACTTATTATTATTTGGGCTAAAATAAGAAAATAATAAAATAAAAATAAACAAAAGGTTTGGGCCAAAAAATAAATAATAAAACAATAAAATAAAAAAGGTTTGGGCTAAAATTAAATAATAAGTTTGGGCTGAAATAAAAACTATGCTTTTACCAAACATCAAGGCTAATCCATGAACTGTTCAAAAATACGAATTTAATCAAATACGATTTTTTAAGCACTCTCGGGATTAAATACTGAACCCGACCAATAGTGGCGGTGAAAGGTTGTTCATCATCAGGTTTGGTTTTGGGGAGACATTTTTAGGTGTCTACAGAAGCCCCCACTTTGACTGAGTTTGTAGAAACGTCAGTTTCGAAAACGATAGTCAAAGTACCTGATAGGGACGGAGAATTATTTAAGACGTCTGCGATCCTAAATCACTCTGTATACGCCGATACCTGCAGAAAAATGTTAGTTCTACAGATAAAAGGAGTAAAGGGATAAAATACGTATCTGACACCAGTGTATCGGTGACAAATGAGTTTGGTATTTTCCTATGCTTGAAGGAATCCACCGGATGACGTTTGTTGAAATGCTTTCCATGCTTAAGGAAAGCCGACTGAAGAGTTTGGTAGCTTTCTAAGCCTGAAGAAAGCTACCGGATAATACTTTCCATGCCTGAGGAAAGTCGATGAACGAATTTGGTGTCATTCTATGCTTGAAGAATTTCACCGATAATGCCTTCCATGCTTGAGGAAAGCCGACAAAGGAATTTGGTGGTTTTCTATACTTGAAGAAAAATCCACCGATAGCGCTTTCCATACCTGAGGAAAGCCGACTTGGCGGTTTTCTATACTTGAAGAAAAATCCACCGATAACGCCTTCCAAGCCCGAGGAAAGCCGACTTGGCGGTTTTCTATACTTGAAGAAAAATCAACCGATAACGCCTTCCAAGCCTGAGGAAAGCCGACTTGGCGGTTTTCTATACTTGAAGAAAAATCCACCGATAACGCTCTCCAAACCTGAGGAAAGCCGACTTATGAGTATGGTGTCATTCTATGCTTGAAGAATTCCACCAATAATGCCTTCCATGCTTGAGGAAAGCCGATTTGGGCGGTTTTCTATACTTGAAGAAAAATCCACCGGATAATACTTTCTATGTTTGAGGAAAGTCGAAAGATTATGAGATTGCAAGTCTCTGTGTATCGAGAACCTTGCGTCATGAAATGATGGTGGTCCGCTTGTCCCCGGACGTGGGCTGTAGATAAGACCTGCAAAAATAAATTTGCCAATGGACTCGTATATACTGTGATTGACTTAACCACTAACTTGACCAAGTTTGACTTGATGTGACATGACATGTGTATGACTTGTGAGTGTGTGTGTGTGTGTGTGTGTATGTATGTGTGTGTGCAGACACAAGCAAACGAAGATGCAAAAGCAAAAATTTTCCGTCAATTTTTGTCATGAGTGGAGGGTACCGACTTTCTCCCGAAAAAGAAAGATGTGAAAACTGAACTTTTATTTTCGAACTTCCTTCGATGAAAACTTGGAAAAAGTTTTTTGAACTTCCCCAAAATAAAATAATGAAAAGGGAGAGAAGTTTTGAACTTCCTCCTTGAGCAAGACGAAATGAATCGTATGGATTGAATTGTTTGTCCTGAAAATAATGTAGGCATGATGCATGTTCTTAGGCCAGGAGGCTAAGGAAAATTACATCATGTGACACGATAGATGAATGAACTTAAGTCATGGAGCTAAGCATCATATATGGTGTAAAGAAGCGATTTTGAACGTCACTTAGGTCTGGAAGCTAAGCACGTATAGTGATTATTGCATAATGAACGTTGCTTAGATCAAGGAGCTAAGCACGATATGCTTTGTATGATTAAAAATCATTGATATATAAATGTTTCTTAGCACATTATGCGAAACAATGAACATTGCTCAGGTCAGGAAGCTAAGCAAGTATACAATGTTTCTTCTACTGAATGTTGTCTTTAAATATGATGAAACATGCACAGTGTTGAAACAAGATTTCATGATAAAAGGCTCTTAAAGGGAAGGATGATTGATATGGATATGGATGTGTGAGTGAAGTGTGTGAATGTGATACTAAGGCTGGCTGCAAGGGTTATAGCGATGGAAAGAGATGTGAGAAGAGTTAAAGATGATGACTCTTCAGGCTAAGTAAGATAATGTGATTTGGGTTCAAGCTCCCAAGTCTAGCTCTAAATGTGTAGGGATAAGCATTGGATATTCTTTGACTCGATCATGCATGGATATGAATATGAATGTGGCCGCACCTCGATGTGAGGTTGCCTACGTATCCGTTAGGAATCAGGCCGAACGTAGCTCTAACCGAACTTTGCACAAGTGTACGTACACCTCAAAAAGGTCTTTCAAGGGTTGTAATGTGGTTAAGTTGATGGTTTAAGGAAGGTAAAAGGCTCAAGACCCGAGAGAAGCCCCCAAGATGTGTAATTGTGAATTTGAAAATTTTGAATTTTGCAAGTTTATTTTCAACACATTTTTTTTTTTTTTGCTTTGAACTTTTTTTTCATTCTTTTAAATCAATGTAGGCAATCTCAGATCATGCGGTCCATCACTCACTTAGCATTCATGTTTCTCAGGCACGGTACCGAGCACTCGATGAGAGACGCAGTTTGAGACGTGTTCATATCAAAGACATTGGAACACTTGCCTTTAGACATTGTTTTATTGTTGCTTTGCTGCTTTCTTTTTTTTTTTACTTGCTTTTTGAATGTTATACAATTAAACATCTTCCAATCCCAGGGTTAAGTGAATGTGGGTTGAAGAAATGAAGGCCAAACGTTAGACGAGGCTCAAAATGGTTGATGAAGAAATGGAATGTGATTGAACGGTTAACAGGGAATGACATGGTTGCAAAGGTGCCTCAAGTCATTGGTGTACCTTGGGTTTAGTTCGGTAATTGATTTTTTTTTATTTTTTTTTTATTTTTTTATTTTGCAAATGAATTCGATGATCGATTGCAAAGGAAAGGAATGCTCATTGATGGAAAAGGTAAGAAATATGACACATAGACAATACACATGGATAACGGGAACCTATGCTAGACTTATTGGGGGAGAGGGTTGAAACAAAAGAACAAAAAAAAAGCATGAAATCTTGCATGAAGGATCTGTGTGCCTTGTATTCATTACTTCTTGCCGCCTGGAGGGACAGGAAGTTTATTTGCATCCATCAAGTCTTGAATGACGTCCTTCAAATTCCAACATTGCTCCGTAGTGTGGCCCCTTCCTTGATGGTACTTGCAATAGGCATTGGGATTGCATTTGGCGCTCCTTTCTTCAGGTTTTGGCTCTGGAAATTGCCCAATAGGTGTGATCAATCCTTAACTGTAAAGGCGATCAAAGGACGCATCATAAGTCATTCCTAAAGGAGTGTAAGTTCTTTTCTTCTTGGGCAATGGAGTATCAAGAGCTAACACTTCATTGAGATCAACTTGACTTATATTGTTGGTAGTATTTTCGTGCTTAGAAGACGAAGAAGAAGGATGGTCGTTCTTCTTGTTTTTCCAAGTGTTATTATTGTTACTACCAGCAGTCTTTATTAGCTCATCCTCGATATTGATGCCGATGTCGTATACAGCTTCGAAAGTGTTCAGTGGAAGAAATTTGAGATGTTCCCTATATTTATGAGTCAGATTTTGAATAAAGAGGCGAACCATCTCTCTTTCTTTGGGGGGATCTACCAAGAGTGAAGCTGTTTCCCTCCACCTGTTCAGGTAAGCGGTGAAGCCTTCATTCTCTGTCTGTTTGAGAATGGAGAGTTCACATTCAGAAGTTATAGTTTGAATGTTACACTTGTAACGATTCATGAAACTTTCGGTGACATCTTGCCAAGTCGCAGTATGCTTGGCATCTAAGAAATAAAACCATTGTTGGCAAGCATGTTCTAAGGAGAGAGGGAACACCGTAGGGAAGAGTGTTACGTCCAATCCCTTAAGAGCCATGGTTGCAGAGAACGCCTTCAAATGGAATATTGGATTGTCAGTAGGCTTGAACTTTGGAATATCAGCAGTGGAGAACTTTTCAGGGAGTCTATCCTTCACATCCAAAAGAGTGGGAGGCCGTTCCACATAAGTGAAATCCTCAGAGATCTTACTCATTTGTTCCTTCAGTTTGTCAAGGGTGGAAACAGTAACCTTGTTTTGTTCCATGGTAGTGACCCTAGTGGTAAGGGTTTGCATCATGGAAGACAGTGCCTCAATGGATTTGTTGATGTTCTCAATGTCTTCTTTAGTGGCCATTGAAAGGTGATGAGTAACGGAGATGACAAAGTTCTCTTTGAACACCTATTAGATCTGAGAGATTGTTGCGGTAATGGCTCGAACGTATTGATCTCTCCCTGTTCCTTGACCAAGTATTTGAAATAAAATAATTCACTTAATTGTTTGACTCATTGCTCAAGATAGGAAAGGAAGGAAAAAATAGACATTTGAAAACAGGTGAGAAAACTCCACTCATTTTTTATTATGACGAAAAAAGGGTGCATGAACCTAATATACGATCATAAACGACCTGGTGCACGACTCGAGTCGGAACATAAAGAAAGTGTGTGGACTATACTTGACTCGTGAGTGACTAAGTGATGTTATAAGACTCGTGGTATGATCGTATGGCTAGACATGTGAACAATAACCAAAATGACTGACGCGAGGACCAAATTAAAACGGAAGACTTGACTGACGCTTTCTTTTTTTTTTGGAAATTCCACCGTGTCACGGTGGAAATTTGCCGTGACACGGTAAAGTTTCCCGTGGCGCGGCAACCCCTTTTTTTTTTCTTTTTTTTTTTGCAGGTCCACCGCGCCACGGTGGACCGTTCCGTGACACGGTGGACAGTCCCGTGTAGCGGCAACCATTCCCGTGCCACGGTGGATGCTGACGTGGCACGAGAATTTTTTTTTTTTTTTTTTTTTTTGCAGGTCCACCGTGCCACGGATGACTGTGCCGTGACACGGTGGACAGTCCCGTGTCGCGACAACCATTCCCGTGCCTTGGTGGATGCTGACGTGGCACGGGAAATTTCTTTTTTTATTTTTTTTACAGGTCCACCGCGCCACGGTGGACCGTGCCGTGACACGCTGGACGGTCCTGTGTGGCGGCAACCATTCCCGTGCCACGGTGGATGATGACGTGGCACGAGATTTTTTTTTTTTTTTTACAGGTCCACCGTGCCACGGTGGACTGTGCCGTGACACGGTGGACAGTCCCGTGTCGCGGCAACCATTCCCGTGCCACGGTGGATGCTGACGTGGCACGGGAATTTTTTTATTTTTTATTTTATTTTTTTTTTTAAAAAAAAAACTATAATTTTGAAATTCTACTTGTTTATTTTTAAAGGGAGGATACCATCCGACTTACTCCGAAAAAAAAAAAAACGACACAAAAACAAGACTTCCCTAAAATACGGTCAAAAAAGTGATGCACGACTTAAAGCAAAAAATTGTGTGAACACGACATGTGAGTGATTAAGTGAGGTTATGGACGCGTGTTTTGACCGTACAACTAGACAAGACACAAAACTGGACACAGCATTCGCACAAAAATCGAAAAAAGGACTAACAGGACACTTTTCTGGGCACCGTGTCACGGTACAGACTGTCGTGACACGGTGCAGTCTGCCGTCAGACGGTAGACAGCCCCGTGTCACGGCACTGTTCACCGTGGCGCGGCAGAACATGCCGTGACACGGTGCGCAGTTCCAGGTCAGTTTTGTGATTTTTCCAGATTTTAACCGATTTTAGATCCGTACTAATTACTATGTGAGAATAAAAACCCTCGGTCATGGGTTAAACAAAAGAGCAAACACATGAAGGTTAGCACCAAACAACCACATAGCATTTAGGCACGATGATGTAAGAAAAATCGCAACCTAGAGTCAAGATCTATGTTCAACTATTGGTCAAGCTTTGGGTGTCAAAAGGGTACCATGGTTAAGAGTTTGGACGCGTTAGCAAGGCAGCCTCCCTTGAGGGTGTATGCCAACGGGCGGCTCCGCGAGTTCGTGATGAAATCGAACTCGACTCCATGGTTTGGGTGGATTTAATAACTCGGATGAACCCTTATCGCCATGAGCGTTTTTGGGTCGATAGAGCTTAAATCCCCGGGGGCTAAGACGCATGTAGAACACATACATTTTTTCAGAAAAATCAAAGGAAGTCGACTGTGAGGAAAGAAAATAAGCCACCGGACTGATTTTAGGACTGCCGTGACACGGCAAAAATTCCCGTGTCTCGGTACTGTGCACCGTCAGACGGTGAACTGTACCGTGACACGGCAAAAATTCCCGTGTCACGGTACTGTGCACCGTCAGACGGTGCACTATACCGTGACACGGCAGATTCTGCCGTGGCACGGCAGTCAGAAGATCTGACTGGTGCCCTGTTTTCCATCGCGCGCAACCAAGTTATTCAATTTTTCCTACGGGACAGACCTGAATGCGACGTTAAAACGTCTATGCAGATGCAAAAATGCCAAATTAATCACAGGAATATTTTTTCAAGAATCTTTCAAGTCTCTTCCACTCATCTTAATTAAATACCGATCACTCAAATCGATAAATAATTAAGAATCCTCCCTAGTGGAGTCGCCAAATTGTAGGCGTCGCTCGAAGTGCGCCTACGTTAAAGCATGTTGTGAATATGCTTGGCACTCATAGGAAGTGGGAATTGACATAATACGATTAGGGACAAGGAAAGTAGGGAGCCGCCAACAAGTTTTTAAGGAACTTGTAAACCGTTAACGGATCATAAAAGGCAACCACGATAAAGGGACAACGAAGGCAACAACGATTGACCCGTGAAGGTTACACCTCATTCATAATCCATGAGATTACTAACTCCATATGGTTCGGAACCACGAAAGGAGGATCGGGGATGATGGTACGAAGTGAGTCATGGAGTCACATTCGCCCGTATTGGCCTCTACTCGATTCTTATAGTGAAAAGTGATTCCTGCGATCTCAAAGGCATACAAACAGAGATTCAATTTGCTCCAAACTATTATTAAGCTAAAATTGGTTTAATATTAATGCAACACATAATTCTAAAATATTAATGATCACTTGAGTTAATAACAAGATTAAAAAGGAACCTAAATCGGTTGTCCAAATTATCTTATTAGGCGCGATTTTCAATTACATATTCCCTTTAACATGCAATATGGTGATCAATAAAAATATAATAAAACAACATTAATATTAAAACCAATTTAATCACAATTCCAACAACATAAAATCGTTAGAAAAATAATAAGAATAAAAGGAGCATGACTCTTACTTTGATTCTGTTTGTTTGCAACTACAAAATAATAAACGAGTTAGTAACTTCAAGGAAATAATAAAACGATGATTAAATTAAATTAAATAAAGTAAAGTTGATTTTGGGGCCAAACCCTCAAATAATTCTACCTTTCACGCCTTGGCTTAAGAATGGAACCACGAGTGAAGTATGGACTCCTTTGAGTACTTGAAGAAGGAATTTTGAAGTAGAAAAGGGTAGGCTATTGTTTAGGCTAAAGCATAGAAGAGGGGAGAATAAAATTAGAGAATTACTCGGTGCCCCATACATCAGAAATGAGGGGGTATTTATAGGGAAAATGTGCTGAGGGAGCACACGGAACCCTAAAATGATAAAAACCCTAAAAAAGTATCCCGTGACACGGTCAAACTGTACCGTGACACGGGAAGTCCCACCGTCAGACGATACACTTTCCCGTGACACGGTACATTTTTGGTGTGACGCGGGAAATTTTCAGAAAACGGGAAAGAAAACGCGTTAAGGGTTTACGCGGAAAAGACACGGAATGTCCCGTGTCACGGCAGACTTCCCGTGTCACGGGAAATCCCTCCGTCAGACGGGAAGGATTCCCGTGACACGGTAGGTACCTGCCGTGGCGCGGGAAATTCCAGCCCGTTTTTCCGTCTAAATACATTTTTAACCCTAATTTCCTTCGGCATTTAAAGTGTCGATTGATAATTTTGGGCCTTTTCTGACTTATTATTATTTGGGCTAAAATAAGAAAATAATAAAATAAAAATAAACAAAAGGTTTGGGCCAAAAAATAAATAATAAAACAATAAAATAAAAAAGGTTTGGGCTAAAATTAAATAATAAGTTTGGGCTGAAATAAAAACTATACTTTTACCAAACATCAAGGCTAATCCATGGACTGTTCAAAAATACGAATTTAATCAAATACGATTTTTTAAGCACTCTCGGGATTAAATACTGAACCCGACCAATAGTGGCGGTGAAAGGTTGTTCATCATCGGGTGTTATTTTGGGGAGACATTTTAAAGTGTCTACAGGGCCGTTTGGTTCGCACGAGGGAATCGGAATGGAATGAACAAAGGGAAAGGAAAAGAATGGAATGAAAATACCCTTTTTTTAAGTTGTTGTTTGCTTTTAAAACAAAGGGAATCAATCCCCCCACTACACCACCACCACCACACCACCACACATTTCATCTTTCTTAGCCACCAAACTCCTCGTCGGCCATCCCCTGCCCCTCGCCGGCTCTCCCCCTCCCCTCGCCGCCCTTCCCCTCCCCTCGTCGCCGCTAGCCGCGTGAGCCACGACCTCCCCTTCCCCGAAAAAACCTCCCCTAGCCCCGCAAAACCCTAGGGTTTCGAGGGTGGTGGGAGGGCTGGGCGGCGGTTTTCGGGGTCAAGGGAGATCGGGGCTAGGGTTTTGCGGGGCTAGGGGAGTTTTTTTCGGGGGAGGGGAGGTCGGCGAGGCTCGGGGGAGGGGAGGGCGGTGGTCGGGGTAGGGGCGGCGGTGGTCTGGGTAGGGGCGGCGGTGGTGTTGTGGTGGTGATGTGGTGGTGTGAAGGTGGGTAGGGAATGGGAATGGAAATACCTGGGGGGGTGGGGAATGATGTTGGAAGGATTTGGGGTAATGGGGAGGGTAAAGGGAATGAATAAAAGTGCTAAACAAACATCAACAAAGGGAATCGAGCCAGTTGATTCTCATTCCCTTTCCTGATTACCCCCAACCAAACGGCCCCTAAGTATTTAATATAAATATCAAAAGATAATACTTTAGGAAAGAGAAATCTAATGATTAGGTTATGGTCATGACCATTGGTTAAGACTTAAGAGTGGGCAAACAATATGTATTTGCCACTTGTCATGGTATGAGTGGGTTGTTAGTTTTTTATTTTCTTATTTTTTGATGAATATTTATGATTATACTGTATAAAATTAGAGGACAACTAATGAGTGTATATGGACATAACTAGGCATGGATAAGATGAAATAGAGATATTAATAAAAAAGTTGATGATCATCATTGGCTTGGGCGATCAATGGTTTTGCTCTTACTAACATTATGGCATCAAATAATGCATATGTCCTTCCCTCATCTATAGATATCACATAATTTGATAAATTTTTCAACTTGCACTCAATCTCTTTCTCGGTATCTCCTTGTTAATAAATGTCGCTACACGATTCTAATGGACAAGTATATTATAGATTAACTCGGCAAGTTGGCATCACGAGTTCATGGCTTGATGAACAAGATTATCCCTAAGTCTTAAGATTCTAGATGACATCATCATTTTCTAATTTAGTGGTCTTAAGACAAGACTTTATTATTTTAAAGCATATATGAAGTTTAGCCTTAATAAAATCTGAAGTGGAGTCTTGAAAATTCAAAACTCAACTTCAGACTCAATTAATTTTTTTTTTTATTTTAAAAAAACTTTAATAATTTAATTTATATGTAAAAAATGAGTCTGAGCGATTGAATAGATAAATTTTACAAAAACTTTTGTATACACCTGGTTTAAAATAATATTAGTGTACATCAAACAGTATAAGGGTAACTTTTAGCTAATTTTAGGGTAACTTTTTGCCTATTTTTAGGTAACTTTAAACATAATACACCTTTTTATATAAATACACAACAAGAAAAGTTTTATAAAGGTAATATAATTACATTCAAGCACTAATATTTGATATTTAGTCATTCAATCACTAATAAAGCGTAGATAGTTTTTACTTGTATTGGGTTACTTTTATGCCTATTGGGGTAACTTTTATTCATTTCAGGGGTAACTTTTGGTCACTTTAGACTATCTTTATAATGGATGTACAATAATTATTGTACACCCGATTTTTTAAAAAGTTTGTGTAAATGTTATCGAGTTTTAAGGAGTCTTACATAATTATAAATTAGAAAAAAAATTAAATCTATATTATATATTAAAAGGCGTTCCTTTTAATGGAACGGTGACACGTGACACTCTTCAATGTATATGACAACATGTCACAATGCCACGAAAATTAATAAAATATTGTTTTATTAAGATTTAAACCTTCAACCTCAAACAAATAAATGCTACACACTTACCATCTCAACCAACTTTTATTAGTGTTTTAAATTTCACATATTTAACATTTTGGCCATGTTTGGTAATTGGCTTTTTAATGGCTTTTTGGTTAGCTTTTGGATTTTTTAGGTGGTCAAACAGCCAAAAAATGTGTTTGGTAATTGGCTTTTTAGTCAGCGAAAAAGCTGATTTTTAAGCCAAAATGAAAAAGCTGCTTTGAGTAGTTTTTTTGTTGGCTTTTGGCTTGTTGTCCCACAAATTATCTAATAAACAGCCAACAACCAACAATTAATTTACCAAACACTTTTATAAACACCCAGCTTAAACAACCAATTTCAAAAGCCATTATAAACAGCCAAACATTCTAGCTAGTCAAACAAGCCAAGTGAACCAGCCAACAGCCAACCGCCAACAACCATTTGCCAAACAGGGCCTATATATTGCTTTTAAATTAGAGGTTATTTTATTTATTTATTTTTCACAAGATTAAAAAATAAATACATATAAAGTAAAAAAAAAAGCGTAACATCCAAGACAAATGCTCAAATCACACTAGCTATACAACAGTTGAACATAATTATCAAATTAAAAAAATACAAACTAGCAATTCGGGATTCCGGGGCATCGCCCGGGATATACACTAGTTTAATCTAAAAAGCTGATGTGGCAATGAATTAGACTCTTACGTTGGTTAACATTTTAACGGACAAGTTCATCCTCTTTCATTTCCCGCAAAATTCCAACCACTTATCTTACTCCTCTCTCTCGTCACTCTTCCCCAATTTGGCGATTTCTCTCTCTTCCCCTAATTTCCTGATTTTGAATTTCCACTTTACAAACATTTCAATTTCCTGCAATTACTCAAAATCAAAACCCTAATTTCTGAATTCTATGCACAATCAAAAGGGCGAAAAATTAAATCAAAATCAAAACTCAAATGATCACATGCCACCCATCAAATTTACTAACAACGACGAATTTCTCAATGTTAGGGCAAAGAACTTCCACCACTACCTTCAAATTATTCCATAATTTTCGCTGGAATTCCCGCCATTTTCGCCCCTTTTACCCTCACAAAGTTGGGGGTTCCAAATTTGTGATTAATTCTTCACTTGGCCCACTTTTTGCCTCGGCGGCAGCTGTTGGTTCATCAACTCATGCCGCCGTAACTTCCACCATCACCCAGGTGGCTGTTTCCGCCGTCGCTATCGCCTCGGGAGCTTGCCTTTCTACTAAAGTGGACTTCTTGTGGCCTAAATCCCATGATCAGCCTAGTATGACTTTCTTTTGACAATCTTATTTATTTTGTGATTTTCTAGAATTTATTAGTTTATGCTTAAATATAGCAAGGAATTGTTAGTTTAGTGATATTGGTATTTGGACTTGTTGAATTACATACTGTTTTATTGGTAAACTAACTTTAATTGTGATTTATATTAGGAAACTACCTCCATTTCATATTATTTACTACTTTGAAATTTTTTATGTCTCACGAAATAATACACAAAAGTTGCAAATAATATGAAACGGAGGTGTATATTGTTTCAAGTAGCATATGATATGGAATGGAGGGAGTAACATTAGTGCATATGTGTTTGTTTCCTCGTTTGATATCGGTGGCACATAAGTATGGATGCTCAGCTTGCTGTTGTGGCTAGAATAAGTTAAGATGGAGTACCGGAAATGTTAAGGAAAAGTTTAAACATAGTTTTATGCGGTGTTAGCTAGCTTAAAATGCTTAACTCTTTCTAACAATAAAGTGGCCCTTTAAATAATTGTTCAAGTGACAAGAATCACAAGATTTAGAGATATATTTACGGTAGAAGCATTGACTTTATTTCTGGAAAGAGGGAGATTGCTTGTTTCGTTATTGAATTTCATTACACGTATTTGGTAGTGGAGGTGCATTGCCATGAATATTTGCATAGTCAACCATGTATGTCTAAGTTTGTATATATTGTGAAGGAGCTGCAATCTAGATAATAAATGCATTTTTTCTATCTTTAAACATAATCTATCTTTTGTTCGTCTTTTAGTTATAAAGGGTAAGGCTATATGCATCTGGACCGCCTACCCTTTGTTTTAGTGGGTATTATTGGATTGTTGTTGTTTAGTTGTATTCATTAGTATAGCTGTTTTAAATTTATGTTTCTGACTACGTTTCACTCGAAGCTGAAAGTTCTTACTCTGAATTTGGTGATGTTTGTTATATCTTTGATGGAATGAAGTGGATGGGTATCTTTGTGTTTTAAATGGATTTTATTTATCCTTTTTGGTTTGCATTTCTGGAATTTTTTAATTACTTATGTTTGTACATTATTCCCATGCCCCCTCTGATTCAGGTCCTCTTATACTAGAAGGAGTGGATGTGACTGGCTACCCCATATTTAACAATCCCAAGGTTTTCTATCTGTACTCTAAAGTCTAAAAGATATGTATACATAACCTTCTGCTGTATTTATGACAATGGATTGTGAAATCAGGTTCAAAAGGCTGTATCTTTTGCTAGGAAAGCCCACCACGGGCAACTACGCAAAAATGGAGAGCCTTACTTGGCCCATTGTCTTCATACGGGAAGAGCTTTGGCTGACCTAGTTCCATCAAGTGGACAAAGGGTATGTATATGATCCTATGTATGGCCTATGCGAAGCTTATTTACTTTAGAACCTCTCCTTCTTACAATAGCATAGCACATATGCATATGGAAAGTTACATTGTCCTCAACTACATTGCAAGGTTTGCAACAGCAACTTATTGATGTGTTATATGAACATAATGCCATAATTCTTGGAATTATAGTTTTATACTGTTGTACACAACACTATCCAGCTTGAATCTGGTTGTCGGCTATTGCTAGGTCCAGAATTATGCTATCTATATTTTCAAAAATTCCCAGAGGATAATTTTTCAGAGTTTTTAGAAGTAATTTTTTTTAATTGAAATATATTTTTAGCTGATATCTATGTGTTTAGCTTGCAAACTCCTTGTAAAGTAAGTTGATTATCCCTGTTTATAATACTGTAGTAAAAAGTATTTATCAGAACTCTGATTTTTGCATCTTAGGATGGAAAGCAATGCATAATTCTGCCTCTAAAATACTTAAAACGTTATGTCTGAAGCTTAAAGGAACTGATGCTGTCTATTAAGTTTATGTTGTCTAAGTGTTTTATATGCTGTCCGTACAGTAACAGTACAACAGATATAGATATAAAAACTTTGTTGTTTGATTGAGCTCCTCAAAACTGATGAAAGGAAGAAAATGTCATTGTGTGTGCTATTGGAATACTGGATAAGATGAAATAGATCATATGCAGCTGTAATAGTGCATGTTATTTTCATAAGGTCTAGTTTTTAGTGGCTAGTTAATCTGTAAATGTATCAGCTCCATCTTTGGTGCCACAATAACAAGAGGACATGCTTGACTGATTCCACATTGCAGGGTGCTGTATTGCAGCTCCATTATTTCATTTCCACTTGTCATTACTTTATTTTTTGGTGCTTTTAATTTTTTTTCTATTTTATTGTTGTTATTATTTTTATTATTATCTTTATATATTTGTACTTGTAGGCTTGTAGCCTCTACTGAATGGATGTATGTACTTATATTGCTCTTTACCCATGGTTACCCAAGTTTCTATCTAATTAGATGTTGCTGCAGGCTGCTGATACAGTGGTGGCTGGAATTCTTCATGATGTTATTGATGATACTAGTGAAACTCTGGTCAGTATAAGAGAAAATTTTGGCAATGATGTAACTCAACTTGTAGCTGGTGTTTCCCGGTTAAGTTATATTAATCAGGTATAGAAAACTTGCATGTGTTCTTGATGTTTCTTTTACTTTTCTCCCTTCTCCTTTAGTCTTTTAGTTTTCTAATCTTTACTGGGATAACTTCCATTTTTTACATTTTGGATGCTAATATGGATTAGAAGGCTATAAAAGAGCTACACTGCAGCTTTAACAAAGAGTCATTTCATGTCTCTACAGTTGTTAAGAAGACATCGCAGAATTAATTCAAGCCAGAGCAGTCTTAGTCATGAAGAGGTAAAAGTTATTTCAGCTTGCTGAGCACTAGCTGTATCAATCGCAGTGTTTTCAAATTTGTCTTATTTGTTCTTTATGTTGTTGGATCACTTAAAGAAGTACTTTTGTAAAGTGTTAATGTGTAACTATCAGTTTAACACATTCCTGTCAAAAAAATGGAAGAAATGGTACCGACACAGAAAATTCTTCAAGTTATATTTAACAAAAACTATGAAACTATTTATAGTTATATTGACATATATATTGTTTAGAGACCTGGCTCATGCTATAGGCTTTTAGAAACTCTATTTTATTGTGTCTCCCTATTCACCCGGATGCCTATATGTGCACCACCATGAGGATTAGAAACGTGTATTAAACGCTTAAAATCTTACATAACCAAGATAAACATGTTGGCTCATGGATCATCAAGCATGTTAGAAAAGGCTAAATTGATTGATTCTTTAATTTCTTCTATTTTTTATCAGGCAAATAATTTGCGAGTGATGCTCTTGGGCATGGTTGATGATCCACGTGTGGTACTCATAAAGCTTGCTGATCGCCTTCATAACATGAGGACCATGTATTAGCTCTCTTTATGTAGTTTTTTTTATTAGATTTTTTTTTTTTTTTTTTTTTTTTTTTTTACTATTTGTGTTTACTATGAACTAGTTGGTCATGAACTTTTCACCTACAGTTATCTTCCTGTTTGGCAGCTTAAGACTAATAATGTGTTAGATTTCTTCTCCGTTAGTTGTTGATCAGACTAATTTTCCAAGAACTTTAATCTTCTGACATGACCTCCCTCTTTTTCACCGCAGATAGTTAGAATTGTTGGAGATAGAATGGGTAGGTTGGAGACTGACTGAACTAATAACTATCCAAGGAACCTGGAAAGTCAGGTGAATTTCAATCATTCAAAAGGGGAATGCTTAGGGCATATGCTAGTTAATTGAAAAAAAAAGCTAAGTTATTATGTGGTAATTTAGGAGACTACAAGAATGTATCAATTGCATTTTTTTCCCCCGCAAATGTACAAGTTTAGCAGAAAAGTGCATGTAATTTACAGTACATTACAAGGTAAGTAGGTCAAGAAAAGTTGTAATCTGTGTGTACGTACATAATAATTTATGCTAAGTGTTTTATTTTGAAGTGAGTTTCTTAATGACTTTGTGGATGAAATTACATGTTATCATAAATCTGAACCTTCTTTTGTATGTAGAAGACACACCAGGATTACAATTAGTGGATTCTTTGTTACTACAAGAAACGAGAAATACCAAACCCTTTATTTTATTATTATACTTGTATTGCTTATACAGCTATGTGGTTCTTCTTAAAATTGTGCAGTTATGCTTTGCCACTTTCCAAGGCTCAAGCTGTTGCTGAAGAAACTTTGGTAGTTTGGTGCTCTCTTGCTTCGAGACTGGGCCTTTGGGCTTTGAAGGCTGAATTGGAAGATCTTTGTTTTGCCGTTTTGCAGGTTTGCACAGTGTAATTTCACCCCTCTTGCAGAAAGTGTGCTGTTTTACTTCAGTCCAACCTTATCACATCGACTGGATTTTGTATTTCTTGGTCAAGTCCAGAGATGAATCTGGAGGAATTTTTATGGGTCAGGGCAGCAACCACTTTTATATTCCTGTGTCCCTAAGTAGATCCAGAAGTATACTTTTAACGTTTTAAGACTAAAAGATCAATTTGAGAAGTTTTTCTGATGTGTGTGCTTTGTACTAGTTGAATATCTTCAGTACAAGGGTCCTCTCGTGGAGGGATTGCCAGAAGGAGGGAAGGGTGTGGATTGTGGAAGGATGCCAAGCAAGTGGTTTTAACTTCATTTATAGAGGACTGTATACATCCTATCCCTACTGACTGGAAAATACTGTTAGGCTTTCTGCTTTGCTAATTCTTAACATGCCTTAGCCCCACCATGTTCTGCCAACCACTGTTAGCGGCTACTTCAATAAACAGTAAAAAAAAAATGCACTTATTTACAGTATTGCCACTAGATAAACATTTGTTGTTTATCTTGCAGATCAACTTGTATTTTCTCATTTCTTGAGTGTGTATCAACATTCCAATTTACGCCTTTATGGTCTTTAGACTATATTTTATTTGGTGTTTCACTGCTCGGTAAAATGTTAACAAGTAGGAACAAACCAGCAGAATTGGCTTTAAAGTCTCGAGTGATGTTTTTGCAGCCTCAAATGTTTTGTCAAATGAGAGCTGAGCTGGCATCCATGTGGAGCCCTTGCAGAAAGGCAAAAAATCCCCGAAGAGTGTCCACAAAGAGCAGTTTGCTTTCAGCCTCTGATACAACTGCATCAAATAGCTTTAATTGTGCTGTGGCTACTGAGGACGATGATACAGAAATGAAGGTAGAGCTGTCATCAGTGAAAACTCTACTCTTATATATACGCTATCATCATATGCCCATGCACTAGGACCTTGTATATATAATTAAATAATAGTAAAAAAGTATAAAAGTTGATATTATGAAAATTTATATTAATAACTATATTTCATGATTAAAATTGTTTTACTGCTTTAAAGCTAATATTTGAATAGCAAAAATAAAGTCAAATTTGTCAATTATTTTGGGACAGAGGGAGTCTTATCCATCATGTCTATGTTGATGCGTTTGGAGTAAATAATTCTGATGCATGCTTTTAAAAAATCATGCTTGTTAGTAACACATAAATCCCTATGTATTTAAATGACTGTACCCTACTTTCTTCTATCAGAAATTGAAAACACCTGATCCTGGACCTCTCTTGTAGTAACTGTGTGCATTAGCTGGCAATACTTTCAGCATGGGATCTCCCTTCATACTCTCTGTCAAGTGCTATTTCTAAATAATTGATGTTTGATACCAATCATGCTGTTTCAATATTGATTGTATCCTGTCTTCTGTCAAAGCGTTTGTTTTCTGAATGATTTATCATCTGCAGGATCTTCTTGAAGCAGTCTTACCATTTGAACTATTGTTAGACCGAGGAAAACGAATGAACTTTCTAAGTAATTTTACAAGCCATTCTAAGATTTCAACAAAACCGAAGGTTGTGAGGGATGCTGGAGTTTCTCTGGCGTCTTTAGCAATGTGCGAGGAGGCACTTGAGCAAGAACTTCTGATATCAACTTCGTATGTTTCCATCTTTTTCTAAATATTTTTATTGTGTTTGACTTCTTATACACATCTTTGAAATTGCTCATTACTGTGACAACTAAGGGTTACATGATGTTCTATGTACACATTCTGTATTTACAGTTACGTACCAGGAATGGAAGTTACTCTATCCAGCCGCTTGAAAAGCTTGTACAGCATTTATAGCAAGGTTCGGTTACCTTAAACTTATTTCTATGTTGTAGTGGCACTTTTGAGAATGGATTCTGAGACTAAATCGATGATAATTGGACATCTTCAAATTATGTTGAAGATCACTAAATAAGATTCACCTTGTGAAGTGCAAATAGCCGAACAGTGTGAAATCTATTTTTGAAGTGCAAAGTATATGTAGTTCGTTTGGCTGAGCTGAATTTTTGTACCTGGTGAAATTTTGCTTATAGTGCTGGATATTAGAAAATGGCTCTAATTTTTATCAGTAGTAGTAGTAGTAGTAGAAATTACGAGTAATCTAGCTATTTGGTGAATGTTAATTGGGTGGCCTATGTTTGATGTATATGTTGCTTGTGTTTAAGATTTTTCTCCTTTGTCTGTCTGTAGATGAAAAGAAAAGATATTGACATCAACGAGGTCTATGATGCACGCGCATTACGGATAATTGTCGGAGATAAGGATGGAACTCTCCACGGACCTGCTGTGAGTTGTTGCTACAGTGTCCTTGACATAGTACATAAGTAAGTAATTTATCAATCATAACTTCAATGAATTTTTTTTGACTTTTGTTGATTTTATTTGTGTGCTTCAGAAAATTTTACTATCTCAAATTCTCAACCGTGACTTGTTTTTGTGTGCTTTCTTAACGTTATGTCATGCTATGGTGTCTGATAATAGTTAGCTGCCTCATGCAGGTTCTGGTCACCTATTGATGGCGAGTTTGATGATTATATTGTTAATCCGAAGCCTAGTGGTTATCAGGTTAGATCCTCCTGTGTGAAATATGCTGCCCTTGGCTTTTCTTATTTTATCTTCATATTCTCTGAAGATGTAGTCCTATATCTCTGTTCAATTGTCTTAGATTTTGTGCTTAATGGACCTTTATGCTTAATTGCTTAGTTTTGTAGTACATTCCAGTGACTGGTGGGGATACTCAAAAAAGAAACAAAGGGAAAAAAAAAAAAAAATGAAGGGAAGCCTTTTTATCTCTTAAGTTAAGCTCCTATTATAAATGAAAATGGTACAAAATTGCCTCATCATGTGCCATGGTGAGATTTTTTCTTTATTTTCTGTCAAAACTTCATTTCAATGTCTAATAGCGGGTCTTTATTGCCTTTGCTAAGAGATTGAACCTTGCAGCTCCTCTACCAATACAATGTAATACCGATATAGCTACATACCTGAACCAAACTCAATCTAAGAACTTTGTAGGCCTATCGGTAGGCTTATTATGGTTCCAAACCAACTTATATGACCTTGAGGGACACCTCATGCATTTCCTTCAAACTCAATCTAAGAACTTTGTAGGCCTATCGGTAGGCTTATTATGGTTCCAAACCAACTTATATGACCTTGAGGGATACCTCATGCATTTCCTTAAGTGTTTGAAAATTTTCCAAAATTGTCCAGAAAGTGTGGATTATAGTCTTCAATTTTGGACAATTTTTGGCTTTTTCGGACCTAGAGAAAAAGAGGTTAAGGTGCTTCCCGTAGACCCCATGACACCCTGGGAGTCTATTTCGGAAAGGGTGGAACTATCCTATTTGCCTTTAAGCCGACACTTTAGCCAATAATAATTTACGCCTTCCTTCATCAATTCAAGGCCACCACGAGACATTATATGACCGACTAGTGGTCATATATGGTTCCAAACAACATTATTAACCCCGGGATGTATACCCTTTAATCCCGAGATTTTTTAACGCCAATAACTCTAAAATTGGTCGTATTTCGTATATTAGCCTTCCGTTAGAGATTTTTTTACATTTTCCAGACTCACAAAGAAATGAAATCGAGGTGCTTCCTATGGACCAAACGTCATCCCGAGAGGTTATTTAGGTGGTTGAAACCGTCCACTTTTCCTTTAAACCATCAGTTTATCTATATACGTACATACCCCCACTTTTTTAACTCAAGGTCACCATAAGCCTTTATGTGAATGAAATGGTCATATTTGATTCCAAACAACATTATATGACCCTAGGATGCATCCCTTACTACCGAGTTCCACCTCTAAAATTGGTCTGTAAACGTGAATAATAACTAGAGCTGTCAATTCGGGTAAACAGGTCATGTTTGGGTCGGGTAAGAGTGGGTCGGGTCAACTCGGGTCGGGTCAATTCAGATTAATTTCATAACCTATGCGGGTCGGGTTTGGGTTGGGTGATGCTTGAGTTGGATCACGTCAGGTCATACTACTTATCAGGTTTGGTCGGGTTAATAACACGTCGGGTTTAATTCGGGTTTTCACGGGTTAAAACGGTTTAGGACAATTTTCGGGTTCAGTTCAAGTCAATAATTTGCGGGTTAGAATCAGGTCGGGTCATTCTCGGGTTTGAGTCGGGTTCAGTTCAAGTCAATAATTTGCGGGTTATAATCAAGTCAGGTCATTTTCATGTCGAGTCATTCTCGGGTTCAAGTCGAGTTAGGTTCAAGTCAATAATTTGCGGGTTATAATTAGGTTGGGTTATTTCCAAGTCGGGTCATTCTCGGATTCAAGTCGGGTTATGTTCAAGTCAATAATTTGCAGGTTAGGTCGGGTCATTTCTAAGTCAGGTCATATTTGGTTTCAACTAACTATAAATAGATAATTATCATTTTTATCAAGCTAATTATTTCCTTAGACTGTAATATATATGACAAAATACTAGGGAACTATAGTCTAAAATTTAGGAAGATAATTATCTCCTTTGACCATACAACAAATATATACTATATTTAACTCTTAAATTTGAGGATGATGCTCCTTTCTTTTGCTTTTGCTGGTCTAGACAAAATGCTTTGATCAACAATGATAAGGTGGTCTAAATTGCATTTAAGGTGATTTGAAATCGGGTGAGGAACAATTTGGGTTGAATTTTGGTCAGGTCAATAACAAGTCGTGTTAATTTCGAGTCGGGTTAGTAACATATCGGGTTGAATTTTTGGGTCGGATAAGTAATAGGTTTGGTAAAATTCGGGTCGGATCAATAACAAGTCGGGTTGATTTCGGGTCGGGTTTGTAACAGGTTGGATAAAATTCGGGTCGGGTTAGGAACGGGTCGGATTGAATTCAGGTCAGGTTAGTAAAAGTTTCGGGTAAAATTCGGGTTTTGACGGGTTAAAAAGGGTTAGGGTTACTTTTTGTTCAAGTCGGGTTCAGTGCAAGTTAATTAAATAGGCTGTTGTAAACCGGTAAATCGGTGAAAGTTCTAATCCGGTAAATTGGCCGTTCAACAGCAAATTGGATGGTTCTACACACCCAAACTGGACTCCCGTAGGGTATTAAGGACCATGGTAAACATTTTGGCAATTTTTATTTCCGAGCAAAAAAAAGTCAAAAAATTCCAAAATTGAATGCTAATATCCACTCTTTTTGAGAAATTTTGGAGGTTTAAGGGCCTGGTGTCAAAAATCATTGAGATTTTAGGGAGTGCATCTCGGGGTCATATAATGACGTTTGGACCGTATGTGATCATTAAATGTTGTCATAAATGTTCGTTGTAGACTTGATTTAATGAAATTGGTGCAAGTTATAAACCGGTAAATAGGCCGTTTAAAGGCAAATTGGATTGTTGCACCCACCCAATTAGACTTCGGAATCTATTAGGGACCATGGTAAACATTTCGGCAATTTCTATTTCCGGACGAAATAAGTCGAAAAATTCCAAAATTAAAGGCTAATATCCACGTTTTTCGAAAATTTTTGGAGGTTTCGAGGACCAGTGCAGAAAAGTCTTGATGTTTTAGGGGATACATCTCGGGATTATATAATGCCGTTTGAAACCATATATGATCATTATATGTTTTCATAAATGTTCGTAGTATGCTTGAGTTAATGAAATCGGTGCAAATTGTAAACCGGTAAATTGGTCGTTTAAAGGGAAATTGGATGGTTCCACCAATCCAATTGGACTCCCGAAGGATATTAGGGACCATGGTAAATATTTCGACAATTTTTATTTCCAGGCAAAAAAAAGTTAAAAAATTCCAAAATTGAAGACTAAATATCTACGGTTTTTGTGAAATTTTGGAGATTTCGGGGCCCGGAGTCGAAAAGCTTTTGAAAATTTAGGGGATACATCTCAGGGTCATATAATGGCGTTTGGAACCATATATGATTATTATTTGTTGTCATAAATGTCCGTGGTAGGCTTGAGTTAATGAAATCGGTGCAAGTTGTAAACCGGTAAATTGGTCGTTTAAAGGCGAATTTGATGGTTCCACCCACCCAATGGGACACTCGGACGATATTAGGGATCATGGTAAACAATTCGGCAATTTTTATTTCCAGGCGAAAAAAAGTTAAAAATTAAAAAATTAAAGGCTAATATCCACGTTTTTTGAGAAATTTTGGAGGATTCTAGGGGATACATCTCGGGGTTATATAATGTCGTTTGGTGCCATTTATGATCATTGTATGTTGTCATAAATGTTCGTGGTAAGCTTGATTTAATGAAATCGATGCAAGTTGTAAACCAGTAAATTGGCCGTTTTAAGGCAAATTGGAAAGTTCAACCCCCCCAATTAGACTCCTGGAGGTTATTAGGGACAATGGTAAAAATTTCAGTGTTTATTTTCGGGCGAAAAAAAGTTAAAAAATTCCAAATTTGAAGGTTTTTTTCACGTTTTTTGGGAAATTTTGGAGGTTTCAGGGCCCGATGTCGAAAAGTCTTGAAATTCTAGGGGATATATCTCGGAGTCATGTAATGCCGTAAGGAACCATATATGGTTATTATTTGTTGTCATAAATGCTCGTGGTAGTCTTGAGTTAATGAAATTGGTGCAAGTTGTAAATTGGTAAATTGGTCGTTTAAAAGCAAATTGGATGGTTCCACCCACCCAATTGGACTTCCAAAGGGTATTAGGGATCATGGTAAACATTTCGGCAGTAATTATTTTCGGGCGAAAAAAGTCGAAAATTTCCAAAAATAAAAGCTAATATCTACACTTTTTGAGAAATTTTGGCGGTTTCGGAGCCCGGTATCAAAAAGCCTTGAGATTCTAGGGAATAAATCTTTGGGTCATACAATGTCGTTTGGAATCATATATGATCATTATATGTAGTCATAGATGTTGGTGGTAGTCTTGAGTTAATGAAATAGGTACAGGTTGTAAATCGGTAAATTGGCCGTTTAAAGGCAAATTGGATGGTTCCACCCACCCAATTGGACTCCCAGAGGATATTAGGGACCATGGTAAACATTTCGACAATTTTTATATCAGGGGAAAAAAGTCGAAAATTTCGAAAATTAAGGCTTAATATCCACTCTTTTTGAAAAATTTTGGAAATTTCGAGGCCCGGTGTCGAAAAGCCTCGAAAATTTAATGGATACATCTCGGCGTCATATAATGCTGTTTGGAATTATATATAATCATTATATGTCGTAATAAATGTTCGTGGTAGGCTTGAGTTAAACTCGGTGCAAGTTGTATACCGGTAAATTGGCCGTTTAAAGGCAAATTGGATGGTTACATCCACCCAATTGGACAAAGGTATTAGGGACCATGATAAACAATTCAACAATTTTTATTTTCAGGCGTAAAAAAGTCAATAAATTCCAAAATTGAAGGCCTAGTTCCACACTTTTTGAGGTTTCAGGGCCCGATGTCGAAAAGTCTTGAAATTGTAGGGGATATATCTCGGAGACATATAATGCCGTTTGGAACCATGTATGATCATTATTTGTTGTCATAAATGTTCGTGGTAGGCTTGAGTTAATGAAATCGGTGCAAGTTGTAAACCGGTAAATTGGTCGTTTAAAAGCAAATTGGATGGTTCCACCCACTCAATTTGACTCCCCGAGGGTATTAGGGACCACGGTAAACATTTCGGCAATTTTTATATCTTGGCGAAAAAAATAAAAAAATTTAAAAATTGAAGGCCTAATTAAAAACACGACTTTTTCCAAGAAAATGGACGAGTCCGATACTTGGACACCCGTGTCTAATTTGACACTTCATCCGAGTCCAAGTAACATAGGGGACCATGGTAAACATTTCGGTAATTTTTGTATCCGGGCGAAAGAAAAAAAAATTTCAAAATTGAAGGCTAATATTCATGCTTTTTGAGAAATTTTGAATGTTGCGGGGCCCGGTGTCGAAAAGTATTGAGATTTTAGAGGATACATTTCGAGGTCATATAATACCGTTTGGAATCATGTATGATCATTATATGTTGACATAAATGTTCGTGGTAGACTTGATTTAATGAAATCGGTGCAAGTTATAAACCGGTAAATAGGCCATTTAAAGGCAAGTTGGATCGTAGCACCCACCCAATTAAACTCCCGGAATCTATTAGGGGTAATGGTAAACATTTCGGCAATTTCTATTTCCAGGCGAAAAAAAGTCGAAAAATTCCAAAATTGAAGGCTGATATCCACGTTTTTTGAGAATTTTTGGAGGTTTCGGGGACCAGTGTAGAAAAGTCTTGATATTTTAGGGGATACATCTTGGGATCGTATAATGCCGTTTGAAACCATATATGATCATTATATGTTGTCATAAATGTTCGTAGTATGCTTGAGTTAATGAAATCCGTGCAATTTGTAAACTGGTAAATTGGTCGTTTAAAGGGAAATTGGATAGTTCCACCAATCCAATTGGAATCCCGGAACATATTAGGGATCATGGTAAACATTTCGACGGTTTTTATTTCCGGGTGAATAAAAGTCAAAAAATTCCAAAATTGAAGACTATATCTTAGGGATACATCTTAGGGTCATATAATGCCGTTTGGAACCATATATGATGATTTATTGTTGTCATAAATGTCCGTGGTAGGCTTGAGTTAATGTTATCGCTGCAAATTGTAAACCGGTAAATTGGTCATTTAAAGGCAAATTGGATGGTTCCACCCACCCAATGGGACATTCGGACGATATTAGGGATCATGGTATACAATTCGGCAATTTTTATTTCCAGGCGAAAAAAATTAAAAAATTAAAGGCCAACATCCACGCTTTTTGAGAAATTTTAGAGGCTTTGGGGCCCGGTATCGAAAAGCCTTAAGATTCTAGGGATTAAATCTTTGAGTCATACAATGTCGTTTGGAACCATATATGATCATTGTATGTTATCATAGATGTTCGTGGTAGGCTTGAGTTAATGAAATCGGTGCAAGTTGTAAACCGGTAAATTGACCGTTTAAAGGCAAATTGGATGGTTTCACCCATCAAATTGGACTTCCGGAGGGTATTAGGGACCATGGTAAACATTTCGGTAATTTTTATATCCGGGGGTAAAAAAGTCGAAAATTTCCAAAATTGAAGGCTTAATATACACGCTTTTTGAGAAAATTTGGAAATTTCGAGGCCCGGTGTTGAAAAGCATCGAAATTTTAATAGATACGTCTCGACGTCTTATAATGCTGTTTGGAATTATATATAATTATTATATGTTGTAATAAATGTTCGTGGTAGGCTTGAGTTAATAAAATCGGTGCAAGTTGTATACCGGTAAATTGGCCGATTAAAGGCAGATTGGATGGTTCCATCCACCCAATTGGACTCCTTAAGGGTATTAGGGACCATGGTAAACAATTCGGCAATTTTTATTTTCAGGCGTTAAAAAGTTTATAAATTCCAAAATTGATGGCCTATTATCCACACTGTTTTAGAAAATTTGGAGGTTTCGGGGCCTGGTGTCGAAATGTCTTGAAATTTTAGGGGATACATCTCGGAGTCATATAATGCCGTTTGGAACCATGTATGATCATTATTTGTTGTCATAAATTTTCGTCGTAGGCTTGCGTTAATGTAATCAGTGCAAGTTGTAAACTAGTAAATTGGTCGTTTGGTTCCACCCACCCAATTGGACTCCCGGAGGGTATTAGGGACCACGGTAAACATTTCGGCAATTTTTATTTCTGGCGAAAAAAAAAAACAAAAAATTTAAAAATTAATATTCACGCTTTTTGAGAAATTTTGAATGTTGCAGAGCCTGGTGTTGAAAAGTATTGAGATTTTAAAGGATACATTTCGAGGTCATATAATACCGTTTGGAACCATATATGATCATTATATGTTGTCATAAATGTTCGTGGTAGGCTTGAGTTAATGAAATCGGTGCAAGTTGTAAACCGGTAAATTGGTCGTTTAAAGGCAAATTGGATGGTTCCACCCACCCAATAGGACACTCGGACGATATTAGGGATCATGGTAAACATTCCGGAATTTTTTTTTTTCTGGTGAAAAAAAGACAATTTTTTAAAAAATAAAAGCTAATGTCCACACTTTTTGAGAAATTTTGGAGGTTTCGGGGTCAGGTGTCGAAAAGACTTGAAATTGTAGAGGATATATCTCGGAGTCATATAATGTCGTTTGGAACCGTATATTATTATTATTTGTTGTCATAAATGTTCGTGGTAGGCTTGAGGCAATGAAATCGGTGCAAGTTGTGAACTTGTAAATTGGTCGTTTAAAGGCAAATTGGATGGTTCCGCCGACCTAATTGGACTCTTGAAAAGTATTACGGACCATGGTAAACATTTCGGCAATTTTTATATCCTGGCGAAAAAAAGTCAAAAAATTCTTAAATTGAAGTATTAGGAACCATGAAATCCATGCTTTTTTTAGAAAATTTGAATGTTTCGGGGGCTTGGGGTCGAAAAGTTTTGAAATTCTAGAGGATATATCTCGGAATTATATAATGCTGTTTGGAACCATATATGATCATTATTTGTTGTCATAAATGTTCGTGGTAGGCTTGAGTTTATGAAATCGGTGCAAGTTGTAAACTGGTAAATTGGTCGTTTAAAGGCAAATTGGATGGTTCCACCCCCCAATTGGACTACCAGAGGGTAATAAGGATCATGGTAAACATTTCGGCAATTTTTATGTTCGGGCGAAAAAAAGTCAAAAATTTCCAAAATTGTAGGTTAATATCCACGCTTTTTGAGAAATTTTGGAGGTTTCGGGGCCTGGTGTCTAAAAGTCTTGAGATTTTGTGGAATACATATGGGGTCATATAATGTCGTTTGGAACCATATATGATCAATATATGTTGTCATAGATGTTCGTGATAGGCTTGAGTTAATGAAATCGGTGCAAGTTATAAACTGGTAAATTGGTCGTTTAAAGACAAATTGGATGGTTCCACCCACCCAATTGGACTCCTAGAGGATATAAGGGACCATAGTAAACATTTTGACAATTTTTAATTTCCGGGGAAAAAAAGTCAAAAAATTCCAAAATTGAAGGCTAATATCCACGCTTTTTGAGAAATTTTGAAGATTTCGAGGCTTGTTATCGAAAAGTCTCCAAAATTTAAGGGATACATCTCGGCGTCATATAATGCCGTTTGGAATCATATATAATCATTTTATGTTGTCATAAATGTTCGTGGTAGTTTTGAGTTAATGAAATCGGTGCAAGTTGTATACCGGTAAATTGGCAGTTTAAAAGCAATTTGGATGGTTCCATAAACCCAATTGGACTCCTTGAGAGTATAAGGGACGATGGTAAACAATTCGACGGTTTTTATTTTCGAGAGTAAAAAGTCAAAAAAATTCTAAAATTGAATGCTTAATATCCACACTTTTTGAGAAATTTTAGAGGTTTCGGGATCGGTGTCGTAAAGTCTTGAAATTCTTGGGAATATATCTCGGAGTCACATAATGCCTTTTGTAACCATATATGATCATTATATGTTGTCATAAATGTTCGTGGTAGGCTTGAATTAATGAAATCGGTGCAAGTTGCAAGTCGGTAAATTGGCCGTTTAAAGGCAAATTGGATGGTTTTACCCACCTAATAGGACTCCCAGAGGGTATCAGGAACAATGGTAAACATTGCGGCAATTTTTATTTTCAGGCGAAAAAATGTCAAAAAAATTCCAAAATTAAATGCTAATATCCACACTTTTTGAGAAATTTTGGAGGTTTCAGGGCCCGGTGTCGAAAAATATTGAAATTCTAGGGGATATATCTCGGAATCATATAATGCTGTTTGGAACCATTTATGATCATTATTTGTTGTCATAAATATTCGTGGTAGGCTTGAGTTAATGAAATCGGTGCAAGTTGTAAACTGGTAAATTGGTCATTTAAAAGCAAATTGGATGGTTCCGCCCACCCAATTGGACTCCCGGAGGGTATTAGGGACCACGGTAAATATTTTGGCAATTTTTATATCCGGACGAAAAAAAGTCAAAAAATTCCAAAATTAAAGGCTAATATCCATGCTTTTTTGAGTAATTTTGAATGTTGCGGGTCCTGGTGTCGAAAAGCATTGAGATTTTCGTAGTTACATTTCAGTGTCATATAATGTCGTTTGGAACCATATATGATAATTATAACTAGAGGTGGTATTTTCAATTTTGGCAACAATAGATGGTGGTAATTATCAAAATTACCTTTTTTATCAAGCTAATTATTTCCTTTGACTATAATATATATGGCAATATACTAGGGAACTATAGTCTATAATTTAGGAAGATAATTATTTCCTTTGACCATACAACAAACATATATACTATATTTAATAGGGGTGAAAGTTCGGTTTTCGGTTTGGTTTATAGGCCAAACCGAAACCGAACCACCCTAATTCGGTTTTTGGTTTTTGGAAACCAAACCGCACCACTTTACTTTTGAAACCAAACCAAACCAAACCATATAAATTTCGGTTTCAAAAGAAAAAACCGAACCAAACCGATTTTTTTTGGGCCTTGTTTATTTGGGCTTTAATCTGCAATTTTTGTGGGCTTAAATCATATAAATATTATATTCATCAACATATGTAGTAGCATAAATGCTTAATGAGATTTAAACAACATTAACAAGTTCTAAAACTTCAAAGTTATAATTCAAAGTTTTAAAAGTTCAACACTTCATCCAAAAAAAAATAAAATTGTTCAACATTACAACTTTAACAATTGTTTAACAGCAGTAGCAACAAGCAGCATAGACCAAGTTCTAAAAGGCAGTAAAAAAATTGTTTAACAGCAGTAGCAACAAGCAGCAGGGCAGCAGCAGCATCATAACAGCAGGTCAGCAGCAAAAGCAGGTCAGCACTCAGCAGCATAGACTAAGGCAGTAGCAGTGATAGAGCAAGGCAGTAGCAAGTCTGGCAAGTGGCAACAGCAAGTCAGCAATGAGCAAAGAGCCACATCAGTCTATTATTTCAAGCACTTCATCAATATCAGCATCACCAACTGCCATATTCTTCAAGTCTATCATAATTCATAACAAAAATAACCAAGTTAAAATATATACACATAATGAAAATAAGTAACTTATGATTAGATGTTCTTATATATTACCCTCTTCAAGAAGCTCAACTTCCTCTAAACATTCTTCAATACTTGGAAATGGTGAAGCACGTAACCAATTTTGAGCACAAACAAGACCTTCTACAACTCGAGGAGTTAATGAGCTCCTAAACTGATCTAGAACCCTGCCCCCAGTGCTGAATGCACTCTCAGAAGCTACTGTCGAAACAGGGACAGCAAGAACATCACGGGCAATTCTCCCCACAGTAGGAAACCTTGAACAATTGAACTTCCACCAGCTCAAAATGTCAAATTCATCAATATCCTCCGCTGTATCCTCCTCCAAATATTTGTCTAACTCTATTTTTGCATCTCCATCTCTCTCACACTTGTGTTTCTTATACTTACTCTTTAAGACTTCAATCTTTTTATGTTTGGGACTCAATGGAGTTTTGCCATCCTTACTTGAAGACACTTCCTCCCTATTCACATCATTACCAGAAGAAACACGATACTCCTCATACAAAGCATTCAAAGCTACCTTCACATTATCAACTAACTTTGATGCAACAATAGGGTCATAAATTTCAGTTATCATCCACTCAACATAATCAAGCTTATAACGAGGATCAAGGACAACGGCAATAAAAATCAGGAGGTTTATTTTTTCTGGATCACCCCAATACTTTTCATATTTTTCTTTCATTCTACAAGCCATAAGACACATATCCACATCATCACTTGAAACCAAATCTTTCATAAGTACAGCAACACTCACCAATTCATGAAAAAACAAATTCAAACTGACATATAAAGAGCCAGAGACATGCAAGGTCAGATCATAAAAGGCTTGTAGAAATTCAGAAAGTCTTCTTACATTATTCCAATCATCAGAATCTGGGCTACCCTTACCATCCCTCTCATTCAAATCAACTACATAGTGAGGGTCTTCCCCAGAATACCTCTCAAAAGCATCTTGAAGCTCAATAGCAGCATTCAACATCAAATAGGTGGAGTTCCACCTAGTAGGCACATCAAGGCACAATCCCTTTTTTGTGTTGATTTTTTCATCTAAGACACATTTTTTAAACCTTTGCAACCTAGCAGGAGATTGTTTGATAAACCTAACAGCATGCCTAACACGTTGAACCGACTCATTAACAGTTTTCAACCCATCAGAAACAACCAAATTGACAATGTGTGCAACACAACGCATGTGAAGGAAACGACCCTTAAGAACCCCAGTTTTCCACCCATTTATTTTCCTTCTCATATACCCAATTGCAGTATCATTTGAGCTAGCATTATCAACTGTTATGCACATGACATTTTCAAGCCCCCAATCAAGCAAACACTTTTCAATTTCTTTGCCAATATCATCACCCTTATGACTAGAAATAGGACAAAAATTCAGAATTCTTTTGTGTAATTTCCAATTATTATCAATAAAGTGGACAGTCAAGCACATGTAATTGATTTGTTGTATAGAGGTCCATGTATCAGTGGTTAAAGAAACTCTTGAATTACACCTTTTTAACACATTTTTCAGCTTTCGTTTTTCAGTTAAATATGTTTCAAAACAATCTTTGGCTACTGTAATTCGAGAAGGAACATTAAATCTAGGCTCTATTACACCACAAAAATGTCTAAAACCTATACCTTCAACAAACTTAAATGGAAGTTCATCAACAATCACCATAAATGACAAAGCTTTTCTAATACTACCAGCATCAAATTTGTGGTATGTCAACCCACTAGTACCACCACTTAGTTCTTTAGCACTTTTAAATGAAAGCAAACTTTGTTTTGAATCTTTAGGGGTGTTAAAGGGATACTTACGACATCGCGAAATATGAGCCCATAACACACTAGTGCCGTTTTTCTTTGCCCCACACTTGTAGCTCATCCCACAATACTTGCAAATTGCCTGCATTCCAGAAGGTAAGTCTTCTTTATCAAAGTGCTCCCAAACTTCAGAGCGTTCTTTCATCCTCTTCCTTTTTGCTCCCTGTTCTTTTTTCTGATTTTGAGAGACTTCGTCAGTCTCATGTTCGGATTGAGGCTGGTCAGGAACACCACCCACGTTGGTTGTCATTCAATAATTCGTGGTTGAATAACAATCTGTAAGAATACATGCAAACTCATAAATTAAGAATATTGGATCTTTTAAAGGGAATAATAGGTTGGGGCCGTTGTGCATTAGTCATGCAAACTGTTTTCTTGTTTATGAGGCTTGGTGCAAAACTTATTATGATATTATATTAACAATTGTTGTTAGATGAAATTAAGTTAATATTGGGTTTTGTTAGTTTTGTTACATATTTTTGAATTGTAGTTAATTTATTTTAGTAAGAATTACAATGAATTTATAGTCCTATAAAAAAAAAAAAAAAAAAGAGACTTACAGTACCAATAATAATAATTATACCCCTAATAAACAAAATCAGTAGTAACTGGCTAACTGCACCAAAGACAATAACAATTTAGCAATAATAATTAGCCCCCTAAGATTCCACCCCACCACCCAAAAACAATCAAATTAAGCACTAACTGACTAACTGTACCCAAAACAAGTAAAATCAAAATTAACAATAATAACAAAGATCAACAATCTAATAAACACTTATCAAGACAATGATAATGCTATTAATCATGCGAACCCTTGAATTAATAACTAACTAATAATCTGAAACAATCTTCAACAGAGTCCAATCGAATAGAGCTTCAAAATACCAGAAAATTCAGAATGTTTTACTAGACCAAAACCCTAATCAGAATGTTTTACTAGACCAAAACCCAAAATACCCTTGAATAGACCAAAACCCCGAAACATCAAAATACCAGAAAATTCAGAATGTTTTACTAATTTGTACAGAATAGAAAATTCAGAAACAACATCGCAATATGAACATCAAGCATAGATTAAAACCCTAATCAGAATGTTTAACAAATTTGTACATGTAATTTGCAGATTTTCGTAATTAACATTTAACACTAATCATAATTAAAAACCTAAAAAAAATATGAACATCAAGCATAATCAAAACTTAAAAGCATACCTTTGGACGGTGGACGGTGTCACAGTGAACGCCTGAACGAGTGCCGGTGAACGATGGAGAGTGAGAATTCTGAGAAACACAAAAGAGATGATTGAGAAACTGAGAAAGTGAGGGTGAGAGACTGAGAAATTCGCAATGAGGGTAGGGTAAGAGGCGAGGAACTGAGGAAGTAGGAGAGAGAATCAGAGAATGAGGGTTAGGGTTTTTTTTTTTTTCCTTATATACTTAGGGTAAATCTGGGCCTAAATTTCGGTTTTCGGTTTTTTTCGGTTTTCCATTTCCTCAAACCGAAACCAAACCGAAATATTTTTTTTTAAAAACCGAACCGAACCACTTCAAAAAAAAAACCGAACCATATTTCTTATTCGGTTCGGTTTTCGGTTCGGTTCGGTTTTAACCCGAATTTGTTTCACCCCTAATATTTAACTCTTAAATTTGAGGATGATGCTCCTTTCTTTTGCTGGCGTGGACCGACTTGGTCTCCTTAGACAAAATGCTTTGATAAACAATAATAAGGTGGTCTAAATTGCATTTAAGGTGATTTGAAATCGGGTCAGGAACAATTTGGGTTGAATTTAGGCCGGGTCAATAACAAGTGTTGATTTCGAGTCGGGTTAGTAACAGATCGGGTTGAATTTGTGGGTCGGGTTATTATTAGGTCTGGTAAAATTCGGGTCGGGTTAATAACAAGTCGGTTTGAATTTGGGTCAGGTCAATAACAAGTCGGGTTGATTTCGGGTTGGGTTTGTAACATGTTGTGTTAAATTCGGGTCGGGTTAGGAATGGGTCGGGTTAATAACAAGTCGGTTTGAATTTGGGTCAGGTCAATAACAAGTCGGGTTGATTTCGGGTTGGGTTTGTAACAGGTTGTGTTAAATTCGGGTCGGGTTAGGAATGGGTCGGGTTAAATTGAGGTCAGGTTTGTAACAAGTCGGGTAAAATTCGGGTTTTGACGGGTTAAAACGGGTTTGGGTCAATTTCGGTTCAAGTGGGTTCGGTTCAGGCCAATAATTTACGGGTTACATTCAGGGGTTGGGTCATCTCCAGGTTAGTTCATGTTCGGGTTCAGGTCTCACATACTCGGGTCTAGGGTTGGTTTCAGGTTGGGTCAGGTCGGGTTTGGGTCACCATTTTTTCGGGTTCAGATGGGTCGGTTTATAATCGGGTTTGAGTCGATATTTCGGGTCGGGTCAACTTTTGACAGCTCTAATATTAATAACCTTCAGTTTTGGAAAATTTTCAATTTTTACGAAATCAAAAAGGAAAGTAATTGAGGTGCTTCCTATGGACTCTAAGACACCTCGGGAGTCCATATGGGTGGTTGCAGCCGTCTACTTTGCATTTAAACTGTCAACTTACCCACTTACAACTTACGCACTTTTATTGACTCAAGGCCACTGCGATATTTTATGTAACCGAATAATGTCCGTTTATATTTTCCCCTACGATCTCATGACTTTTGGAGACCAGGTCCCCATATCTTTGAAAATGGTTCTGGTTCGTGTTTAATAACTTTCAAATTTGGCTTCCTTAAAACATTTTGGACTCTAAAAGATTATGCATTGTTTCCTACGGCTCCCAAAGGATCCTGGGAGGCCTATTGGTGCCCAGATTTCCATATCTGTCGTCGTTTTTCTTTTAGTGGCTTTTATGCGATGCAGATGAAAAATATGGACCCTAGGCGATTCTTGAGAGATTACATAATGGCCTATATTATAGGCCTATGCATGGCTTAAACATTGGACAACACTGTTTCTGGCCTTGGTTGAGAACATAGGATAAGCACATATATAAGTCACATCTGCAAGCATTCACAACGTAGTTCAGTAGGAGTAGGATGTTAGGGTGGCCTTCATGAAAGTGTCAAAGTTTAGGTCCTACAAGGAGATATATAGCCACCATAATATTAACTCGTTTTGCTGGTTTGTTTGGAGCCTGATTAATTTTTGTAGATTCATGTCTATCTGATTTGATTTTGTATGTTTAAACTGTTTTTATTTGTTTATTTCAGTCTTTGCATACTGCTGTACAAGGTCCTGATAATTCACCCTTGGAAGTTCAAATAAGGACTCAGGTTAGCTATTACATCTCTCTCTCTCTCTCTCTCTCTCTCTCTCTGCTTGTTTGGCTTCTAACCAAAAGTTTTTGGGAATTGCTGGTAGAGGATGCATGAGTACGCAGAACATGGACTTGCTGCACATTGGCTCTACAAAGAGATTAACAACAAATCACTTTCTGGTATAAGCTTGGGTGATTCCCATGGACATGAGCTCTCCAATTTTTCACAAGGCTTGGAGGAGCAAAGCTCTGTAGGAGATATGTATTGGAAGTATAGTTCCTTGAAAGCAGGACATCCAGCACTTAGAGTTGAACGAAGTAACTTGCTTGCTGCTGTTATCATCAGGTAGTTTATGATTTGATATCGTATGTTAAATTAACAATGCTTATACCTGGTCAAGCTTATCTCATACATGCTCATGGAACTCCTCGTCCAGTGTTGATAAGGATGGAAGAGAATTACTTGTTGCTGTCAGCTTTGGATTAGCAGCATCTGAAGCAGTTGCTGACAGACGAACATCTTTCCAAATAAAGAGATGGGAAGCGTACGCTAGGTTATACAAAAAAGTACTCCCCTAATCCCTGTTTCTTCAAAATTTATTATTGTATGAAGTCTTCTGCGTGTATCAGGCTGAAGCACCCAGTTTGCTATTTGACTTATTTCCACTTTTCAATCTTTATATCACCTTCCAGTTAGCTGTGGTATCTTAACTTTATTTCTGTTTTTAAATCTTGTATTATGCCTATCCTAGCAACAGCCAACAGCAAGCTTCCCATAAATCTTAATTTTTGAATGTGCTTTGTATCTTAGTCATGCAGCGGGTTCTTTTCTTCTCGGTTGTTGCTAGCTTTCTTTGCACCATATTAGGTGGCCTTAAATGTGTCCTAGTGCTGCTTGACATTTAATGTGTAAGTACTTTCCATGCTTGGAATCTGGCGCTGACCAACTGGATCAGAGATGTACGCTTGTCAACTCACCTGTTAGGTTTTCCATATAGTCCAATCCATTGCATTGCTGTTCCTGGTGTAATACCCTTACTGAGTTCCATCATCTATAGGAAATAGTACTCGTGATTATAGGTGTTGATCTGATTGTCTGGCTTGTATCGCTTTGATGATTGCTTATCAATATAAGTCAATGCCACTTCCTAATTTTATTGATGTGTACCTCTCAAGGTTATATTTTGGATGCTCTCAGCCTCCTATGGTACCTCAAAAACTTGACGAATTTGAGGCCACAGATGATTTTTTTTTATTAGTCTTGACGAATTTTACCATTCTCTTCTATCAGAGTATTATTAATAAGATACAAGAAAATTTTGGCAATGACTGTTTCATACTATAGCTCAATATGTGTTTTTTTTAAACAGATGTATTTATTCTCTTCTACTTGAGCTGTATAATCAGAAATTGCAAACCAATTAATAATTTTACAGTGAAATTATTTTTCTCAGATCTCTCTTTCGTCATTTAGCAAGGCTCACCATGGTAATGTCTTGGTCTTTCTATTTATATTTCTACTTTAAACTTTTTGCTCCAGGTCTTGGATGAGGGATGGTTTGAACCAGGACATGGAGATTGGTGTACATGCCTTGAGAAATATTCACTTTGCCGAGATGGACTATATCACAAGGTATGTGAGTGTGATGTCCACTAGCTTCTGATAAGTGAGTTACTAAGGCTGATTTTATTCGATATAAAACAGCTAATTGGGTTTGCTGAAACATATCTCTTGTCGTCCCCCCCCCCCCCAAACACACACACACCCTTTAAAAGTGAAAGAGAGAAAATAGATGAATTTTAGGGAATTATTGGTAAAGGGTGAGTTACTAAGGCTGATTTTATTCGATATAAAACAGCTAATTGGGTTTGCTGAAACATATCTCTTCCCCCCCCCCCCCCCACACACACTCTCACACACACACACACACACACACCCTTTAAAAGTGAAAGAGAGAAAATAGGTGAATTTTAGGGAATTATTGGTAAAGGTAACTAATTTGTGTGGAAGAAGATGTATTATAGATTCAGTGATGGGGGCCTAAATTACAAACTTTCCCAGTTGCGTTGTCTGTTAACCACTTTAAGTGCCTTGCACACTTTGTTAGGCCACCGGGAAGCAGTACCTTGGGATGTCTAAATAGGCGGCTCAGTGGCGTGAGCCGCTAGTGTAGCTTAATATTAAATTGAGTATTTTTTTTTAATGATATTCAAGCTGCAAGTATTATTGGACTTATGTATCATAGTTGATAGGAACCTTAGTGGCCACGTGAGATTACAATGATCGAGCAGAAATATCTGGTATAGCAAAAAATGAGCCATCTGAATATTAATGATTTGATGACATTTATGATGTCTATGTTATTATTTATGTTCCAATGCAACCAATCTGAGTGAACTTTTTCTATGAGAGGGGAGAGGGAACAGGGAAGAGCGTCATGGAGAATTGATGTTTATGGATCAGACTGCATGCTATCAGGCTAATGTATCACAACCTTAACTAGACTGTATCAATCAAGCGATATCATGCGATGTACATGTGCAGCTGAATTAAATATAATTCTGACGTGAATTTTACTGATATCCTTCTTTGCAGCAAGATCAATATGATCGTTTGCTGCCAACATTTATTCAGGTTATTGACCTGACTGAGGAAGAAGAGTCTAATTATTGGACTGTCATGTCAGCTGTTTTCGATGGAACAGATGTTGATTCAGTTACGTCTTGTTTGGGGAGCTGTAAGACACCCATGTCTGGTGCTTTTTCTTCTTCCAGCGAAGCTAATATCAATAACAAGGTTCGTTGACCATTCTCTTATTTCAGAATTCTATCTTCTTATATAATCTTAATATCAGGCTACCCCAATCCATTCTGATGATTTTCAGTACCAAATTATCAGGGTTTTTTTTTTTTTTTTTTTTTGTGTTAGTCTGACATTTGCTGTCTTAATTTATCAATGCCAAAAAGCTGTTACAATGATTAACATGAAGTTGTACCTTTTACCTAAATTGCCTGAAATTCCTGACACTATGAGCTCATTTATACATATTTTCAGGTTCATTTACTTAGGACAATGCTCCAGTGGGAGGAGCAGATATTTTCTGAAGTAGGAGTGAAACAAGGCTCCAAGTTGAGTGAATCATATGATGATTCCTTAATCATTGGGGAAGTAGCAGTTGTTTCTTGGCCAGATGGTGATATTGTACGATTACGAGCTGGCAGTACTGCTGCAGATGCTGCAAGAAGAATTGGGCTAGAAGGAAAGTTTGTTTTGGTAAATGGTCAACCGGTACAACCCAATATTGAACTAAGAGATGGTGATGTGGTTGAAGTAAGACTATAAATTCTGTATGTGCATAGAATGGGTGTAACTTGAAGCTTCCAAAAAAAAAAAAAAATGTATTTATGTATTGTCAAGTGTACATAAAACTTCTGTATATTTGTCTATAGTCATAATTAATCTGCGAGAACAAAATTCTTATAGCAACAAATATCTCATCCCTTAACTGCTTGCAGCAATCAAACAAGTCATATACTTTATCTGAACCCTTATATTCTCTGTGTCCTGTTTTATAGTGGTTTACCAAATGCTGCAGTCTGCACAAATTTGATGCGTAACAGAAGTACATCATCAAGCCTAGTACAATCAAGCTTCCGAGCCTTCTGCTAACACTTAACTGCAACATCTTATAGTAATACATTTTATGACAATCAACAACCAAGAAAGAGTAATATGTAGTACTTTTTTTTTGGAGTAATATGTAGTATATTGATCCACATAAATTGCACTTTTCATCAAGAAAAAAAGTTGCAGCAAACTCCTACAATATACAGTACTCGACTGTAAAGCCGTTCAAGATTCTTGTTGGGAACGTATAATTTCTATACCTCCCCCCCCCCCCCCCCCCCCCCACCAAATAAACGAATACACTTTCTTATTGGAAAAAAAATGCAGAAGTGCAAAAAATAATATATCATAGCTACTATGTATATAATTGAAATTTATAAATGATAATAATAATAATAAAATAATAATAATAAAAAAAAAAAACCTGTAATCTAGTCTAGGGACATGGCAATTAAACTAAAGTGTGCAGCTGGTGCTGTCAGAACAAACCATCATCAAAAGCTTCATAATCTTCTTCATAATAACCATTGTCTTGGTAGTCTCCGTAATTTCCTTCTTCACATTCATCCACTGTCTCCAATTCATCCTCATTATTCTCACCTTCAGCTTCAGTTTTGTTAGTCCATGACATGCCATTCTTTTCTATATTGGTTTCTGACTGACTCTTCTTTGGCTTATCAGGAATTGCCTGCAAAGACATGCAAACAAACTCGATAGTCATAAACTATTGATCCTGAAAGAGAAATCATAAGGTTTCCAGTCCACCACCTTTGACCACAGCTCACTCCAAAATTTAGCACCAAAGATCAATTCAAAACCCTACAACCTAGTAAGAATGTGTGCTATAATATATCTACCTTCAATTGGTAAAACCAAATAGCAGTGTTCCAACACACTTCAAGGAACAGCATAAGGTTTGAATTTTGTAATTAAAAAACAAAATACTTGCTCCATTTTTTTTTTTTACTCACAATGTTTCCACAGTTTACAGTATTAACAATTCCACTTCAATAACATTTTGTGATTTATACTTGGAGAAAATAATAATCCTATGCAATATTGTTGGATCTGTCTCAATGTGTACTATATTATAATTTAATTTTCATAGTTTTTACAAAAGTATAATTAAAGATATTAGCAATTAAAAAAAAAAAAAAAGCACTGGCAATCGTGAAAAATATACTGCAGGTAAAAAAAAAAAAAATTAAAAGCAAAAATCTATGCTGAATATTAAAAGTGGATCCTATGCAATATTGTTGGATCTGTCTCAATGGAAACTTGCATTTTCATAAAAGTGGGTTTACTATGGATCCTATTCAAGAAAAGCGTGCAGGAATGGTGCATACAATAAAGAAGCATGACACTCCTCCCCAATAATTATTATGGGTGAAGATGCTGCCGAGGAAAATACAAAGAAACAATGTCACCAAGAACTATTGCGCTTTGGATATGGCAAATATTGCCATGGAAAAAACTTCACCTATATGTCGGAAACCATCAAAATTACTTACAGAAGAGGCAGTCACAGTAATGGATTATATAACATAAAGAGGTAAGTCATATTTTACACAATTTAGGTGTATCTTCAAGTAACACCCCTAAAGAAATCTTTAAAAAATTGAATTAGTGTACTTACAGGTTCATCAAACAGTTCCTTCAATCTATCATATTTGATATTTGTACTGGTCCTCCTCTGAAACCAAAAATAAATTCAATAGATATTAGAAATTGCATGCAGCATCTAAATCAAATGAGAGATGGATTAATATCTGTCCTAAGATAAGGTTAACAATAATCTATATTTTCAAAAATTAGAAATGGATACAAAGGGGATTAATCAACCTGCCAACCAGTAATCAAATAGACCATATATTAAAGCTCCAAATAAAGAAGAAACCAACACCAATTTATAATATGGCAAACTTTACCTTTTTAGATAGCATTTGTTGAACTGCTTCTGCAGTAGTCTGAGGATTCTTTGTTTCAGCAGCCCTTTTTAGCTGGCGTCCCTGAAAAGTGGCACTTATAAGGATTTAAATAGTCACATATGGTTATATCTGCATTCTTGTTGGAATGGTTTAATACAATCACCAGTATTCTTAAGCTTGGATTCAAATTATTCAATATTCAAACTATAAGGGCATAGGAATAGCCGAATAGGTATGGAGTAGTAGTTGAATGACACTGAGAGGATCAGATGAGCACAATTAAAGCACAAGAGATGGGGAAAGGACTTTTGTTTTAACCAACCAACAATCAATCAAAGGCTTAATCCCATAAGTGGGGATGGCTACATGAACCAAAAGTGACTATTCCGAATAGTTATCCACAAAAATCTTCCTCCTCCATCCCTTACGACCAAATACCTCATTCTCAAGCAAATCCATTTGCTTCATATCCTTCCTAGCTCCTTCCAACCAAGTCTATTTCGGTCTCCCTCAACCACGTTTACGCACTCCTTGATCCCACTCTTCGTACTGGTGCACCTGGAGTCTCCATAATTTTCCCTTGGTATGTCTACAATGCCTTAACACCCACTTTCTTGCGAATAACATTCATTTTTCATTAATAATTTCTTGGTATGTCTACAATGTCTCCATAATCTCTTAGAGTGTTCCCACACATACATCTTAACATGCGCATAAGGGCAAAAAGGTAAATTAATACTATCACGACTAATTATTTAATATTTCACTATTCCAGAATTCCATCACCTATAAATTATCTACAGTCTAATTTTCAAAAAGGTAAAATAGTCTCTCATATTGGATCAAACGGGTTTTTTCTGTTCATAAATATCATTTAATGTTGTACCAAAAAAGCACTTTGTATGTTGTATGCATAAGAGTGATATGACCACTACAGAACAGATATATAAACTACTTCATATTAACTTAATTTCCTCTTGCCTACCACCTAGATTATGTTACATTTGGTAAAAAACAAGAATCAAAGAAATTATTGGTTAAATTGTTTTGTGCACTCAATGAACTAGTCAATGAACCCAAATGGCATGCTTAGGTTGAGAGTAATGTATTAATAGGAAAATAAAGTCAAATCAAACAAAATGAAAGTAAATATAGTGGAGGAGGGGATAATGAAGGTGTGATTGTAATTTGTAAGGAGTCTTATAATTTATAGTGATGTTAATCGGTGAAGAAAAGGGACTATTACCCTCATATTGGGGATAATGGTTACAGTATGAGGAGGGTTGGTAACTATTACCCTCATTACGAAGGTAATGATTCCTCCACCCCTCTCTTTTCCTTCACAACTACCTTATTTTTATAAACACCTTATCTCCTTACAACACCACCTCTCATCACTTATGTTTTCCTAATTTGACTTTTATTACTCCCAATCCAAGCATGGATTAAAAGAACATGAGAACTAACACGAAATAACATGAACCCCAAAAGAAACAAAAGAGCATGCAGTTTAACCCCAGAGAACATGTCTAATCTCCACAAAGAAAAAGAAATTAAAAAAGAAAAAAAAAAAAAAAAAAGAGGGAACCGTATAGAAAAGAATATAAAGTAAAAGAACATGTAGCTCAAACCAAATATCTAAAACCCATAAATAAAAAAACACGAGTGGTAATGAAAACTGAAAAGATTATAGGCCCCGTTTGGTTTAATGTAAAACATTTTCAATGGAAAATTAGTTTTCATGGAAAATATATTTTCAAGGAAAAACACAATTGCAAATTAGTTTTCCTTTGTTTGGTTGCATACAAGAAAAGTCCAAGAAAAATAAAAAATAAGAGTGGAAATGTAAGGATGAATGAGAGGGAAGTAAAAAAAGAGGTAAGGAGGAGAGAGGAAAATGTGGCTTCCCTTGTTTTTAGAAGGAAAATGTTTTCCATCATTAAGGATGGAATTTTCCACCCTTGAAAAATTGTTTTCCACTCTTTAACAAACCAAACAAAGGAAAATGGGAAAAAATGGAAAATTCATTTTCCATGAAAACATTTTACATCAAACCAAACAGGGCCATAATCTAAAGAACATATTCTTCAACCTTATATAAAACACAAAATCATACATGGCCCGTATTGAAAAGAATGTAAAGTTAACAAACATATAGTTCAACCCTAAAGAACATGGGTATTTTGATTGAACGCACCATCTAATTTGTGACCTACTGGTTTACCACTAAAAGCAAGAGTTAAAAAATTTATTATCCATTCACCAGAAAGATATAGAAAGAGCAGGAGAAAAGAAAGAGAGCATCAAGACATCAAGGGCAAAGATGAGTTATAAGCAGCAAGAGTTACTTTTTTCAACTTTGCATAATTTGCAGCAGCTTCATCAGCCAGTTTTTTGGCATCAAGCGCCTGTGCTGAACCATTTTCAAACTTGGCCATCATTGCTTCCCTCGCAGCAGCTTCTGCTTCTTTAGCTGCTTGTTCCTGCACACATGGGTCCATATCAAGTAAAAGTAGAAGGGTAAGGTGGATAATCTGATCTTTAGAGAGTGAAGGTATAAATAAGATCATGTCTAAGATTCCAAATACAATCAACCTTAACCTACTCTAGGTGATAAACCCAGGATTCAATAGCACAAGTGGTTCTCCAGGAAAACATAGTAGCATGTCCTCGGACTCAGATTAATGGGAAAATATGAATTTCTTACATTATCAAGTTAAAGTTTCTAAACCGCCCCCCCCCCCCCCCCAAATCAAAAATTAAACACACACATTTGAACTAAGTGTCCACATAACACATACAATTTAGAAAAGCCACTTGATGACTGTTTAATTACCAAGTCCTTATCCACATACCCATTGACCAATACTTATTTAAAAAGACAGCAGAGACTGATATTCTAGAAGTATTGTTTCTCCCATGCAGCAAAGGACATATTCCTCTGTGACTAAAAGATAATCTTAACTTTTCTGCTAACTCTTTAATACTGCTTCATATTTACTGATATAATCCAAGCCATAATAAACTTACCCATATCCGAAAGTCATGAATCCTCCAAGTCTCTTTTAAGAAACTATGCTAAATAGCTTGCAGCATACAAGAAAATTAACAAAAAACAAAGTATTATTTGCATTACGGGGCATAAATGCAACTTAATAATATACCTGAAGGTATTCCTGATTTAAGCCCTCCCAGATTTGCTTCTTGCAGAGCATTTGTTCTTCATTATACAAGTAACCGGCAACCTTCAAAAAAAAAAAAAAAAAAAATAAATTTTTGTTTCAAAATTTGTTTTCCTCTGTTTCTTTATATTGCACCACTTCCTAAAATAAAAATATCACAATGCTTGCAACACACCATAAAAGGTAACTTTTATTTGCCAAAAGTTACAATTTTATCCTTTTGTAACAAACTAAATTTTATTTAATTAACCTTCCCCATTTTTAGTAACTTTCTCTCTCTGCTCCCAATCCTTTACCTTAGACAATTTCATGAGCAACCCATATTAACCCCACCCACCATTATTTCCACCATAACCGCCACTACCCCCACTGTGACAGCGATTAACCCAAGTACCCAACCAAAACCAACGCCTACCTAGTCAAATCACCATCCACCCTCGTCGATCTCGTCATAACCACTACCAACTTCACTTAAACCACCAACTACCTCCACGAATCTGGCCAAAACCACCACCCACTTTCACTACTTTAACAAAATTAATAGTCTACCACCATGATTTTATGAAGAATAGAGAAAATGGGCTAAATAAAGCATATGTGGTCAAAATCGACCAGAGGTCTAAGACTTCCAACGCCAACTCCAACCACTGAGAGGTTGAATGTTGCCTAGTTCATTCTACCTCTCTCTCTTAATTTATTATAAATGATGGGTTCTTCATTCTTTTTATTATCCTGTCTTTCCTGAAATTTCTCTTTCGATTCTTTATTTTTAATGGCTGGTTGAAGGGGTCATGAGGGTAGTGATGAAGAAAAGGAGGAAAGGAAGATGGGTTGTGGCGGCAGTGGTGGTGGAGCTGGGTGTTCAGGTCATTGGTAAAGATGCAATTGTGGGGTGGGTGATTAGAAGGATTAATTAAACTGTGATAAGTCAAGTATGGCCCACCCAATTCTACTTTCTTCATAACTATGCAAAGGGCCATCTTGCAACAATAAAGAAACAGGAAAAGTATAAATCAATTAGTAAAATAATAGGACATGACTTGGACAGCTTGTATATTTTACAAACAGTCAAACACAATATGTACATATCTTCAAGCAAAACAACAAATTTTCTACCAAAAATAGATTGGACAAGGAAAATGATACTAAAGTTGAGAAGATATTAAAAGGGTTAAAACCCAAACAGAGATGTACTCCTTCTGTCCTGTATTGTTTCTCCCGTTTTCCATTTTGGGTGTCCCAAAATAATCTTCCCATTTTCAAACACTCTGAAAAGACCAAATTGCCTAAACTCTTTTTGGTTTTTATTCACTCAATTACCTAGAATACTCTCAATTTTTCTGTAAATATTTGTGCCCCACTCATGTGCATGTACTTATTTCTTTATCATGCACTTATTATTTGTGCCCCACTCACATTTCTTGTACTTTTCTCTCTTTTTAATGTACTTCATATATTTCCTCCCATTTCTTAATTCCCGTGAAATTTTCACAACGGCAAAAATTGTATGGGACGGCGGGAGTAAGCAAATAAAAATGTCTTAGGCAACCAGCAGTATAAGGTCAACAAATGAAAGGACTTTCTGCAATCTCGCACCATCACAGGACACTGTCATTCCAACATTTCCCTTCATGTCAAAATACAAACAGGATCTCTCACAGCTCACACCGTAACAGATACTGTAACTTAGACATTTCTCAACAGACTCCCTCTTCTTCCCAACCACCCCTTAGTTACAAACCCAACAATTTCTTTATAACGGTTTACAAATCACTATATGGTTTTATGGTTTACCAATCAGGTTTACAGCTCAAAGTTTCATAATTTGCCGCATGTGTTAAACACCTTAGACATTCTCCTTTGGTCCATCTTAATATTATTAGCTCAATCGCTCGCCTTATTATTTTTATTATTGTTGTTAATAAAAAGAAAACAAGCTTAAATGACAATGCAGCAGCCACAAACATAGAATAGGGGTAAAAAAAACAAAAAAAATATTTGACCATACCTCATCGTCATCAATATACGAAAAGTTTTCAGATTCATTGCCTCCTATACACATGTAATCAGATTTAAAGGATTTCTCACCACGTGTTAGGTTTGGAAAAAAGGGAGGGTAGTTTTATGGTTTACCAACCAGGTCAAAAGCTCAAAATTTCATAATTTACTCGATACACATTGTTAAACACCTTAGACATTTTTTGAAGGTCCATCTTAACATCCTAAGCTCAGTTGCTCGCATTATTATTATTGTTATTAAAAAAAGTATAATCGAACAAGTGACGTGCAGATAAATGACAATGCAGCAGTCACAAACATAAATTAGCAAAAGAAAAAAAAAACAAAAAAATACCTCATCGTCATCAATGTCTGATAAGTTTCCAGATTCATCGCCTTCGACGCCCATGTAATCAGATTTAAAATATTCCTCACCACCATCATCTACTGCCTCATGCTGAGTTCTGACACCTGATAAATCAAAAGATTTAAGGGCAAAGCCGCAAAGTAGATATGTTATCACTTACTATGACCAACTTTTGATTTATGACAAAAAGGCAGATAAAGAAGACCAACAATTAACACCTGCAGCTGCCATTTGGTCAATTCCATCAGCACCGAGTCTTCTTTCTTTCTCCATCTACACAAAGGAATAATGAGTAAATAGACACAGAAGAAAAGTAGAAGCCATCTGAGATTTTATATATATTTAGAATAACATAGTGCAACATGACAAGAAGATGATCTGAAAACCACTCATGAAACATCAACAATATTCATCGCCAATGGAAGATGTAGGGAGTATGGACACTAACACTAATGAACAGAAAACTGCACAAAAAGCATTTATAATGTTCCGGAGAGAAGTGAAGCAGAAATAATAGATATAATACAATTACATATAATCCCCCCCCCCTTCTGATATAATACACCTTCATACAACTTCAGGTAGAGGAAGATACTAAAAGATAAGATTTGCACTGTCATAATAGTTCAGAAGTGAACTATTATCATTACCAATTGTATTTATGAGTAAATAAATAAGCAATAGACTAAAAAAAAAAGTAAATATCGATAAACAAAATAAGTGATCTTGCATAGAGTAATTATGATGCAAGTAAAAGCAATACCAGTACTTGGGGTAACTTTATTTGGATATGGGAAACTTTTGATGGGATGTATGTAAAATGATAAATTCTTATGGGGTATGAAGAGACATTTTATAGTCAAGGTGATTGCAGTTTTGCACTGTCTCAACAAAGCAGATAGTAATTAGGGTGAAAAAAATGCAAATCATTAGAAAAGCACATATTGATTTGCATGGCCGCATGCACACACGTGTGCCCTACCGATATCTAGTGCTCAGTGACAGATCTGGCCGTATAATCTATTGCTATATTCACAAGTCAAAATTTGGTCAACAATTGTCTTTATTGTAACTCAGCCAGTGGGTTTCTTGCTGCTAGTACCAAGCCTAGATAAAGGAGGGTTACGGTAGGCTAGTGACAGCCAGTGTAAAACTTTGTCACATCTCTTGACATGAGCCACAATGATTGAGAGTGTACTAGGATGGATGACCTCCTGGAGGTCCTCATGTAGCCGACCCCACTTATGAGATTAAGGCGTTCAAGCAAGCACGTAATCATTTGTCTTCATTGTATTCTTCAAACATTTATTTTTAACTTTGATTGTAAAAAAAAAAAACTAGTATTCTATAGGTGGCAGTAAAACCATTGAAGGTGGGAGAGAGAGAGAGGTACCAAACTTGCACATCTCAAAATACATACTCCCTCCGTGTTTTAACAAGTGTTACACTTTGATCAAACACACATGCCGAGACACAACTTTGACCATTAATTTATCTAATTATATATTAGTAAAATTATAAGAAAATTGATATCATGAAAGTATACATTATAACGAACCCAACAATGTATTATACAGTAACATTTTTTAAAATATATATTAGTAAATTAATCAAGTCAAAAGTCAAAACCATTGTGTGAATAATGAAAAGTCAAAATGCAACACTTATAAAAACAGAGGGAGTATATTCTTACAAAAAGGCCAAAGGATAAAATTTTCCAGTTTCATATTCTATGCATTATGACCCTTTCTTCGTTTAAATGAATCCTATCAAGAAAGGGTTAAATGTAGTGGGGTCTGCATTTTAAATTTTTCTTTAATCAATGTGCAAGCAATTCAATATTCATCACAGATAGACCATTGTAAAAATGAAATAGGGACATAAGATATAACATAACATAAATAAAACAAGTAGCGAGGCAAATGATGCAGATAAGGACAGTACATTTGAGTGTTCACAACTGTTTTCCACAAATGCAGGTTCCATAAGAGAATCTGCAGCCATTTCATTTGCACATGCCACTGCTAATCTTTCTCTCTCAGCACGCTGGAAAGCTGGGGGTTCTGATCCCCCGTCAAGACCTCCTGAAAGTTTTATGAACTGTATCACCCAGCCAGCATGAACTATGTTAAGACTACTAATGTTACATAGCTCAGCAAAATAAACTGTATATTGTTAAAACAAGAGCCTGAATAAAAGTATAAACCTCATGATAACAGCTTTCACAAAGTCCATGAGCAAATTGAGGCTCTCCACCACCCTTATGTTTGCAAAGCAATTCCTCTCCTTTGATCATGTTGTCTCCAAAATTCGTATGTTTGACTTTATTACCATTTCTGTCAAGCTCCTCAGCTTTTTGGTTGAATTCCTCTATCTGTTACACCCAATACATTCATGACAAACTGCTCTCCAAGGAACAGAAGATTGAAAACTTCACAAGCAAATGACTAATAACAGTAAACAATAAACTACACAGCAGCACCCTACTACACACTCAGAGTGGTGTTTACAGTTATCAAACCTCTGGTCTTAAATTATTGATCCAACATTAGCCATACCCCATAAAAAAGCCAGATGTTAAGCTAGCACAAGTTATTTGAATAAATATATGACATACACCAAGAGAAAGGAGGAAATGGCTAAGCCATAGAAAGCACGAGCGGGTGGTAGGATAAACCCTAACAAAGCTATGTGCCCACCATTTAAAATTATTTTCTCCACTCAAAAACAGTGCAAGCACCACGAAAATAAATCCCCTCCTGGATTAGCACAAAATTTATCAAATTTACGAGAGCAAAAAGAAACTTTGACACTAAGTGATGCAAGAGCAAGTAGATGGTTTTCATTAATTATTAGTCGGTAGATTATTAGTATCATTAATATTGTTGTTTTAGTAGATAATATATCTTATTGGTTATGGAAATTTATCTTTTTAGAGTTTATGTCAGTCAAATAACCCTATATAAGGGATAATAGTATTAAATTATGGGCAGATATTGATTATATAAAAATATATGAGTTAAGCTTTAGTGCTTAAATTTAAGTTAGAGGATTCTTGTTAAGAGTTCGAACGGGTTTGTTAACCTGGAATTTAGTGTCGTTGCCACTAAATCCACCCTTAGAGGTCATTCCTTTCTAAGTTTTATCCTACGGTTGTCAAGATCTGCATCACTAAGCCATAGACATTGCTAGCATAGGCTTTTGGTACCCCTAATAGAATACTTTGAAAAGTCTGAGTTTACTTTGCCACTACCCATCCCTCATTAGGTACCAATCCACAGACAACAATAACACGACAACGACAACCAAAAAAATGTAAACAAAAATTTTTAAAAAAAAGTGCATAATATGCACGAACCGTGAGGCCCCCTGATTCTGTTCCCTCAAATTCAATCAACCTCTTGGTCAATGTGGCTTCACAAATATGTACATGTTTAACCTGCACAAAACAGTAAATATTGTCAATGAAGGACCTAAAATCATTTCCATGTAAGCTTTGTAAAATGTATATTGTATTAGGGATATAAACATCAAGAGCAATCCCATTAGTTGGTTTAAAATACAATCAACGTTCTTCAAGAAATTGATACCAATCTTTGATTTAGTTAGTCTTTAGATAGTCGAGGCAATCTAGAAATAAATAAATTTATCAATTTAGAAAACATCAAAACAAGAACATTGACCAAGCAAGCATCCAACCAAAATCAAGGCCAAGGGAGTTGCTTCCCTTATTTTTTTCACATTTGTTTTAAAAATAAACACATGTTTTATTCCCTAAACCAGACACAAATCTCAAATAACTTTTACTCTCATTCACAAGGAATGTCACATGCCCCCACTATCCGATACTAAAACATTCAACTAAAAAGCCATACCCCATTTAATTGTGTTGAATTCTATAGTGAAAAAAGTATGAGGTGGAGGAAGAATCTTATTCACAGGTATGTGCTAAATGAAAATATTATGTTGGGCATTTTATGCATGTATAGATGCCTAAATATGAAGTTGGATCAAGCTAAATGGAAGAAAGAAGCAAGAAAGGAAGCATATTGAACTGGAAAGATTAGCATGGTTGAACGGAGCCTCACAGCATGAACCATAGTTGTCAGGCAGCCCACATCCTTAGTCCTAAGACACGGCTGTGCAGCTCTAGTGAGCCACATGGTTTATTACATATAAAAATTTCCTGAGTACTTTATGACAAGCAAACAGCCACTTTTAATAGTCAATTTTTTATGAAAAGTAATCAGCTCTAGAGAAGTCTGACTAATCAATCAAGACACATGTCATGAAAAGAACAATAATTTCATATCATCAAGAAAAATGATATAAAATAAATTATTTTTTAAAAAAAAAAAAAAATTCCTAGTACGCTGATAAGTTTTTCATTGACTTCATGTATGTCTCTATATCCTACTTGATACATTGGTGTCATAAACCTATCTCTTGCCTCTCTGTTTCCCATACAAGTGCAAGTGCAAGTGCATAGTGACAATGAGAAATGTACACTTCAGGGAGTGCGCACTGCCCAGCATCCTTCAAAGTTTGTAACTGTTTCCATAATCATCCTCTAAATGCTTTAAGATCTACCACAATCTATAGACTATACCTTAATCAATTCATTGATCATAGCCATACTTTGTATGAGATATTGAGATGGACTCAATTTGTCAAACTATATCATTTTGGAGGTAACTTCAAGAGAGGAGAAGGTAAGAGAAAAACCCTTTGTTTTTCAAGATACATTTAGTATCTCATACCTTTTCACTTGTCTAGAAGCCCGAGAATTTGAAAAAGAACCCTGAAGAACCTCAAACCAAGAAAAACAGGAAAATTAACGCATATATTGGCACATACTCAATGGAATGTCTGATGCATGGTTTGGTGCCTATCAAATGGTTCTTACAACTTTCTTTCTGTATAGTGCACCACTACTATTCGAAAGTAACCACCTTTCACACTTACATAGTATTCAGCTTTCTTCATACTTATCTCAACATAAGGTTGAACTAAACTGATACAGAACAAGGTTGAACCAAACTGATACAGAACAAGGTTGAACCAAACTGATACAGAACAAGGTTGAACCCAGTTGATACAGAACAAAGCTTAGAAAAACAAAATATCAGTTGAGGTAAAACTGAAAGGGAGAAGAGTAAGTGACAAGGAAAAGATTCTCCTTCCATTTGACTTAAGCTATAAAGGGTTGCAAGTGCGGAGGAAAAGGAAATTGCATCCTTCACTGGGCCCTTATTAACAACTTCCAGTGCTCCAATGTAAACAAAATGCTTAAAGAGGAGCCTTAATCTTTCAATACTCATCTGCTGGGAATCTAGACGATTTCCTTTAAAGAAGATCACGACAGTTTATTGGCCAAAATACAATAAACAGATAAATAAACAAAATTTTAAAAAAAAAAATTAAAAAAAAAATCTCTCTTGTCATATAGCCAAAGCATCATACAGACTTATAATTTTCCATCAACACCAACCTATAAATAAAGAAAACAGTCCAGCACGCTTCGCTACAGGTTAAAACTGAATATTCTTTCTAGTCATTAGAGAGCCTTGAAAAGGGAACATTTTAATGGTTCTGATAATCTAGTTACCGTTTTACGCCATTACCTTGTTATTAGTTCACTCCACAAGAAAGGCAGTAATCAATACATGTAGGTATATAACCTTAAAGAATTGATCCACTCACCAAACTAACCCTTGATCTACTCTTTACTATGAAACCCTCCAACTGGTTATCATTATAAATGCCCATTGGTGTTGGAGTCATTATTTTTATATGCTTCATAAACATAAAGTAATAATATTCTACAGTTGCAAGTATTTTATAAAGCAGGAACACTCACTATCTCTGCCTTTGAAAACTTGAAACCATGCGAAAGAGCTGATATGTACAGTGCTGCACCACATAAGCCACTAGGCTTTCTCCCTGTCTGCATGCCATGGCAATAGTAAAGAACTAGATATCTCACTATAAACACCAAAATGTAAGGTATGAAAAATGAAGAGCATCAAGTACCATAGATCTGATTCAAATTGATTACTAGCTACTGAAAGCAACAGAATTTGGAAAGTAAAAGCAATGTTGACAGAAAGAAACAAAAAACTAACTGGAGCCATTACACCAACAGACATTAACTATGCACAAATTCTGGAGCTTTGTCTGACCATTCAATTCTAACCATGTAATAGTACAGCATGAAAAAGGGTACAATTCCATGCAGAGCATAAATAGCTTGATTAATATGGTTTTTTTTTTTTTTTTTTGATAAGAAAATAAACTTTGCATTCAACAGAAGAAATCTACAAAAAAAAAAACCCAGGAGGATAAAAAAAACGGAAAATATATCAAGTCCATAGCTCATAACAGAACGGAATTACTTTACATCATCTATTCCATGGAAGTTTTCCAGCCCCCCACATGATAAAACAGAAACTGGGGGGTGGGGGGGAGGGAGTAGACAATGTCAATACCTGCATCCAGTTTAGTTTCATGCTAGCCATAATACGCAAAGCAGTCTTCTCTACGTCATGGTTTACTTCCCCCAGCAGAACTGCAAATAATGAAGTGAATATTTAGGACCTTATTTTTTCACAGAGATGAGGGCTTTGACCCTTTTGTGAAGCGCTCTCTCAGAAAATTCCACTCCAGCCCCAGGATAAAAAAATCCGGGGGGGGGGGGGGGGAACTGGGGAAGGTAAAAGCCACCATGTAAAGAAGAAAGGAAATTTGACTCAAAAACATATAACTTCATCACATTTATGCATAAACTATCCAAGGCTTAAAACATTACGCAATAGTAATTGAGTTGCACAGATTATTTTTCACCAACCAGTGCAAGAAATCTACAATAAAAAAAAAAAAAAAAATAAAAAAAATAAAATAAAATAAAAAGAATTCCTAAATTCAAGATTTCAAAGCAATATGCCCTTATTGAAAATGAACTTCTAAGTTAATCTTTATTTTATTTTCCTCTCAAGTACTTTAAGAAAACCAAAACAGAACAGAATATTAGAAAACAACAAAACTCGTTCAGGCCTCAGGGTTGGGCAGAAGAGATAAAAGAAATTAAGGCAAACTGCAGGATATAGAATATCATGTAAAATCTCTACGGCGTTAAAAAATTGCAGTCAATGAAATAATGCATACCATTTGCAAATCGGTGAATAAACAGACTCGGATCCACTGGTTTTTGAACAATTGGATGTTCTTGAAGGTGCAGTACTTTACAAAGCTGCAAAAATACAGCGCCTAGCACATATCTGCAGTGCATATGTTATCAGGACATGCAATAGAAAGACACTTAGAGCTTTTTTATATTTAAAAAAAAAATACAAAAATACATCAAAAAGAATGCATGCAAGGATAGGAAAAGGGAGATATAAATGACAAATCAAATTAAACTATGCATACATGCAAGTATATGTAATCATATATGCTGACTCAAAGAGCAGGAAGATAACAGCCTTACACATTTACTCGCAAAAACTCTGAAAATTCAATAAGGAGGAATGGTTTGTTGTTATCCCTGCACATATAAGAATCCCAACAGCTAGTTAGGAAGGAAAATTATTTACCCATTAACAAATGCTATTCGTATTAGTAAAGTGTCTGAAAAGGGAAAATGTAATATAACATGGTAAGTAATCTAGAAACCTAGTTCTCAATAAGTTTACAGTGAACTTTGTGGTCAAAATCAGCCTCAAATTAGTGCTGTGGATTAAATCAGTCAAAGAAATCCAAAATATATACAGCAAGGGTTTTCTGTTGGACCTAAACCCCTTGGAAGAACTATACATCAATCACCAACCAAAGAGATAGTCAAATTCAAAAGAAAAGGAGAAAAGCTGTCCATTCTACAGCTTCTAGCCTTCTACATTAAAATAGAAACTGATTCAAGCAATAGATGTATAACAATAGTATTTAGTTGCCTTTTGAAAAGTGATAGGAAGGGAAGAATGGAAGATATTCTCAATTAGATCATTCTATTCATTCATAAATTTAGGGTTCATAATATCAATAAGCAAAAAATTACAAGGGGCCCAGAGAAGGATTAAGGGAGAGAGAATGATCAGCATATTATGATAGAATATAGCCCAGGTGAAAGTAGAAGCCTAGAAAGTTGTGTATAATTTTCCTTTGGTTACATAAACAAACAAGAACCCTCGTTCAATACTTTAAAGAGAAATAACTCCACTACTAAGTTTCAATACAAAATTAATGAGCCCCACCTCGAAGCTTGTATCCTTGGAAACAAAAATTGGCCTGCCATAGAGCACTAAGAGCAACTTCAATGACAAGCTGCAATAATCTAACTTGCTTAGCCACATCAAATTTTAAGCTTAAATACTTTCTGACTACAAGTACTCTAATGGTTAGCAATAAGACATTGTAGCTTGCAATATTTACGGAGTAAATAATAAATATAGTAAGCATTACATCTACATGTCACATTGTAAGAGGCATTTGCTTTACTTCAACAGATATAAAACTAAAAAATAAAAAATATATATATATATAAATGCTAGTTTGAGCTACCCATGCTTTCAAGCTAATATTTTTTTTTTAATACTCCAATTTTATCAACCTACTTGATATTTTTACTTATTTGCAAGTGGGTCCCTAAAAGTAACCATTGGAGATGCTCTACAAATAGGGACTTGCTTGCAAATTAATTAAATTTGCAAGCATGTAGCTTACCATTGGAGTGGAAAATTGATGTAGCTAGATTAAGCAACGTTTCTCGAACAAACTACGTTGCTTGATTTTTTCAAAGATAACATCACCGATTTAAAATATGACATGTGTATAATAAAAGCTTATTTATTTATTTTTCTTCCAAGCTACAATATGCTACAATTAACCATTGGAGCACTTTGTAGCTACAAAATATACTAGCTTGAATATTTGATGTGGTAAGATAAGCTACAGGGTATTGTAGCTTACTATTGGAGATGCTCTAAGGACTACAACCTTTAGACAAATCAACCTACAATGTACAAGTGGTTTCTCTAAGAAAACAACTCAACATCGAGAGACAAACTCAAATACAACTTGAACTCTTTCCCTTTAGCCATCCGGCGCAGCAACAACCATTGCGGCAAGTTTTCTTACTCCCTCCGTTTCATAATGTTAGTCCCATATACTATTTTGGGCGTTTCAAAAAGATATACCCATATTGAATATATTTCATTTATAACTTGATTTTTTTTTTGAATTAATAATTTGTGAATTAATGACATGACTCTAAGTAAGGAAATCTTTACCTTAAATTATGCAATTATGACTTGTGCTTTCTTAATAAAAAATTAAAAAAGTTAAATAAGATAAACTAATTATGAATTATGTTGTACTTTAATGTTAGATTCCAAATATATTTCTTTTCTTATTTTATGTATTGATTCTATATGGGACTAACATTATGAAACGGAGGGAGTAAGTTATTTTTCACTAAAAGTCACAAAACTAGGATAGATGCAACACAAACCCACACGTGAATCATGGAATGAAGAATCAAAATAAGAATTTGGGTTCACTTACCGGCATGCAATGTAAAGACATGCAGCTTGAACCTGTTCAGCTTTACGTCCACGCACAAAATTTTTCTCAACAGCTATCTTTAATAAATGTAGACACTCATCAAGACTTATCATATTATAAGTAAATTATGAATATCAGCAACAGGATAAATTCTTTACAACTCACTTCATAAAATCGTACAGCTGGTCGTGCTAAGAGGTCTCCACCACCCACACCCAAGTTCTCGGCCATGTGAATAATGTAGTCATACGCTGCAGTAAATAAAAATGAGAGGTTGAGATCATATAAATATATACAGCAAGCTTCCAATCCCCATCCAACCCAAGGTAAAGGAAACAACACTACATCAATACCCCCTGGCCTGGCACACCTCAGTAACTTTTTCTTATTTCTTAGGGAGCGGTGAGGATGGAATAGTGGCATGTCAACTAAATAAGCGCCAAAGTTTAGACCGCTCACAGTAATTCAGAGCCAACCGAGGAGAACTTTAGATTTTGTGGAATGGGTCATGGTGCATTCGGAAAAGTATGAATACAATTACAGAGGCTATCCACAAAAAGAGGATCAGGAGGAACAAACGAACTTAATCAATGCTACAATTTTTCAATCATACCTAAAGTCCATAGAAGTAGTCTCAATCCCCAACCTTCAACTGCACACTTATCATACTGCTTGCAAAATTTTTACACAATAACACTCCCACTGCCTCAAAATAGTAGACCACATAATTCTGAAGTTGAAATGTGTCTACTTGTTGTCTGTCAAATTCTAATCTTTCCTTCTCAAAAGAAAAAAAAAAGGGGGAGGGGGGGATTTAAGATCATAGCGCGGAGAATAAGGAGCCCTCAAAAAGAATACAGATGAGAAATTGAATAGAATACCTTTTTTAACATAGGACTTAATGCCTTATATACTGCATCAGGTGAAAAGGGGAGCGAGATAAAAATTATAAACCTGCTCTAAATGTTTCACAGCTTTTTTTTAACATTACATTATCTTTTAATGCACATCAACTCCATATATATTTTGATAAGTGAATAGCCAAGTTAGCAAGCATTGTTAACCAGGCCATATAAGGACTAGTCAAAATTAAGTTAGCAACCATAAGGACAGGAGACATCCCGTTCCAACCTTGATATACGAAAAAATCCAGAAACATGCTTACATACGTTAAGAAAGAGAAGGAATTAGCCTACCCATAGAGCAACAAAGAAGCCAGCTACAGAATATTATCCAGAAATTACTACTTCCTCCATTCCTTTTTAGTTGACAGATTTAGACTTTTGATACAATTCATGACCTCTACTTTAACTAGCTTTTGTAATTTATAATTATGGTAAAACATATTCATGTAAGACCTTGTTGGACTTGTCTCAATGAGTCAATGTATATTTTCATAATATCAACTTTATATAATTTTATTTATAAATCATTAAAGATATTAATCATTGAATTTGTGTGTAGGCAAACGTATTAATTTATTTTTTTTAAATGTCAACTCAAAAAGAACGGAAGAAATACATTGCAAAAGCATAAACTAACACAATCCAACAACAATATATTTAGCAAAAAAATCCACAAAGTACATTAAGAACAACCAAGTTTGGCAGTAACAATCACATCAATGTGATGCTAGCCACTACACACCTCTATTTAATGTCCTCTCCCTTGAAACTGCATTCTCAGTTTGTACAGTTTTCACATAATTCCCAGCCAACTGGCTCTGTAACATAGAAAACCACAATGTTACACCAAAGAGTAATAATGTAATATATAAACAAATAAAGCAACCAACTCCTCTTAACACAAAGCACCAACCTGCCCTGCTGCATTTTTAACAAAACTTGGCTCATTTGAATAAATATCATGATCAACGACCTTCCCACAAAGAGTACAACATCTAAGAAAAACAAAACAAAACAAAAAAGGAACAAAATTAAGATATAATGAGGATACAAACCCAAATACTTTAGTATACATCAACGTGTGACAATTGCGCAATTACATTACACAAATTCTATAGGAGCATTCTTAACACATATAATTCTTAACTTCTCCCACCTCAAAATTTATTATATCAGTATCACTATCATGGCAAATAAGAGGTCCAAAACATCAATAAATCACAAACTATGCAATACTCTATTTTAAGTAATACAAATACAATACTAACTTCCTCATACTCGCTGCTCGACCCACATAGTTCACCACAATTCACAAAGTATTATCCCCCCCCCCCACTCCCCACCCTTTCTAATCTTAAGTCCAAAAACATGTACTGTATAACTTTGATGTGGAATGAAGAGTCTAAATAACATATAATCCAATTTCCAACACAAACCATATTTAAAACAGGTCATCTCAAAATTCGAAACCCGAAAATAAAATTAACAGGCAAATATATAAGACCAAACAGAAGGGTTTATAGAGGATAAGTGAACTCACACATAACCCAACTCGGTTGTCTCAACAGGCTGACGTTTAGAGCAACTGTTGCAAAACAGCAGGCGAATCATCCCCAAAATCTGAATGATCAAACACTTTCAAATTAATCAAAACCCAACAAATATATATAGCTCAAATTGAAAAATCGCATTAAATTCTTCTCAATTAAAAATATGTATTGCAAAATTCTAGCAACAAAATCACTCGTTAAAATTTCATAGCTTCGGTAATTAAAACCAATAGTTCAATAATCCACCCTAGAAAAACCCTAAATTTGATTGTACTGACAGTAAAAAATTAGCGATTATCAGTACAATGTGAAATTGATATTCTATGATTAAATAATGAAAAGAAAAAAAAACCAATTACCTAGGAAGGTGCTTCAATGGAGGAGAGAAAGCTCCAAAGCCGCTTCAATGGAGATTTCCGAGTACCCTTTAATGGAGGGAAGGAGGGGCTGTAGCCGCGCAGCGTAAACGTTAAACGGTTAGAGGCTCCAAAAGGGGAAAAAAATTAAAAAAATTACGAGTAGGACTGTAGGAGGCTGAATATAATAATGTTAACCGTCATATCTTTAGATAGCAACAAGGCCAACAGGTTAGAATTCATTCTCATTTAAATTTTATTCCTCGTGTTCTTTCAAAAAAAAAAAAATAATTCCTCGTGTTCTTTCAAAAAAAAAAATTAATTCCTCGTGTTCTTTCAAAAAAAAAAAGTTATTCATCGTATTTCAATACAGTTGTGAGCCTGTGATTAGATTTTGGGCTCAATCGGCACCTCGGGTTGTTAAGTGACGCTTATTTCAACATACGATCGAATTTGTAAAATGTTGTCTTACTTTTTTTATTATATGTATTTTAATACTTATATATTGTACGATTGGTATAAATTTAGTTATTTCAACATATAATCGAATCTCTGGGGTTTTTTTTTTTCAATACTCTATTTTTAATTTTTAACATGTGATCAAATCTAAATTATTCAAATTGTTAACAATTTTGTTATAATTTGACAAATTTAATGTAGACATGTCATTGAGCGCACCTAACATTATAGTTGATGTTATCCCATTCAATTGATTATCCCTCAATGGCTCTACCTAGATATTACATTCATTGTCATCAAATTTTCCGATTCTTAAAAATTGCATTGGGCATGTAATATTCAATTTTAGATTTGGACCCAATAATTGCTTATTGGATTGGAGTGAAATTGATCATGATGTTTGTATTGCAAGCTGGAAGAAAAATGTAGCAAAATTTGAATGTCATGCACATATAGTTTGGGTTTCTATGAAGCAAAAGAGAAAGCAAGCACAATCAAGAAAAACCTTTGTATCACACATTTACTGTGCTTAAAGTGATTGAGTTTGATTATTATACTAGACTGCCAGAGTATGGATTGAAGGTATTTGTTATCAAATGGAAGACGTAATTGCTACTGATTATTGTGTCGAAAAATGAAAGATAAACCCCCAGCATTTTTTTTACTGGAGAAAAAGAAACAAGAGAGATCTTGAGTTTACACTACAACCACATTTGGGCCATAGAAAAAATCCTAGCAAGAGATGGCTTTAACCTCCTAATACATCATTAACCAAACATGCACATTGCTGAAGTTTTCAGTTAAAGGGCTAGCTAGCCAACAGGCATTGGTTTTTCGAGCAGGCCTGCAGTGATTGTCTCTGCATGTCTGGCTGCTGCATCATACATAACACACACCAGAGAAAGATGTGAATTAAGGGAATAAGGGTACACTTAAATAATTGATAGAAGAAGAAAATATTTCGGACAAAAAAGCCTCACCTGGTGCACGCTGAATTAGTTATTCAGCATCCATCCCCTGGGTCATAGTGGACAGAATGTTTCCATTCTCAGATTTAGCATCAGCCCCTACTTTTCCTCTTGTATTGTTGACATAGCTGGGCTCATCGTCGTCTGAATATATAACTTGATCAATGACCTTCCCACAAATAGTAAACATCTAACAAAACAAAAAAACAAAAAACAAAATTAAGATATAATGAGGATACAAACAACAAACCCAATTAATTCAGTATACATAAAAGGGTGACGATTGCACTAATAGTCTAATACATGACTCAAACTCTATGGGAGCACCCCAACCTCAACACACATAATTCTTCACTTTATCTCAATATCATGGCAAATTAAGAGGTCCGGGACATCAATAAAACATAAACTCTGCATAATTCTATTTATGTCATAAAAATACAGTACTAAATCCTCACACTTGCTGCTCGAGCCACAAAGTAATATCCCCCCCCCCCTCTTTTCACCCTTAAACCGAGAAAAATAAACACATTCATTATATTAGTACATTTATAGTAACAAATGCACTAATATGTTTCTCAAATTCGATATTGAAGCATCATTAGTGAACACAATAATAATGCGAACTGAAGCTTCACTTTTTCCCATCAGATTTCAATATTTCATCAGCTAAGTATCTAGGCAAATTAAGAGGTCCAAATACATGAATACGAAACAAACTCAATCAACCAATCACATTACATTTTTCATAATGCACTAGCATACTAGAAATGCTTTTAGCCTGGTTAGGACTATAAGAAACCTATGTACCATAAGAAGAATATACGGAATAAGATACACAACCAATAAATAACACCTCCTTATTTTACAATAGGAGGCTCTCGAGGTCTAAAACATGTAAAATTGTACACCAAATTACAACTTTGATCTAAATTCTAAAATAAAGAGTCCGAGTAACATATATCCCGATGCCAACAGATACATGTACACAAGAGTTCTTTACAACGATCGATAACCATGGAAACAGACAAGTGCAGCACACAAGAAATTAAGAGTTTAAGAGCATAAGTAAACTCACATGAAACCCAATGAAGTAGTCTCAACCGGCTGACGTCGAGTGCAACTGCTACACCAAAGTGAAGCCATCTCTGTTGAGCTTGACAGATTAAATAAATTGATACCAAAACACAAATTTAAAAATGTACCATAAAATCATCAACAAACAGTATTTTCTTGAGTTTGAATTCATGATTGATTATACTTCAATTTTTGTATAATTTAAGTGCTTTTTCTAGACAAATCATGATTTATTCTGCTTTATTTAAGCAAAATATACATCTCATTGTGCATCATTGATCATATCAGATTAAGAGTGACCGTAATTTTGTAACCAAATCAATAATTCTTCACATATTTTGATACCTCATTACAAAAAAAAAAAAAAAAAAAAAAAAAAAAAAAAAAAAGACTAATTAAGTTTTTCCAATATGATCCATAATAATTCAATTGTATATAATGTTTCAATTCATAATAATTCATATTTTGATACAATCTAACGTATATAATAAAGAAAAAGAATGAGAGGAAGAAAAATTACCGATTATGGATTTATGGGGTTTTGAAGATGCAGATGAACAGGGGTTTGCGGTGGATTATGCTTGACACATTGGAACGAAGAACAATGGTGTGTCAGTGTGGCCGGAAAACTAAGATGATTGCTTTGAGAAGCAAGAGGATGGCGGTTTTCCGGCGAAGAAAAGCCGATCTTCCGGTGACGAGTTATCAACTAAGGAGGGCTGATCAAAAAAATCCTGTGTAATACTTCGTATGAGAAAGTTAGGATTCAGGGCCAAGGCTTATACGAAGTAGGGTTTTATATGTCATACTCCATAGTCCCATACATAACATTTGTAGTATATAGATAGCCCGTAATCCCGTATTATATAATACTTAAACAAATAAACAAATTAAAATACTCTTATATACGAGAAATATAATGAAACTCTGTTTTTTATTTTTTTTAGCGTTTTATTGACCTTAAAATGTCAAATTTCCTAAGAATAAGGTTTTTCTATATTTGTAATGTTAGTTTTTTTTCAATTACATCGCTTAAAAAACTCTTAAATTTGAGATACAAAAAATCTTGAATCTTGAAAATGATAGGAAATTACCATCATCTTATTAATCAGTCTACCACTTGACTTCATTACTAACTTTGAGATAAGTTTCGAAAAAAATGATCCAAACTTGGGATATAAGTTCATACGTCCTCCATTCGTAGTATACAATCTTTTACTCCGTATTTCATAAGAGCACTATAAAAGTACACAATCCCATCATTTGGATTGTAACCAGGTCTAATGATGTTTGAGCCAAAAGGTAAGTATTCATTTACTAAAGAAAGATCAGCTTTCGATCAGAAAATGTTTACCATCCATCTAAATTTGTTGCATTATCATTTACTATATAAAAGATACAAAAACACTTGCGTGGACCTGGTCCACAATAATATTATTGTGGACCCGAAATCTATACACACGCAACTGATATTATATTGAATATAGTGATCATTATTTTTAACATAGTAACCTTATTTTTAACATAGTAACCTTTATTAAAACTACTACAACGTTTAATAATATTGTGAACTTGAAATACGACGTTATTACACTAGTTTTAGCATAGTAGCCTTTATTATTCATATTGATTAGTATATAAAATATTTCATTACAAAAATATCCACTTACGCCTATATATTAACAAAATGATTTTTATTTCAACATAGTGACTTTTTTAAAATTATAGTGACCCTTTTTTTTGTTAATAAAACAACCATACTTTCTCTAATGTTAGTGGTCCACAATAAATTAGTGTGAACCAGGTCCATTTAAGAATTTCTATAAAAGATATCGAGTTTATTATCATCTAACAAAAAGAGATTTAACATACCCACATTTGGGCCATTGAGAAAATCATAATAAAAACTAAAAGCAGGTAAAACCAAAGATTTAACCTCCAACTATTGATCAGACTTGCAGGACTAAAACACAGGTCTTCAGTTCACGGGCTAGCTAAGAGGTATTGGTTATCAGAACGCGACTGCAGTGCTTTTTTCTTCTTCTCGGACTGCTGGAGCCCTTTGAATTCCTTTTTCAGCATCCCCATGCTCAAAGCAGAAAGAATTTTTCCACTTTCAGTTACAGCAACTTTGATTTTTCCAGGCTCGGTTTTACTGATACTGTCAATGTTCTCCTTGTTGACATCCATAACGCGGTTCTTCCTTCCAGCTGACATTGGAGTTTTGCAGGCAGATTTAGTTGGTGTAACCATGCTAACCGACAATGGCTTCTCAGTCATGCTTGAACATTTGGTTGGTGTAAGTGTTGGACATGGGACAACATCAATGTCACCAACTACTGCTTCTTCAGATACAACTTCATTGTCCGGTAGAATGTCAACTGGGCAGAGTTTTGCAGTTTCGATGGCAGAATTAATCTCTAGGGTCTCCTGAATCACATCCTCCTTGTCTTTCTCGGATCCTGTCTCATCAACGGTGTTTTCTTCTGATTCTTCAATATCGTCCTCATTGGCTTCATCAGAACCAGGCATCACTTGAGAAACTGGAACATTTCCTGTAAAAAAAACATGACATTACTGTAAGTCTCAATTCTAGAAATTACTCATATCCATCTACGGTTGGTAAACAGGCTAAAGTAATATACCTTGTTGCAAATTTTCATCCACATTGGCCAGTGGGACCTCAGTCTCATCCAAGTCCAATTTCACCATTCCCTCAACCAATGTTTTTTCCTGCAATTTGACAATAATAGAAGTCAGTATTCATAGGTAAATAAACTTTTTGAAGAGAAAAAGGCAAAAAGAAATTTCTTAAAACTCACTTGTAGTTTCTCCTTGTACATCCTCTTCAATTTTCTCAGACTTTTATGGTTCAAAGGTGTCTTACTTTCTGTAGGAACACGTGAACGAATTTGAATAGTTGATTCAGTGTCGAACTGGTTGGCAAGAAGTTCAGCTAGGCTAACTTCAGGCTTTTCAACCCAGTCTGTAGCAGAATCAGCAGTTATGTCTAGTTTCTCAAGCTGGCTTTTTTCAGATCCACTGTCCACGTTGGCTTCCATGCTCAGTAGATCAGACACCTCGTCATCTTCTGGCATCTCGTATTCAGACCAGTCAGACTCATCTTCTGTACAACTACCTTCACTTTCCACATTGGTTTCCAGACTTGGCTTATCAGCTGATGTAAACTCAGTATTAAACTCTTCAGACACCTCGTCTTCTGCAGGTTCAGGTACATCAGAATCAAAAGTAAATGTGACCGCCTTTTCAAGCTTGGTGTTTCCAGAATTGCTATCCTCGTTGACTTGATCAGCTTCAGTAGTAGACTGACAAGCAAAATCCTTGGGCATTTGACCTTCAGCAGGAGTAATGGCAAGGTTCTCATCGAGGCTCTCTGCAGCAGAAACAGGAGCACTGGCCAGGTTCTCGAGCTGGCTGTCTTGAGAGTTTTGAACCGTGATAGTTTCCAATTCACTATCAGCAGAACCCAATTTCAGGTCCTCGTCTTGAATGGCAACGTTGGCCACTGCTTCAGTCACCTCCAAAGTTTCATGGCTCTCATCTTCAGCAACCACTGCTTCAGTTACCTCCAAAGTTTCATGGCTCTCCTCTTCAACAACAATTTCATTGTCTACTTTAGCCACAAGATCACTTGATTCCGTCAGATTCTCGACATTGAGAAGATCGTTGTTACCTACAGGTTAAAACGGAAATCAGAATCATATGTTAACACATGCAATCACTATCTTCGCCGCAATTGATACTGCACAATCTTCAGAAATGAGTAGGTACTTACTGTTACTGATATCATCATTGTTCTCAGAAAAAACTGAAACTTCAGAAATCTCAACACTAGAGATATCCCATTGCACTGCACCACCTTCCTCATTCTGAGTACTTGGAGCAGCTGGAGTTTGATCAGCTACATCATTCTTTCCTTGGTCTGTTTCTTCTACGATCCTCTTCCTTGAAACGCGGCATGATTTTGTTATCAGCTTGGAGCTCGGTGGCTCTTCTCTACTGATTTTCATTGTGGTACGTGATCGACGAGCACAAGATGAAGTAATTCCTGACATCAGAGGGGAGCTTGGTACTTGAGTGTCACATCCCATCAGTAACTCTTGCAGACCTTCAACCTATAAAAATGCAACAATCAGAAAATTTATTAAGTTTAGAGATAAAACGTAGTCATTTTGGCCTCCAAAAGTCAGCTATACAAAAAATTAGAAGAATGGTTTAGGAATTAACAGCCAAATTAAGGTATGGCAGCAAAAGAAACTTACAACTTCGAGGGATTCAAGCGAAGCAGCCATTGCAGCATTGGTAGTATTGGCAGGTTTCTTGTTTCTCTTACACAGAGCTTGGAGGTCCCTTCGGCTGAGGCTGTGGAAGTCCACCTTACTGTCATTCGACATCTCGGTAGCTTCTTCTTGTGCATCCAAATCAATGACTTCTTGCCCATCATTGACCTGCTGCTCTACATCCTTTTGGGGTTCACTTTGTCCTTCAATTTCTTCACTAACTCCGGAAACCACTTCTGAAACTTCCTTAATCTCACCTCCTAAACAAGAATTAGAAACAAAATTTAGGCTCTCAGAGATCAATAGCAGTAAATAAAATCCTAAAAATTTCAAAAAAAAAAAAAAAAAAAAAAACCATTACCAGGAAGCTCACTGTTGTCAGTAACTTCAGATTGCTTCTTTTCAGCCTCAAATTCAGCTTCCATATTCTTCTCCATATTTGTCTGGATTGAGGCTTCCTGAGATGCTCTCTTCCGAGTGGTTCGCGTTGCCGGAGTCTTCCTTGCATCAGTTCCTTCCACCGCTCTAGTCCTTGTACTACAGCGAGTTCTTGTGGCTGTGGTCCGGGGTGCGTAAGATGAGTTGATCGCTGATCTTTCAGGGGAGCCCTGGGTTTCAGAATCTGGTTTTGCCAAATATTCAGCTAGTCCTTCAACCTGCACCATTGAATTATAATTAGATTCAATAAAAGAAAATATATATTGAATTGCAATAAAAAAAAAATAAAAATCCTTACTACAAATTTAATTTAACTTAGATCAGGATTTAATTTCATTTCTAGCAAGCTGACAATCCAATATCAACTTATTACATTTAACAGCTCCGAATTCCTATTATAATGACATGTTTTCATTCATACACTAACAATATACAAAGAGAAGACATTGTATAAAAGCCTAATTTTAAAAATTAGTCTTTCTGCATTCATTAGTTGAAACTTGAACGCATGAAATGTATGCAACACACCAGAATACTCCGTATTAAACATCATAAATCATTTGATTCAAACCACTAATTCTGACAATTCAAAAATCAACTTGCTACTAAAAACTACTGATATTCCAGATTAATCATCTTCAACATCTACATACTCGAACAGCTCTGAAATTACAAACATCCATCTGCTATTACACTATCCATCAACATAACATTACTTTAATCCAACGATTGAACTAATGCTTATAAAATTAAATCTGGATTAGTTATCTTCTTCACACTTGCAATTATCCGATTTACGATTATTAACAGATTAAAAATAAGTCCTCGAACATCTACACATTCATTTCAATTTAATCTTAACAATTATTGAAATCCAGTTTCATATAATTTGAAACACACAAATTCATCGATTACTCAAACATCAACCGATCAACAAAAAACCACAAACATCTCCACAGTTAGGTTTAATTAAATCCAGTATAACAAATTCTTCACAAATAATTCATCAAATAACTAAAACATATAACGATTCAGCAACAGCATCATAAGATCAAATCAAACAATATCAAATCAAAACAAAACCCTAGAAAACGAGATTAAGCAAAAACTTACAGTAGGAAGCGAAGCGAGAGCATCAGCCATGGCAGCATTGGTAGTATTAGCAGGAATGTTGTTGAGTTTGCAAAGAGATTGAAGGTCACGTCTCTTGAAGGTTTGGAAATCCATGGATTCTGGAAAGTTCTCTTGAACAGAAAATTGAAGATGAAAGAAGAAGAAGAGAGAGAAAATTAGGGATTGAATCAATCAATGTAAGAGAGACGATGATAAATGGTGGTGGCTAAGAGATGTGAGTTGTGGGGACTTTATATACGATGGAAGAGAGGAGATTTGTTCAGGGTAAAACTAACCGTTAGAGTGTGAGAGAGCGGAAGATTTTGAATTTGAATTTTGTGTGATTATTTTATTATTTTTGTAATCAGGGTTTGTATGCGATTTTGTTTCCTAAGTGGTATAATTGTTTCATTGGTGCAGAGAATGTGGTTCTTGGGCCTTGGGTATTAGGGGAGATGGATTGTGAGATTTATGACCCAACTTAATAATGACGTGTGGTTTTGGAGAGACATCTGAAGGCTGAAGCTGACCTAGTTACAGAGAGATATCGGAATTTATGAAATTGATTGACTTATTTGACTCTTTTATCGTATTTTGTGATTATCGTAATTTTAGTGTTGAATAGACCCAAGGTCTAGCTCGAACCTAATTTGTTGAGTATTGACTTAAATAGCGAGTTTTATAGAACGACTAAAACCGATTAAAAAGGGATCATATAGTTAAAACCCGATAAAAGAGAATGATGCCCAATGATAAATTTGGCTCAATTTAAAAGGTCATTGTTGCTTTTTAAGAGCAATTTCCATATATAAATAAATAAATAAGGACTCTTTAATTTCTTTCTCATATATGATTATAAATTGTTGAAATCATCTATCCAATATTTTTAAATGTGAAATTGTCAGTAAGTTATATCTCAAATTGCAATTTATAGGTAGATGGACTAAAATCACTAGATAGAAAATGTAAAAGTACGAGTATTTTCATTTATCAGTTCACAAGAAGTCAAAGGGAATGTATGTAGATGTGTCATATCAATCACACGTACATTGTAAATTAGTACAAATGCAAGCATTTTCAATGGTAATCTTAAAGCTTATCTTGCCACATCAATAATTCAAGCTAGTATATTTTGTAGCTTCAAAGTGCTTCAATGGTTAATAGTTGCGTATTGTAGTTTGGAAGAAAAATAAATAAATGAAATAGGTTTTCATGATACACAAGTCATAATTTTAGTGGGTGATGTTATCTTAGAAAAATCAAGCAATGTAGCTTAGCTAAATCAAGCTACGTCAACTTTTTCACTCTAATGGTAAACTACATGCTTACAATTTTAATTACTTTGCAAGCAAGTCCCTTTTGTATACCATTGGCGATGCTCTTATACTTCGTACATAGTTTCTTAGGGATATGCTGAGCATCTAACTTGTATAGACTAGCTTAGCAAGATACAAGTAAGGCACAACTTACCATTAAGGCTTCAACTAATGTTTTGGTAATCATAGTTTTAGTTTGATAGTATAAAGGGATAATGAGCTTAGAATATTTAGCATTATTGGGTAGTCATTAAGTTCTACATAAAATACTGGAATGTAAAATTAAAGATGTGTGGAAATACCAGGTGGTTGGTCTTTCAAAATATTATTTTAATTTCATATATAGTTACTTCATCCTTCGGAATAATGGAACACATCCATACAGGACATTTAGCAGACATTAAGCAAACGTAAACAAGGTTTCAGGACATTATTCTTGCTCAATTTAAGACTAAAAGGTTCATAGAAGTTCAGTCAAATCCAATAACTTCAGGGTTGATAAAGCACATAATGGCTTACACGCCCTTAACGATAGGTATAAATCGCCATGGGCTCCCTTTAGAAAGATCTAGGCTTACAGCAATTATCAAAAGATATAAAAGATGTACATAGCTCCCCAATTCTTCAGTTGCTTTCAACAACGAACAGTTGTAGGTTTGTAGTCAATCACAAGTACCTTGTCCAAGTGAGCAAGGAAGAGGTTAGCAAACTCAACATGCTTCGGGTGTGAAACATACTCTGCAACGCCTTCAGTGCTCCCAAATGAGGACTCAAAGATATGGGTGAAACCCTGATGCAGGTTCTCAATGCTTACATCCTTGCCCCTGCAACATCATTCAGCAGATATATTAGGACCCAATTCCAATCCTGTGCAGGTATATGAATATAGCAACACAAAGCTGAACAAATTTATAATGCAATTATCAAAGGCGTTCAATCCAGCTAAAACTTGAGTGTGGCTATGCAGAGAGCCAGCTGAATACCCCCCCCCCCCCAACACACACACACACACACAAAGCAGTTCCAGGCTTAGTGTATATTTTAGGGGCCAAGGAGAACCACTTATGTGGCTATTCACATAGAAGAATCGTTAGGAACATGATAGAAAAATCTTCCTTGATACTTCTCCGCTACAATTAGCCCCTCTGCCTTATGCACAGACCAGGCTTCTAACCTGCTGAGCACATAGTAATATTGGTGTTGCTTTCTTTCTGGTTTACTATGCCAGGGACTTCCCCATGGTTTCCTCGGCTTTAACTTTTATTGGTTTTTTTTACCTTTATAATGCAAAGGTCTTGTAGTATTCTCATTCTTTTGTGGTGGCTCTCTGCCATACTTTGGAGGAAAGCATTAAATCTTTTATATACTCCCAAAAATGTAACATTAATCAACACATAAACCTTCCCTAATTAAGCTTTATCATCCACAAAGTATATGATATACATTTGATGTGCATGTTATGATGTGAGGCTGTGAGCTACCAGCTATGTCCTATTGTCTCTGCACAGATCATGTTACTAGAACTTAGAAACAATTATAGCCTAAAACAATTTAAGGGGCCAAAAAAAAAAAAGATATTGCATAACCGAGCAGCAAGTGGCACCATATAGTACTTCAGCAAGAGCATTGAGCTATTGATCATAGACTAGCATGGAAACTCCCCCTTTCAGAGGCTATTTGTGAGCTTGTTAAGAACTTCGAGAGCTATCTGCATTTGCAGAGGCTCTTTGCCATTCAGGAAGCAACCAAGGTATACCTTATTAATCTATATCTATACTTAGTATTTAAAAACTATAACCAAGGAAAACACATGTCTCTATCCTATTACACTTCAATATCTTTTTCTCTAACAATATCTTTTTCTCTAACCTAAATGCCGCATTTCTTCTTACACTATTAATTAATTTTTTATTACACTATATTTCTTTAATTCTTTCATTAAAATTATATGCTTCATCTTCTATATACACTTCATCTTCATCTTTATCTCCCCTCTTCAATTCAACCTTTTGTTTTTCTCTCTTTAATTTTAACCCCTCCACCTTTATTTAATCCCCATTTTCAATTACAATTCCAAAAATTAAATTTTTTAATCATATTTTTGTTCACACGTTATAACCATAATGGTTTATTGATATATCTTAATTCATCTTTCAATTCAATTTTTTATGAATAACCCGTGCATTGCACGGGTCAGAAGGCTAGTTTTTTAGAAGACACCAACCCTTGTGGCCCTCCAAGCGAGTCCATTATTGCAAAAAAAAAATCCAGCTAGCAAAGAAGATTAGGTATCAAGAATTTTAAGCCAATTGACTGTAATTGTAACTTGTTAAGCATTGTTCTCTTCACCTTATTTTCACTTATTATAATAGCTAAGATAAGATAATATAAGAGTCAGGTAAGATGATATAAGAGTCAATGAGTTCAAATGATATATGATAACTGGATAAGACTTGATAAGTTCGGATTAGACATGGGTTAATAGTTACAATAAGGTTTACTGACCCATTATTTGAGACCCGTAAAGTTTAAAAAGGTCCAATAAATAAGATATGATAAGTTCGGGATAAGTAAGATAAGTAAAATTCGGGTGTAGAGTACCTTAAATCCATTTCAGTATATCGGCTATAAATGCTATTCCTACTTCACTATCTCTTATAGTAGTATCACAAACCTCTTTGGGTTGAGAGTGAGGGATAGCTCAAGTGGTTAGAGTTTTCCTCCAGGTGATCCTGGGATCGAATATCACCCCGGCCTTGTAGCTCTCTAAAAAATAAAAAATAAAAAACTCTTTGGGTTTAGATTTCTAGCTTGGAGCTAATTGACCTTTCATCGAATACGACATTCCACAAAATTCATTACATATCTAATTTCTTATCAAATTATATAAATCGCATGTATGAATAATTGAGTGAAACGAAACAAGAACCCTAGTAAATTACAAATCAAAAATCACTGACACTGATAATAATCACAAATTTCAAACAGGGCATTCACATAAACTATTGCAAGCTATAGATCATACTCCAAATTGAAGATATTCAACCAAAACTAAGAGAATTAATACTCAATTTCAAACCCTAGGTTTTCCATGGCAGATCAATATCAACGAATTGGAATGCAAATAACAAGAAATTGAAAAAATTGAAGGGAAATGAGGTACCAGTGAAAGGCTTTCATGGGTTCAATGTGATTGACGAGATTTGCATAGCCTTTGATGAGATCTTCAATTTTATCAGGTGAAATGTCATCTTTGAACTTTGCTAATAGTACATGCTTCACCACTCCCCTAGCCTCCTCCATTTCTCACTCTCTCTTCTGACTTTGTGTTGCTCTTTTTCTTTTCAAGTTTGATGATAGATTGAAATGTCTATGACATAATATTGCCATGACACTTTGCCACTAATAGAGCTAATCAAAAGTAGCCCGACCCGGTTCGAGTGGCCTAAAATGGGTTTGGGTGAAATTGAGAGTTTGTCTGGTTTGAAAATTGTCCGAAAAGTTCGTTTAATAGTCCGACTGGCCAATCCTAGCCTAAAAATATCTACGCAATATTTTGGGTCTGACCTCAATTTTCGCAGGCCGAGGGGAAGGAGAAGAAGAGTTTTCGTGACCGCCTAATTTTTTAGGCAATCTGAATTTGAAATTTTAGTTAAGATTTTGCCCGATTTGAAAACGGCCAAAAATCGCTTGACTTGGCCGAAATATGTAGGTTAGGGGCTTAAGGTATGTTATGTTTACCTTATTTTCTCTAAGTGAAGATACTTTAATTTTTCAAGACTGGACTTTTATTAGAGAATTTGATGGATGGGAATGGGATTCCGTGGTTGTGCGGCGGCGATTTTAATCTCGTGCTCATGTCGGAGGAGAAACAAGGAGGGAGGGTGTTTAGTGTGGAAGAGGCGGATATTTTTCGAAGGGCAATAAGCTACTGCCAGCTAGATGACTTGGGTTTTATAGGCCACAAGTACACATGGACCAACAATAGGGGAGGAGTGCGTAATGTGCAAGAAAGACTCGATCGATTTTTGGCGAATCAAGCTTGGCGTGACTTATTTCCGGGGTCTTTTGTCTCTCATTTGTCAAAAAGAAAATCTGACCATATCCCAATTTTGTTGTGCATTCGTGATACTATAAACACCCCGAAGAAAAAGAAAAAAAAGAAACAATATCGCTTTGAAGAAATGTGGCTAAGGGAAGAAACTTGTGGTGAGATTGTAGCGCAAGCATGGGAAGTAGGGGGAGATATTTGCTCAAAAATTGCTTTCACCTCAAATAAACTGAGTGCGTGGAGTAGGAAGAAGTTTGGTGATTTCTTTAAGGAGATGGAGGATTGCAGGGCTAGAATGAAGACATTAATGTCTGAGAATCAAACGTAGGAGGTTATAGCTGAGATGAGAGTGCTAGATGATCGCATGGATGAATTGGAGAGTAGATAAGAGGCGTATTGGAGGCAAAGAAGCAGACAAGATTGGCTAAAAAATGGGGATAAAAACACAACCTTCTTTCACACAAAAGCAAAACAAAGAGCAGAGAGGAATAATATTGTGTGTATCAAGAATGAGCTGGGAACCGAATATAAGAAAGAAGAGGAAATTTCTGAAGTTTTTGTGGATTATTTTGAGAACTTGTTTGCCACAGGTAACCTTATTGATCCGGAAGCAGTCACGGCTAAAGTTGAGCCAACCATTTCTGAGCGACAGCAAACCATGCTTGCAGCAGCTTTTAATGGGGAAGAAGTTCGTGAAGCTTTGTTTCAAATGCACCCTACTAAAGCCCCGGGTCCTGATAGTATGTCTGCTATTTTTTTCCAAAAATTTTGGGATATTGTAGGAAATGATGTAATTGCTAAAGTACATGACATTTTGAATAATGGGGGTGATATAGGTTCTATTAATCAGACTCATATCATACTAATTCCGAAAAAGAAAATTTGTGAGTCTCCTGTTGATTATAGGCCTATTAGTTTGTGTAATGTGATGTATAAAATTGTCACAAAAGTACTTGCAAATAGGCTAAAGAAAGTTCTGCCATCTATTATTCATGAATCCCAGAGTGGGTTTGTCCCGGGAAGATTGATTACTGATAATATTCTTGTAGCCTATGAATGTTTCCACTATCTCAGAAAGAAGAAGAAAGGGAAGAAGGGGTTTCTTGGGCTAAAACTTGATATGAGTAAAGCCTATGACAGAGTTGAGTGGGGCTTCCTGGAAAAAATGATGAGTAAACTGGGATTGCCGGAAAATTTTGTGAATATGGTGATGAAATGTGTGAGCACTGCCTCTTTTGATGTTCTTGTTAATGGTCAACCGTCGAGAAATTTTGTGCCGAGTAGGGGGCTTAGGCAGGGTGATCCACTCTCACCTTTCCTGTTTATTATGTGCGTGGAGGGCCTTTCTGCATTACTACGGGATGCGGAGAATCGGAAGCTGATCCATGGTATTAAAATTGGTAGGAGTGTACCTCCTATTTCTCATCTATTCTTTGCGGATGATAGCCTCTTGTTTGTTCGTGCGAGTGAGGAGGAGGTGGAGAATGTGCTTGACATCCTCTCAACCTATGAAATTGCTTCCGGACAAAAACTGAATATGGATAAAGCCGAAGTTTCCTTTAGCCGAAATATTGAGCCGGAACGGAAAAACACGCTTCAGATGAAGTTATCTTTTAAGGCTGTCGAAGGACATGAAAAATACCTCGGGTTGCAACATACATTGGTGGTTCGAAGAAGAGGGTTTTCCAAATTATTCAGGATAGAATCTGGAAGAAGTTAAAAGGATGGAAGGAGAAATTCTTATCACAAGCCGGAAGGGAAGTCCTTTTAAAATCTATTGCTCAAGCCATTCCCACATATGCTATGCAATGTTTTGCCATCCCGGTTAGCATTCTTGATGAGATTGAAAAACTGTGCCGGAATTTTTTTTGGGGTCAAAAAAATAATGAAAGGAAGATGAATTGGGTGGCATGGGAGAAAATGTATGTTCCAAAAAAATTCAGAGGCCTTGGGTTTCGAAATATGAGGAATTTCAACAAAGCCCTCCTCGCCAAACAAGCTTGGAAAATTCTGACGAACGATGATTCCTTGATGTCAAAGGTCCTCAAAGGTAAATATTTCCCGAAAACATCGTTCATGGAAGCAAAAATTGGTCAAAATGTGAGTTATACCTAGCGTTTGATTTTGGGAGCCAGAGAAGTTCTTGAGAAGGGGCTTAGGAAAACTGTTGGTGATGGCTATGCAACCCGTATTTGGGAAGACCCTTGGATTCCTGGAATGCCTGGCTTTAAAGCTATGTCTCAGCGGAGGGAAGATGTAAGTGAGTTACAATATGTTAGAGAGCTCTGGTGTGACAGGAAATGGAATATGCAGCTCCTCAATGTTACGTTTTCTCAGTGGGAAGTTAAGGAAATTTGCAAGGTGATGATTCCGTTGTTCGACAGGAGGGATGCTTGGACTTGGCATTTCTCGAAAGATGGAAGGTATGAAGTTAAAAGTGCCTATAATATGCTGACTTTGGATAGGGCTCGTGAACAAGCTTCTTGTTCCATGGGTGCCCCTACATTTGATTGGAACCTCATATGGAATGCTAACGTCCCACCGAAAGTGAAGATCTTTGCTTGGAGAGCTGTCAGGGAAGGTGTTGCTACTCGCCAGAATTTGGCAAACAGAGGAATGAATGTCGACAAGATTTGTGCAATGTGTGGAGTAGAGAGTGAGAGTGTACTTCACATGATTGTATTTTGTAAGGAGGCTAATCTGATATGGAGATCATCGCCGCTTCGATTGGAGGTAAATCACTTCGAAGGCACAAGCTTTAGTGAGTGGTGCAGCAAAGTGCGTGAGAAATATAAGGAGCCTCACTGGTGGGATATCTTCTGGTGTACTGTTTGGGGATTGTGGCTTCGAAGAAACGGGTGGGCTTTTGAGAAAAAAAGGAAACCTTCTATGTAGGTTATTTCGAAGGCTGTGAGTTTAGTGGCCGAATTTGAAAAGGCAAATGAAGCTAGTAATGTAGGTGTGGAGGGTCCGAAGTTTTCTGCTGTTTGGAGTGCTCCCATTGCTGGCTCGATCAAAATTAATTCAGACGCCGCCATGTTTCCCGGAAATCAAGTGGGATTAGGTGCTGTGATGAGAGATTTTGAAGGTGAGGTGGTGGCTGCAACATGTGAGGTTGTAAAGGGGACGGGCGAGGTTGATGTGGCAGAAGCTTTGGCAATGCGCCATGCTCTGAATATAGCTATTGAGGCGGGGTTCAGGAACTTATTGTTAGAAACCGATTGCTTGAAGCTCTTCAGTGCCCTCGTTAAAGGTAAAGCTAGCCCAAATAGCTTTGGATCAATTGTTGAAGATATACTGCAGCTCTCCCTTATGTGTGACTCTTGCTCTTTCTCCTTTGTCAAACGAGAGGGCAATAAGGTGGCACACAGCCTAGCAAAGCTGAGCAACACCTTTGAAGGTCTTAGAGTTTGGTTAGAAGATTTGCCTACTGTTTTGTATGAACTGGTTTTGGCCGATTTGAGGCCCTTTGTTTCTTAATTTTATTGTTTGATTGCTTTTCGTCAAAAAAAAAAAAAAAAAAAAAAAAGATACTTTAGTTTTTAAACTTACGGTTGGGGGTTAAAAATTATACAATCCATATTAAATGAAAGACTCAATTAATTGAGGAGGGCACCACGTGGCATATAGGCTTGTTTAGGAACATTTGTAATACATAGTATAGAGAAATTTGTTTAATAATTAGTTTTGAATGTAGTATAGAGCAATAATTTATAGTTTATACGAGTATATTGAGAAAGACCCCATTGTATTAAAGAAGAAGAATATGATGATAAGCAAAAAAAATTAAAAAAAAAAATCTTATATATATATATATATATATACATAAAGGGGAGTTTTTCCCCAAGTTTTTAGAGAGCCACGTAGGATTTAATTTTCTTAGCGCACCATGTAGGATTATAAATTTAAGTGGTAGCCAATTAAATAAGAGATTATTAATTTCTTTTACAATTAAATATTTCAAATGCCACGTAAGCAAAATTGGTGAATGAGATTTTAAAGTTTAAATTAATTAAGTACAAAATATTATCTTTTGATGTCAGGAATTTTATCTAAATATATAAGAAATTTTAGCACATAAATATATTTATAAATTTTTAAAAAAAAAATTTAAACAAAAGTATATATATATATATATATATATATATATATATATATATATATATATATATATAGGACAATATAGTTTGGAGTTGATTGCTCCACATTTGCCACATACTCATTGCAACTTATGCTTTACCATCATCATCTTGTTATTGTTTAAAATAAGCTCAAACTAAAGTTAATCTATTACAAACTACTAAATCAATGACAAAGAATATACACTATAAAATGATTGCATGAATAAGAATATGATGAGTACAAACAAGATAAGGAGAGGGGAAATGGAAAATTAGAGAAGAGGGGGGGGGGGCAACAATGTTTGGAAAAATGCAATATAAATACAGAGTATATAATATACGAAGTATGTATATAATGTACGAAGTATGTATGTATAAATTGCTCGTTATATGTATGCATAAGTTTTTATGTTATTATTTCAACAACTTAGGTAATAAATGAATTCGAATAGAATTTTTATCATTCATGAATTAATATTGCTAAGCTTCATTCCACTTTGTTTGGGTTTAACTAGGTGCATCTGTGCATGGTTGATCTTTCTAATTAAATTTTGCTTTAGATTAATGAAACATGAGACATTAAGCAACATATACAAGATTTCAGGACATTATTCTTGCTCAATTTATGACTAAAAAAGTTACATAGATATTAAGTCAAGTCTAACCAAATTCAATAACTCTAGAGTTGAAAAAAACACGAGTATATAATGGCTTAAACGCCCTTAACATTAGGGATAAATTATCTCGGGCTCCTTATAGAAAGATACAGGTTTACAGCAATCACAAAAAAGATTAAAAGATGTACTCAATTATACCCAGAATTCCAATTAGACCAAACTGTCTATAAATATGAGATGATTCATTTTCACCAATAATAAAAACAAAATAGTTTCCCCATTCTTCATCTTCTTTCAACAACGAACAATAGTAGGTTTGTAGTCAATAACAAGTACCTTCTCCAAATAGGCGAAATAGAGCTTTGCAAATTCAACATGCTTCGGGTGTGAAACATACTCTGCAACTCCTTCAGTGCTCTCAAATGAGGACTCAAAGATATGAGTGAAACCTTGACTCTTGTTCTCAAAGCTTACATCCTCGCCCCTACAACATCATTTAGCAAATATTTATATATAATGCAAATGTGGAATTTATTAAAAGAAATATTGATAAGTGGCATTTATGCCACTATTTAGATCCTCTAATCGCGGTATTTTTCTACGTTTGTCCCTTGTTTGTACCCCTTTTGCTCAGTTTCTCCCTTTATTATGTTTTTGTGCTTTTTCTCGTGTTTTGTAGGCTTTTGGAGTTGATTTTAAGAGAATGAAGAGCTTGGAGAATTGGAGTTCATTTGAAGAGCTACAAAGGAAGTTAAGGAGCAAGCAAGCAAGGCCATGCGGACAGCGCGGGTCGCGCTTTAAGAATGGCGCGGGCGCGCCAAACCCAGCGCGGGCGTGCCTAACATTGGGGTCGAAAATATTGGAGGCAGAATGTAGGCGCGATTTGGGCGCGGCTTAGGCGCGGGCGCGGCTTAGGCGCGGGCGCGCCTAAGATAGGCGCGGGCGCTCAAGGGCCTGAACTCCAAAACTAACCTTTGTTCACTCTTTTAGCCATAACTTTTGATCTACAAATCGTATTGAGGTGATTCAAGTTGCATTGGAAACTAGACTTGAAGAGCTTTCCAACGGTAGGTCGCACGCCCCTAGAAGTCTCTTAGAACAGAAGTTATGGCCGTTTGAAAATGAATGTCGCTGTCAGGCCAATCCCAGTGCGCGGCCGCGCAGGCCTCTATCGCGGGCCCGCACGAGCAGCTACTGGTCTTTTAAATGCTTCTTCCTCTCCTCTTTTTGGCCAAGTTTTTATGGTGGGTTTCTTTGGGGTTTTCTCTCTCCTCTTTGAGGGGTTAAACCCTAACATCTCTCCATCAATCTTCACATAAATTAGGCTTAGATTTAGTTTTAATCTTTGTTTTTATACTTTGTAATGTAGATTAAGAGTAATTTAGGGTATTTTAGAGAGAGAAAGTGAAGAGTTTCAATGGTGGATTGAAGAAGATGAAGGTACAAAGTGACATTGTTTTGGATTCCTTTTCAATACTTCAATGAGCATTCTAAACTCTATCTCATTTATTGTTCTTTCTTAATTTCTTGCTTGATTAGAGTAGTTGTTTAGTTTAATTTCTTCTCTTTGTTCTTCTTGTTGGGTTTTGTGTTAGTTGTTCATGATTAGTGAGTAATTCCCTTTACTAAGGGATTGGTGATAGCATGTGGTGAATCTTGAATGTATTAGGCTAGACAAATGTTGGTTATATGTGATTAAATATACCTTGTAACCATGTTTTACTAATTACTCCATGTGAATGGCCAATCATGTGTTGTAATTGGGTGGATTGAACTAAGTTATGACGATAGTGTAACTTAGGGATATCCATTAGGTGATCGATTCTATGCAAAAACCTTAACTTTCATAGCTTATGACGATAGTATGAGCATGTGTTAAGTTGGGAAAGCCTTTGACCCCGATAGGTGGTTAGATGGTATTGTTGGTATTGCCTTATATGAGATATTTGGTTTGCATGTAAACTCATTTCCATTGCCTAACTTTATTGAAGATCATTGTCATGTTTGACCCTCTCCCTTGGTGTTAGTTTAACTTAATATTAATCTCATTTTGTTTATTGTTCTATCCATCTTATCTCTTTGACCTAGCTTAATTGGTGGTGGTGTTGATAGTGTTTATGTCGTCTTCGTGGTTCGACCCTCTACTTATCACTAAACTTGTTTAGTGTGGGTGTAGGTTTATAAATATTGTTTGGTTGAGGGTAGTTAGTCCAACGACCTAATTATCCTTCACCAAATATCAAGTGAAAAGTTTATAATGGCAATTTCAATCGTGTGCAAGAATGTGAATATAGCAAACATAACACTGAACAAATTTATAATGTGTGAAATTGTTCAAAATGTTATTTCAAATTATGTAATACGGAGTAGCAATTATGGCATATTATAAAAAGAAATATCATGTGAAAAGTATTGGCAGTTTAGCATTTATAAAATAATTTAAAATATATTAATCTTTTAACCACAATCGTAATAAATTAATATCATTAAACTCTAAAAAATTGTTAAAGCTTTTATCTAGTGTCAAAATCATACAACTGAATTATTGTACAATAGATCTTTTTACAATTTATTTTTAATTTTCAATTAGTCATTTTTTTTTCCTTTGTAACAATAAGTCACTTGTTATAGAATATTCTAAGGGATATACACCAATTAGTTACGGTAATTTCAAATAAGGGTGTCCATTATTCTGATAAAAACCGAAATCCAATCAAATCCAAATCGAATTATAAATTCGGATTGGATCCAAACTTTAATTCGGATCGGATTGAAATTTTTTGAAAATTTGAATTTTGGATCGGATCGGATTGACCTTGTTTGGATCCAAAGAATCGAATCAATCAAAATATGAAACCATATTTTTTTACATATAATTAATCATGTAGAGTTATGTTGATAATTACATTAATATAAATTATGTAAATCTGTGTTTTCAATACTTGTATTAATCATGTACAACTATGTTTTCAAAACTAAGATTTTTATAATTGCATCTTCATTTTATAATTACTTTAGGCCCTAAAAATTTGCAATGTATTTTAATTTGAATTTTTGGATCGGATACAAATACCCAAGATTTAATTTGGATTGGATTGGTAAGAAATGCGGATCGGATTTGAAAATTAAAAACCAAATTTTATTTCGGAACAAATTGGATTTGGGATTTGGTCAAAATCCAAACCAAAAACCGAATAGACACCCCTAATTTCAAAAAGGGTAAACATTTCACAAAATCGACTTAGTAATGTTTGCTTACATGCGTTCCAAAAAATCACGCACGCATCGGGTGCATAAAAGGATATATGATATTTTAAGCTAAAACTTTACTCCAAATTAAAGATATTCAACCCAAATTAAGAGAATTAATACTCAATTTCAAACCCTAGATTTCCCATAGCAGTTCAATAAAAAACGTATTGGAATACAAATAACAACAAATTGAATGAAAAAAACGCAAAGAGAAATGTGGTACCAATGAAAGGCTTTCATGGGTTCAATGTGATTGACAAGATTAGCAAAGCCTTTGATGAGCTCTTCAATTTGCTCGTTTGAAATGTCATCTTTGAACTTTGCTAGTAGTACATGCTTCACCACTCCCCTTGTCTCCTCCATTTTTCTTTCTCTTTCTACTAAGTGTTGCTCTTTTTTTTTTTTTTTTTTTTTATGAAATGTCTATGACACTTGTGCCTTTATTAATAGAGTTGATCAAGAATAGCCTTACCCAGTTCTAACCTGTAAAATAGTTTAAATTTTGAAATTTTGGTTGAAATTTCGCAAATCCAGAACTGGGTTAAAAACGTCAGCTTAATTTGGTTAGGACACATTAAAAATATTTGTTCTTTTTAGCCAATAAGTCAAAGGTTTCCACTCAGTCAAAATTTGTACACAAGCATTTATGGTAACATTTATAATTTTATCAAAATCAAAGGATATCAAAATTATTCAAATATCTTACTTGTATTCAATAAGAAAATAACCCCATTCATGTATCAATATTGCTATGGATTCAACTTAATTTGATGTTAATCTGGTCAATAACTCTATCTTTGTATCGAATTTAGAAATTTTCACACATCGTGTCACTTGCATGTCCTTCAAATAACATGTGTTCGAACATATGTACAACATTAACACGTTAGTGAAGTGGTAGTTTTTTCTATTGTATAAGACACATTTATTTCACAAACATTTTTAGTAACATATATCATTCATTATATCAGAATCAAACAATATCAAAATTATATGGCAACAAATTAGCTAAGTATCTTTAAAATTTGATCCATATAAATATATCTTTCCATTATTGTAAAGAATCCAAATTATTAATATTTCCATACAAATAATATATGAAGTGCTTTGTACCTAGTAACACAATATTTGAGAACGTAAACGAACAATTAATTTTTATTAGAGCTGTCAAAACTCAAACCGACCCAAACTCACCGACGTTATTTGAGCCAAAAAAAAGAGGGCAGGAAGCATTTCTCTACAACATTTATCAGAGCCAGGTTTCGATCCTGGGACCTGTGGGTTATGGGCCCACCACGCTTCCGCTGCGCCACTCTGATTGATTGATAAACTCCCCTCTCAAAAACTATACAATCTCAAATAAAATCAAAATCCAAAAAAATAAATTGTCACAAGAAAAACGAGCACGAGTAAAATCGTCCGAGTCAACCCAGGTAAAACTCAGAACCGAGTGAACAGAGGTCTTTCTTCCATTCCCAACAACAAGCTTCTTCTCTTTAGGAGAGAGAAAATCTCACACAAACACAAGAGAGAGAAATTAATTTCAGAAGAAGAAGAATTTGCAATTTGTTCAAGTTTTTGACGGTTTTCGATCATACGAATTCGTCGGAAATAAATCCCAATTTGGTTGATTTGCCGAATCTGAATCGATTACAAACCCTAGAATTTTTTCTGATTTTTTTTTTTTTTTTGAAAAAGAAAAAATCTATCCAGAAAAATCAAAGATGATTTTTTTCCCATTTTGAATGGAAACCCTAATCATCTTCTTCCTTTTTAATCAATGGCGTCTTCTCCTATTTCCCTCACCACTTTCCGCTTCTCTCTCTTCTTCGCCGCTGGTTGATCGTCCTTTGATCAAATAATTTCTTATTTTATTTTTTTCTGTGTAAAAATATTGAAAATCCGCCATTTTTGTTTGCTGTAAAGCTTTCTTAGTATACCCTGTTTTTTCCTTTTTTTTTATTTTTATTTTTAGTTATGGGGAGCTCAGAGTGTGGTGGGGTTAGAGATGGTGGGGCCGGTTCGATAGTGTGGGTTCGAAGGCGAAACGGGTCGTGGTGGCCGGGTAAAATACTGGGTCCGGATGAACTCTCTGCTTCTCATCTTATGTCTCCTCGATCTGGAACTCCTGTTAAGCTTCTGGGCAGAGAAGATGCTAGTGTGTAAGTAATTTGTTCTGTTATTCTTTCTGTTATTTATGTTCATGTTAATTGAATATTAGATTGAGTTAAATTGGTATTTTTATATTAATTTTTGGTTATTGTTTTGCTTTGGTTGGTTTTATAATTGTTTTTTATGAATTGGGTGCAATGTAGTTTGTGTATGTTGTGGGATGGGGTTGGTTTAGTTATGTAGAAGAGGAATGATTGATTCTATGAATGGAACTTTGTATATTCTGACCGCCACGAGCTGCTAATTTGGCCCGAGTTTTTATGAAGTACTAGCATAGAGCTTGTGAGGTGCCATTATAGCTATATGAGATTGTTTTAATTCCTAGGGAGAGAGCGGTTTTCCTTGTTGAATATGTAATGATGTTGCCGAGAATGTTGTTTAGTTTAGGGATTTAGGGTCTTTGGAAGGAAGGGAGGGAATGTGGCTATGTGAGGAGGGTAGGGTTACTTGTGGGTTGAAAGATAGATTGAAGCCTAGTAGTTCTAACTGGCGAGTGGCGTTTGTTTGTGGGTAAGTGGAGTGAATCTTGGCAGTAGGCTGTATGTTATTTTTGAGCTGTAACATCCCGACTTATCATCTAGGGACTATTGGTATCAAATTGCCGTCGACCAAGTTGCAATGGGAAGGTATAGTGTTAGTAGCTGTTTGTGTGCTAGGATAGGAGGTGGGTTGAGAGTCTTTAGTAGGAGGCAGGGGGCAAGGTTGGGTTGATATCCTCATTAGTAAGAACTTGATTTGACAATCAGTTCTAGCTTTCCACTGCTAAGATCATAGACTTTGAAGACACATCTTTGTAAGATCTGCCTGAAATTTCAGTGATGCACATTTGTTAGTAAGTTGGGAAGAGACTTGTATATTTCTTATAAATATCTTTTTTGCCCTGGTTTTGCTCTGAGGAGGACGGACCTAAGGACACTGAAAAAGCTTTTACTGGCCAATACACTAGTGAGTAGTGACTGAACTAGATATTAGTAATACTCTGAAATCTCTGTAGTCGGAGTGTCAAACACATGCTCACCAACTTGTCCGGGAAGAGTGAAAGCTATCTTATCCCTTGAACTGGAAGCAAGAAATTTGCAGGAAGTTGAATACAGTTGCTTTGGATTAAGGATAACTGTTTGTTTTAAAGGAATTATGAAAATTTGTTTTCTTAGAATACTAATCTCCTTATCTGATTTGCTAGTTTACTTCACCCACACCCTTCTTATGTCGAGTTGTCAGTTACTTGTGGGTGGTCAAACACTCGCAACAAAATGTGTACATACTTGTTTAGTGCTTCAATTGATACCAGACTCCTTAGCCTTCATGCAGTCACTACCCTTTCTATCTATCTCCATATCTATGAGGTTAGCTAAAAATATTTGGACTTCCTCTGCGGCTCTACCACAAATGACTGACAAGTTGGTAGTACTAATGCACACGTAACCACGTAAGGCCTAAACATGCTTTGGTTGGTAAAGTTCTCACAGAAATAGCCGGTATACTATTGCACACTTAAGACCTAACTGTGCTTTGGTTGTTGAAAGTCTTGTGCCACTTGTGGGAATGCTATCCTTTAATATATATGATATATGATGGCCCTCTCATATAATTATTCCGCTGGTACTCCAATATTCTAAGATTTACCTAGTGTTGTAGAAATTACTTTTCCTTCTTCAGTTCCTACTATCACTTGCTGGTATGTTTTTTAAAAACATCCATGTTCTATATTCCTTTTAAGCATATTTTAGTTTGTATTTCCTTGTCTTAAAATGCCTGCTAATACATGTTCAACCTGACTCTAAATTCTGGCTGGCATCATGTTATCTACTTGTCTTGTGTGGTCTAAATAGGTGGGTGGTGCGTAGTTACTACTGTCATGAGCCTACACATGTATCTCTAGTTAATTTTTAGAACTATTATTATTTCTATTACTTCCTGCTGTGTTATATTCATAGGCATGCATCTTATCAGGAAGGCAAATGCTGAAATTCTGGTATTTGAACAAACTGATCTCTCTTTCATTCATCAAGCATTTTTGCGTGCTCTTCACGTGAGTGAAGCAAATATGTTGAACAGGAATTACAACACTGCATTTCTTCATCCTGATTTCCCATTAATATTTTATGGATATTTTCTCAGGGACTGGTACAATCTTGAAAAATCAAAGCGTGTGAAGGCATTTCGATGTGGCGAGTTTAATGATTGCATTGAGAGAGCTGAAGCCTCCGTGGGACTTCCTGCAAAGAAACGTGAAAAGTATGCACGGCGAGAAGATGCCATACTTCATGCTCTTGAACTTGAAAAACAATTTTTTGAAAAGAAATATGGGAAATTAGGTAACACTCATTCCATGCGAGAAAAACAATCAGATTCTGAAAGAAAGGACTTAGTTAGATCATCTGGAGTTCTGGAAAATGGTAATGGGAAACTTGGAAACCATGAATCAAGTCAACTTGGCAGGACAGTTGATATATCTAAGTTAATGGAGAGAAAATCATTTCCCTTGTACACCCACAAAGCTATAGATGGAGCTCATCCAAGTTTAGAAGAGAGTGGCACTGATTTGAGCCGTCATGTAAGAGAGTTGCATGCTTTTGGCCTTAAGGCTGTGGCTACTAATAAAATGCTATACACTTCAACTGTGTCTGAAGAATCTAATAGAATGGCAGTTGATGGTCTTGCATATGCTGTCCCAACAGCTGATCACCGCTTTGAGAATTCTAGTTCATCTGATTCTAGGAATTCCCTTGGCAAGCGGAAGCGGTCACTGGATGGATCTGTTGAGGAGTCTCTTCCAAAAATGAATGATAGGCTGAATTCCTTTGTCAAGGTCAGGCATGATAATGCAAAATTTCATTCTAGTTCTTTGCATCCTGATGTGCAAAGAAAGGGGCTTCCCATTGCTGGTAGTCATCGTTCTATGTATTTTTCATCCGAGCCGCGTGAAATATTTGTTAACAAGCAAGGTAGCCTGATAGAAGCACCAATTACCCAGCTTGAGGTGGGCACCTGCCAATCTCAGCACAGCGCTTTTGCAGAAGTGTCTACCTCTGGATCATCAGAAGAAACTGAATCTGATTCATCTGGAACCCGATCTTTAGAAGCAAATGTTGAGACAGGGGCAATGCTTTCAGGTAGTTAAACAATTTTGCTACTTTCAAGAGTGCTCGCAATGAGCTTCTTATTTTATTTTGATTTTTCATGTTTGACTTGGCCAATTGCTACAAATGGCTCGGTCTATTTTTTCTACATTTTCTGGATTTAAGTGGCATTTTAGACATTCTCAAGTTTATCTTTTGTGCATATTTGACAGGTATGCATGTCAGATGCCTCTCAGCTCTTGTGACTACATGCCATCTAGTGCTTATCTGGTGAATTGAATGTAATTGTGTAGTGTGAATTGGACTACATACCCTGACTATTTTACTAATTGTTTAGTGCTCGACTTTTTTAAGACTGTTGTAAGAATGATTGTGAAGCATTGTTAGATTTACTAGTTTCTAGTTCAGCAGTTCACATTAAGTCTGGTCTGATTTCGTACTTGCTAGTCCGGGCTAGTAATTTTTTCTGTTGAACTTATATATGCAATCTTGAAGCAAAATTATGACCTCATCTTCCTGATTGCATTTGGTCCTGATCTAATTGGAGGATACACTTTGTAAGAGATCAAATTTTGAAGAGCCACTTGAAGGCCATTTGAAGATTAAAATCAGCAGTTTCAAGTAGAAGTAGGACTGTAGGAGTATGGATATTTGGGGGGTGGGGGCCGGGGTTTGGGGAGCTAAATAACTCATCATTTGATGTCTTGCTCTATTTTGATCCATGTGTCCTTTACAGTTATTGATTTTTGTGATTTAACTGTTGTTATTTATAAGAGATTCTGTTAATCCTGGATTTAGTACACTAGGTCTTTGCATAGTTACTTATAATCTGAACAATGTGTTTGTTGTAAAAACTCTAATTTAGTAAATTATTAATTGCTTTGTTCATTTGTAGCTATCATCCCTTGTCCCCACTACCAGTGGCTTAAGTGGTAAAGTTTGTGCAATTGTCTTGATGTGCATTTGGAATTTTGCTCTTTAAACACTTTGTTGCAGTGCGACATAAGCATGTGATTACTTAAAGATTTCTCTTTTTTGTATTGAAAATTATCCCACAGCTTGACGTATCTCAATTTGGTGGTTTATAATACAACTGAGTTTTGCTGCTTTTTCAGATGCTGAAACGTGCATCAGGGCTCAGCCAAGAATACTTGATAGGCTGCAAGTGCAAACGGGTCATGAGAGTACCAGCAGTGATGATTCTGAAGATGGTGATGAGAGGTCTGAGTTATATTTTCATGATCCAAGTCGTGCTGCCGCAGTCTCTAAATGGCAGTTGAAAGGGAAAAGAAATGTTCGCAATATCAACAAGAGACCTGGTGAGAGATTCACTTATGGATCATATCTTGAAACAAGGGGTAGGTCAATGAGCCAGAGGGCACCAAGCCATAGCTTGATTTACTCTCATAACAATGGCTATACCAATGACACTGATTATATGGAGGATGACTTTGACCGCCATTCACAAGGATTCAGTAAAAGAGGTTACTTGCCATCACAAGCTGCGGCCAGAAGGCAAAATTTCACCGGCCAGAATATGAGTGATTGGGAAGAGTTGACATGGGGAAGGCCTTTGAGAGGATTCTGGGAAGATAGAAGTGGCTACTTTAATCCAATGTTTGGTGGCCGAAATGGGCATGATTTGCTAATAGATGTAGACCTGAAGGTCCAAGCAAACCGTCAAGGCGGTGAGCATGTACCTTGGGTGTCTTTGATGAGCAGGTTAAATGGGAAGGCAATTATAGGTCATCCTATCCAAATCGAAACCCTTGAAGATGGGTCAACAGATATTATTGTATCAGCTTGTGATGTATATGGTGATGTAAGATATGACTCTGATAGAAGCAAAGTTCCACCAATTTGGAGGACTGCCAAGAGGACGGCCAATTTTCGAGTGCCACGTCCTCGTTCATCTTCATCCCAGATGGTTGGCAATGAAGGTTCTGATAATCAGAGTATTCATCAGTCTATGAAAGTAAGTTCCAAGAAGTCACATGCTTCAAATTCTGTTCGTAAAGGCGGAATTTTGATGAAAAAGAATCATTCCACACATGTGACCAGGACTCCTCACGGGACGAAGAAGCTTTCTCGAAAAGTGAATTCATCTTCCAATCAGAAGACAAAGACACTGTCTTCCATTGGCTTTGATCAGAAGTTCCCTACCGAAAAGAAAGAGGATGATGGTGATGGTGTGATAAAATCTGTGATTTCAGGTCCCCAACCAGTGGCCTGTATTCCTGTCAAACTCGTTTTCAGTAGATTACTTGAGGCTGTTGGTAGGCTGCCTTCTGCACCTGATAAGCAAGGGGTTTCAAGTGAACAGCAATAAGGAGAGAAATCCCACCCGCGTAGGTACTCTGTAAATTGTAATGTGGGGATGAATAATCTATATACCATTTTAATAGTCGATATCTTGCTAATTCTTTCGCGATAGAAAACAAACCGCATCAGTATACATCACCTGCATCTGGAGCTTAACGGAGTCTTTGCTGTCTTCGGAATACTGGGATGGAGATGATCACTTACTGGTATATGGCTTCAGATGCATGTCTGATAGTGAATAGTGATAGTCTCATAGAGAGGAAAACAGCTACCCTTTGTTCAGTAGGAAGTTATACTAATACTCAGTAATCAGTATTTAAAGAGAGGTAGAACTTTTAGTTTTGACATGAAAAATGTAAAGTTTAATGTAAATGCTTTCATATCTTGAAGCATACATTCCTAGTTTTTACTTATATGATAGCTTTTAGCTAATGTGTAACATTGGGGTTATATTTGAATGTGTTATTTTGCACATATTCTGGGGAATATATTGATGTATAGTCTGTCAAAATTTTCAGCACAATTTAAACTTGCCTAATCATTTTAACTACAGTTTATGGGAACATGATGCTTATGCCTTGGAACTAATATTTGTAATAGGGGAATAACTGAATGAAGTGGGGAAGTGAAGACTCATACTGAGCTGTTTTGCTTAGCCTAACCCTGATTAATATGATAAGTCATTAACCATGAGTATAATGAAAGTGATCAAATGTGTGCATTGAATACCATTTTTTTTTTAAAAAAGTGCATAGTGTTAGAAAAAAATGGAGGATTAGTGACTAGAGTTTCTAGGCACATAACTTAATGTTGACCCTCTGATATAACATGGTTTACAAAATGACTATTAGAATACAAAGAAGAGACCAATTCATTCAGGTTGTTTATTAAACCATTCATGAACATGCATGTATTGTCCTATTTTTGAGTGAAGAAGAATGCAAGGGGAATAGTTGAATTATTTTAAATTTTTTAAAATTATAACTTAAAAAATATATATAATAATATTTGAAGAACAAAGAAATGAATCTAATAAAATTTAGACCCCTTGTAGAAAGGTACTCCATCCGTTTTTAAATATTTGCTCCATTTCTATTTTTTGCACTATTCATTTATACTACTTTGACTAATGTTTGTGATTTATACATAAGAAAAAATATAGTCTTGTGGGCATTTGTTGCAATCATCTCAATGAATAGATTATTAATTTTCAATTGTTAGAAGTTATACCTATTGATAATTAAAGAATTATTGATAAAAGATTAGCATCGTCATGCGTGTCCAAGAGAAATGGAGCAAGTATTTAAAAACGGAGGGAGTATATAATATAGGAAAAATTGTCCGGAATAATCCGACCTTTGCCTCATCCGCCCAAAATAATCCCACCTATCGATTATTTTTTAATAATCCGACCTTTATACCTCTCCCGCTCCCAATGGTCCCAAGTGACTTGAAACCGGCTAAACAAGTTACCATTTATAATTTGGAATTGTTTGGACATGTGTCACCACATAGTTGGTTAAAAAATTAATTAAAAAAATTATTGAAAAATTAATTAAAAAAATTAATAAAAAAAATTAATAAAAAAATTTGGAATCTGGTTTGTGCGTGGTGGATTTGCAGCGGTTTGAGGGAGAGGGAGGGGGTGGTCAGAATGGGGAGGGAGAGGGAAGGGAAGGGATGGTCGGAAACGGGAGGGAGAGGGAAGGGAAGGGGTGGTCGGAATCGGGGAGGGAGGGGGAGGGGGTGGTCGGAATCGGGGAGGGAGAGGGAGGGAGGGGGAGGGGGTGGTCGAAATCGGGAAGGGAGGGGGAGGGGGTGGTCGGAATCGGGAAGGGAGGGGGAGGGGGTGGTCGGAATCGGGGAGGGAGAGGGAGGTGGTGGACGGAATCGAGGAGGGAGAGGGGAGGGCTGGTCGGAAACGGGGAGGGAGAGGGAGGGGGTGGACGGAATCGGGGATGGGAAGAGAGATGGTGGCCGGAATTGGGTAGGGGAGGTGGGGCTGCCGAAATTGGGTAGGGGAAGGGAGATGGTGGCCGGAATTGGGTAGGGGAGGTGGGGCTGCCGGAATCTGGTTTTAGTTTTTTTTTTTTTTTTTTTTTTTTTTAACAAAAATTCTGTTTTTTTTTTAATTTTATTTTTAATTTTTTGACCAATCGTAGAGTGACACGTGTCTGGTAACTTGTAATAACAAGTTATGTGACCGGTTAGGATCATTTAAAGCGGAAGAGATATAAAGGTGGGATTATTTAAAATAATCCAAAGGTCGGATTGTTATTAGCGGACAGCCCAAAGGTGGGATTATTGCGGACAATTTTTCCTATAATATAAGAAAACTATGAAAATGAATATGCATAAGTGTCATATAGTGACTTTATCGCAACTCGCTCATACTAGTTACATTTGATCCTATTTCATTTTTTTTTTTAGTTTTCAATTATACTAAAGATAGATGTCATGACTTCCAATCAATGATTTAAAATTAGTTTAAAGATTACCTTATTGTTGGTTTCCGGAAAAACAAATCTCAATTATTCTCGCAGTTAATTTCCTTTTTTTTATTGTGCGTAGCTTACATCCTCCCCTCTTTCTTCACCTATATACATTATAATCAATATGTATATATTACAATAAGGATAAAATGTTTTAAACTAGTAAAAAAAAAAAAAACAAAAATATATAATTTTACATAAAAAAAAAAAAAAAAGTATTGGTGGATCGATGAATTTTTTTTTTTTTTTTTTTTTTTTTTGAAAACCAATCGATGAAAGTTAATTAGTAATTAATTAATTGGTTTAAAAAGGAAAATTTGTCAAATAACACCTTTTATAACCCTTTTGTTGGGAAGAAACACTTTATAATTTTTGTGTTTTTCGTTAAAACACACCTAAATCCAGTTTTTTTTTTTTTGCTAGAACACACCATAGGGTGGTTTTAGGGGGATTGACTCGGTTTTCCGACGTTGATTATCACGTGCCAACACCCTTCCTTTCTTTTCCCCCTTTTTTCTCCAATTACTTTCTCTTTCCTCAAAACCACCAAACCATTACCTAGCCAATCCAGTCGCTGAAACTGACACCACCGCCTAGCCAACCCAACCACGCACCGAAACCACCACCCACCAACCCTAAGCATCTCCATAAACACCCATAACCACCTCATAAACAACCCCAAACATCTTGACAAAAACCCTTAACACCCTAAAACAAACCAATTGAGAGAGAAGAGGGTTGATAGTGGTTTTCCCCCCTTCATACCTCCAATAATGATGTTCAACGCAGGGAAACTGAGCCAATCCCCCTAAATCGCCCTAAGGTGTGTTCTCGCAAAAAAAAAAAAAAAAAAAAAAAAAAAAAAACTGGTTTTAGGTGTGTTTTAACAAAAAAAAAATTATAAAGTGTTTTTTACAACAAAAGGGTTATAAAGGTGTTATTTAACAAATTTTCCTATAAAAAATTAAAAGAAAAGTTTAAATTATTAAAAACATGTATCATACACCGTACAATAATTAGAATACAGTTGTACGTTAGTATTTCTTTAGTTGTTCTACTTTGACTTGTGTAGATACAAACCATTACAACTTTGACTATTAGCATATATATAATTAACTATCTTCGAATATAAAATTAAAAAAGCTATATTTTAACAGTGTACATTGAGAAAAGCTCTAGCATTTTACATTTTTACACAATAATTTTTTTAATTTAATTTTCCATATTTGGGTAAAAAAAAATGGTTAAAAGAAGTTTTGTAAATAGTGTCAAAAGACAAAATGAAATCGCTATTAAAAAAACAGAGGGAGCAAGATTTACTTAGACTAGAAATTTAAATGAAGAGGAGTGAGTTTTCCTCATCTACATGTCTCTCGAAACACATTTAGTCTTAGATCTCTACTCATGTCATTTAGTTTATCAAATCAAATCAATCAATCTAAGTAGTATATGAAGTTATATTATTACACCATGTCTAAATAATCACAAATCTAGTTGAAAATCAATATTAATGGCATAAATTAACAAAATTAACAGCAATAATCAACAAAATTTTCTTGAATCATAGGCATTGTATAATTGTAAATCTGCCTTAAAAAATAACCAAGAAAATTAACATTTTTGAAAAAGACAATTTTTTTACTTTAATTTATGTTATAAAAAAAAAATCAAATCAAATGAAAGAGTTTAATTTGAACTTAAATTACATTAAAAAAAAGTGAAAATATTAGAAATTGAAGGCATTACTTACAACAAGGGTCAAATTGGATTGTTAAAAACAAAGCAATGACATGCAACTTTGAATTCATATCTGATAAATGGATTTAGATTGTGCGGAAGCAATGAGAGATACAGAGGTAGAAAAGAGAAAAAGTAAAATTAAGAAAGCGAGGAGAGGAAGTTGAGTAGAAAAGGTCGATGAAATCAAGAGATTGAGAAAGAAGATGAGAAGAAATGTGGAATAAGGAAGAAATAGAGAAAATTGTTGGGAGAAGAGAGAGGGAGAAAGAAAAAAAGTAGAAAACTATAAGAGATAGAGAGCGTGTGAGATATCACTGGCTAAAAAGAAGAAGAAAAAAACGGCAAGAAGAACCATCAAAGCCGGTTACTTACCCTTTTGGCCAGAGTTCTCTCTCTCTCTCTCTTTTTTTTTTTTTTTTTTTTTTTTTTTTTTTTTTTTTTGTGACGTCTTGGCTAGAGTTCTTGTACCAAGGTAATGATGAAGAAACCCCCCTTTTTTTTTTGTTACTATGAGTATTTTACTATATTGTGTAAAATAAATTAAGATATTTTATGACAAATTTTCCACTTTTGATTGAGCGGTAAACCCTTCATATATTTTTTCTCTTAAAATCCCGCTTTCTTGCTCAAATATTAGGGATTTATCTATTAAATAACACTTTAAAAGAAGATTATTACAAGATACTAATGCTCTCTTGGCAAAAATAGTAGAACATCAAACTTTTAAGGTAACATATTTTCTTGACTTGATAAGTTCAAACACAAAAAAATAAAAGAAAAAAAAGGAAATTTTGTTAGAAAAAACCATTTATAACAACTCTTTTGTTGGGAAAAATCTTTTAAAAATTTATTGGCAAAAAGAAACCCGATTGTAATTTATTTTTGTTGAAGACAACCAAGACTCGTATTCCGACATTGACCTGGTCTTTTCCGGCGTTGACTCTACATGTGCAGGTCACGTGACCTCCTTTTTACTAATCTCACCCAATTTCTTCTAATTTCCGCTAATTTCCCTCTAACTCCCTCGTTTTTATTTTTCCCCCTTTTCTTCTAATTTCCCCTATCTTCTTTGTTGAATTGAAGATCTAACAAGGGCATGATTTTTTGAATTAATCGCAAAAATAGTTTTCGGGAAATAAATTTGACCAATGATACACTAACAGAGTTATTGAATTGTTGCCCAGTTCATCATATTTAATTTGTAGGTATATTAAAAATTAGGGTTTTTTTGCCCCTTTTTTAATTTGCGCTAATTACTCTTATTTATTTCAATTATGCAGCATCCATGGCTCAATCCGTTTAACTTCTTTAAACAAGACGCAACTTCTACGCTTGCCTCCTTTCTTGCTTTGCTCATCGCCGTGGCAGAGCAATTGAAAAAAAAATCGGAAAAAAATATACCCAGAAAAAGAAACCCGCATCAATTAAATACAAAGCAATAATTAAACTTACAATTTATGGTGGGTGAAAATTATCTTCCTCGATTGATTTCCAGCTTCAGAGTGACGCCATAACAGAGCGCAGTAGAGAAGAGGATTGAATACCTCGTTTTTGTAGAGAGAGGATGGAACAAGGAGGGAAATTGGAAGAAAAAGGGGGAAGAAGAAAAATTATGACAGACTTAAGAGGGATATTAGGGGGGAATTAGAAGAAATTGGGTGGGATTAGTAAAAAAGAGGTCGTGACCTGCACATGTAGGGTTAACGTCGGAATGTGAGCCTTGGTTGTCTAAACAAAAAAATTTTACAGTCTGGTTTTTCTTTGCCAAAATATTTTTTAAAGTTTTTCCCAACAAAAAAATTGTTATAAATGGTTTTTTCTTACAAAATTTCCAAAACAAAATGATTCATGTTTATTTCTTTTTGAAACATAACATCACAACTGATATATTATCTTTACTTACCTCTATCTACCTACAAAAGGAAAATTTAACAAGAACGCATCAACCTTTGCTCCGTTCTCCCAAATTGCACCAACCTTTAATCTGCCCAAAATAAACCTAAATTTGTAATTTTTCTCAAGTAGTAAAGGTTGATGCATTTTGGGAGAATGGAGCAAAGATTGATGCGTTATTGTTAGATTTTCCTTCAAAAAATTCAAATCAAATCTCAAATTACAAAAAAAAACTCTATAATAAAAATAGAAAAGTTAAGACGAAAATAATATAATCAACCATAATCAACATCAGCCAAGAAATGCTAATGATGTTTAACATAATCTAGCTAACTAAGCTTCAAACCAAATTAAAGTACATTACTTCACAATTTACATTGTACTGTATTTAGTAAGACTATTTCGAAATACCGCTCTCGAACTTAAATATGTTTTGACCATTAAAGTCAAATACGCCGCTCATATATCTCCCTTAAACGTTATAAAAACCCCAACAAAATCCTAAAATACCCCTATTTTTTCTTCCTTTTTCTCTCTCCTCACTCCTCTAAATTCTCAGAGCAGCTGTAGTAGAGTGACGAAAATGGCGTCGGATCTAACAAATTCCGATGATCCGATGATACATCGGAAGTCACCTAGGTTGTCTGTTGAAGGAGGAGGAAAGAGAGATGCTAAATTGACTGATTGTCCTGCTTCCGGTGACAAACAGACCAATAAGATAAAGAAGAAAAGGGGTAATTCTGCCTGTGTTTCTTTCTTGATCGGTGACCCAATTCCCGATAAGGAAGCTCGCCGCCGGTGGCCGTATAGGTATACGAATAAGGTACATTGTCTTAATTTTACATTTTTTTCTTTGTAATTTTAGTTTATTTGATTAATTATTAGTTTAATTAATTGGGTTTATTCTTGCTTAGTTTTTCAAATGCATGCAATGATTTAAAAAGAAATCCAATTTTCTTTAAAGATGGGATTGATTTTATTTGTTGAGTGTTTTTTTTCCCTATTGTTATAACATTTTTTTTTTAAATGTACAATATTATGATAATGAGGGTGTAAAATTGAAATTGGGCAGTTGATAATTTAAGTATTAATCGTGTTATCATAATTATTCTATTTAAAAATGGAGGGAATTATATTCTCAAATTTGTATCTAAAAGTTTTGCTGATTTTGCACATTTTGGGAAAAAAAAAGAAGTTTTGTTTTGTTGGGTAATTTTATTTTATATAGTAATTTAAGACCTGTTGATTCTGGGGTTATAAAGATTGATCATTTAGTTGAAATGCTGTTTTTTTTTTGCAGCGCCAAAGAAATAATAATCGAGGGAACTCGATTTCAGTGTAAGTGAACAATCATTTAACCATGGTGCTTCTTTTTGTTGGTGGTGCTTATTATTATTCAATTTGTGTTTATATAATTGATGTGTTTCCATGTATTTCCACAGTGATGATGATGATGAAGATGAGTTGATTTTGGATGTAAAATGTCACTATTCGCAAGCTGAAGTTGCGAATTGTATTTTTGAAATTGGAGATTGTACATATGTAAAAGTAAGCCTCCATGCTTTTCCTTTGGTTATCCTATTGATCAATTACTATGTCCGGGATTTTCAGAAGAAGATTCTTACAATCGTCACTTGTATTACTTTGTTATTAACATTTTACGATGTGCATTTATGCATGTGTATTGAGGTGGGGGCTTGAGTGTGGATAATGAGTTAATGACCTTGGATGATTGACTACTAAGCCAAGCAAAATGCTAATATACTCCTGTGTCCTGTCTGATCGCAGCCTCTTTCAAACACATGATTGGTAGCTTACCAAGATCTACTTTATTGGTATAATTCTTTAGAAGAATTCTCTAGCTATAATAATAGAAATCTGATAGTGGTCTTGTCAAATGGAAGGGGAACATGAAAGAAAACATGAGAATGGAAGTTGCTCCTGCTATGAAATGTGATGATTTGTAATGTTAGGGTATCTGGTCTGCTAGTAGGATTGAGAACGAGGAAATGCAAGTATGCTAACCTTGAGGCTTAGTTGGGGAGATCTCCTCCACGTTGAAGTCAGTGTGGGATGCCTTAGTTGATTGAGCGTGTGGAGGGGTATTTAGTGACTCTCTGTATGATCTTGGGACACCTGGGCTGGGGTGGAATTAGTCTTTGGAGGGTGCCAACAAGACAAGCTGCTACCATGGGTGCTTGTGGAGTTGTAGGCTACGTTCATGGTTGCAGGGAGGGTTAGGTTTTCTGTTGTCTTAACCATACTGGAATTGTATGATAAGCCATAAAGCCCCCACGTTTAACTAGCCTCCCAGAATGGCTCCTTTGATCTCTGTAAATCCTGATATTATTTTGGCAGGTTGGTGGGCTTCGTACTTGTGGATCACAATGTGATTCATTCCTCTGTTATGTGAAATGGGAATCTTTTGAGAGAGGCTTGTTTCATTTATCGAAAATTTGGTGCTTGGACCCACGTGGGTACTTCAGTGCTCTGAAGAAGCTAAGAATGTTGATCTTTGTGTGCACTCCAGAGCTTCCTAATCCAGTTTCAAAGATCTAGGAGGGTGGGACATAGCTAGAATGTATAAATTCTCGGTGTGGTTTTGAGTTGATTATTAGAGGCCTAAATGGAATTATGGACCAAAGGATGGACATTATATGGCGTCTTATGGTCTCATGACTCTCAACTCCTTGAAATACTTTCAAGACCATGCATATCTTATATTCAGTGCTAAACACCATTTTTAGTCCTTTTAATTTTTTTTTTATCCATTTCCTCTTTATTCTTTCCTCACAAACTATCTATGTTTTGTAGGGTGAAAAACGGAAGAAAAATTTTATTGGCAGGATTGTAGAATTCTTCAAAACCGTGGATGATGAAGATTATTTTCGAGTTCAATGGTTTTATAGGGCTGAAGATACGGTAAAGTTATAAACCTCTTAGGGATTTAGTTTTTCTGTTGCATATTAACTCTGTTTATGCTTCATTCTTTTCCCTGCCTTGCAGGTAGGTAAAAAAAAAAAAAGACACATAAGAAAAATTTACTGAGTGTTGATTCTGTAGCACTCATTTGCTTGCAGAAATCTCAGTCAAATAGTCAATACAATGGCCTTAACCTTTTGAAAAGTTCTTGTTTTTGAGCAACTTGGAAATAAGTTGGCTATTTTCTTTTGTCGTCGTGATTGGGAACTTTAAAGATTTAAGAATTGCAACCTTTGTGTGATTGCTTTGGCTCCTTTTCAGGTTATAGATGATGAGGCAAAGCCTCATGATGAAAAGCGGTTGTTCCTTTCGGATCTTATGAATGACAACCCATTAGATTGCATTGTTTCAAAAGTCAAGATCATACAAGTACCACCAAGTGTATGTTCTCTAGTCATGTCTTTTATCGTAAATGATGCATGCTATCCTGAAGGTTGTGTCTTCTTCTGAATTTCAACTTTTAGTTGATTGCAGTTACAACAGTAGGTTCTTGCTGACATCATGATACCCATGCTTTTGTGTTGGCTATATTTTGATTATGTTACTTTTAATTTTGAAGTTTTTTGTTCTCTTTTACCTGACAGGTGGACTTGAAAACAAAATCCCTTTCTGCCTTTGACTTCTATTATGACATGAAATACTGTGTGGACTATACCACTTTTTCTACAGTTGTTGATGGTAAGTTGATGATCTTGACTGAAGGCCAGGATATGTTAAGATCTCCTTCTTTGAGTTGCATCTACTGCTGTTAGTGTGTTAGACTCTCATCACAGTGATAAGCATGAACATCACCAGATAAATTACACAAGCGATAAAAACTGAATTTTTGCCTTCTTTACTTGAATACTGTGTGGGGAGTGATGCTAAAGCCAATGAATTTAAATTGACTTGGTTGTATCTGGTTGTCTTGACATTGAAGTCCTCTTTGGTTGGTTACAGAGGAACCTGGCCTTTCATCAGGTGATAACATGAAGAAGATCCAAGCAAATGGACTCAAGCCTAATTTCTGGAACTTTTCTGCCCATAAGCCAAATAAGTCTGACATGGCATTGTTAGATTTGTACTCTGGTTGTGGAGGAATGTCAATGGGACTATGCCTAGGGGCTAAACTTGCTGGAATTAATCTTAAAACAGTAAATTGTGGACCTTGTGATCTTTTTTTGGTTTCTAACTGCTATGATTTCTTTCGTATTATTAAACTTATTTCATTGCCTTATTCTAGAGATGGTCTCTTGACATCAATAAATCAGCCTGTGAAAGCTTGAGGTTAAATCATCCCCAAGTACAAGTCAGTAAGCCCAGCTTTTACACTGTCAAGCTATGCTTTAATTTCATTGGCTGTTTACCTCTTTGAGAAAGAAGGATGTGTGTTCTTATATTATGCCATTACAGATAAGAAATGAGCCAGCTGAGGAATTTCTTGGCTTATTGAAAGAGTGGGATAAACTCTGTAAACTTTATGTTGGTAACTCTAGAAACAAGAGTATGTCCTCTCCTAGAGTTCAAAGCCAGTTGCAGTCTCCGAAAAGTGATAATTTGAGGAGCAAAAATAAAAAATCATCTGATGAGTATGAGGTTGCTTGCCTTACTGATATCTGCTATGGTGATCCCAACGAAAGTGGCAAACCTGGACTTCATTTTGAGGTTGGTTTGATTTGTCAAAATCCATGAGCTTGCTAGTCTTATTGATATCCTCCTTACTGTTGCTGCTGATGGTTGTCTTTTGGGAAGAGAGGGGGGAGGAAGTGGCTAATAATAGTTGACTTTGCTAATTACCTTGGTGTACTTAGGTGCGTTGGGCTGGTTATGGCCCGAGTGAGAGCACATGGGAGCCAATTGAGGGACTAAGGTATGCAAGTTTCATGTTGTCAATTATTTTACTTTGCTGATCATTGATATTTGCTTATTGATACACACAAATGCGCAATTTTTAGTAACTGCCAGGAGCGAATACAAGAATTTGTTCAGAAAGGTCATAAACTTGGGATTTTGCCTCGGCCGGTAAAGTATTTAGGGTTATGCCATCCTTTCACCATTTGATTTAGATCTTAATTAATCAATTTGCTAATTTCAAAAGGGGTTACTTCTTTATCTTGCATTTGGATGTGCAGGGAGATGTCGATGTAATTTGTGGAGGTCCTCCATGCCAAGGAATTAGTGGGTATAACCGTCACAGAAATGTTGATAACCCTTTAGATGATGATAGAAATCGCCAAATTGTGGTGTTTATGGATATTGTAGAGTTTCTCAAGCCAACCTACACATTGATGGAAAATGTGGCCGACATTCTGAGGCTTGCCAATGGTCAGCTTGGAAAATATGCAATTAGCCGATTGGTTCAGTTGAAGTATCAAGCAAGTCTAGGAATTATGGCTGCTGGTTGCTATGGCCTTCCGCAATTCCGCCTACGTGTTTTCCTATGGGGAGCTCATCCTAATGAGGTTAGCCACTTAATGTTTGCCGAATGGGAAAAGAAATTCAGGCAAAACAATGAAACATGATTACATGACCAGTACACCAGTAATACATAGTTATAATAATTTTTTTTTTTTTTTTTTTTATTTGAAAAGGTAAGAAAAAGAAACATTAGTCATGTGGCGATGTATACGTAAATAACGTGATAAATGATTGATGGTGCATGTTTGTCAATTACTAGAATTAGCTTGGATCGGGATCACAGGTTTAAATTTTTTTTCTAGCATATCTACAAGATATTTAAGAAAATATGCCTACTTGGACTGTCAGTTAGATGATTCAGTTGGATTATATAGGGTTCTTCAGAAGCATAGGTGGGGTTTTCTATTCATCAGTAAAGTTCAAAAATTAGTTATCAATGCTGAAGAAAAACACAGAAAATATCTCTAAAATTGCAGAAACAAGATTATGAATTTATAACATAATTGTTCATGTACTGTACAGAGATTACCGCAATTTCCTCTTCCTACACATGATGTGGTGGTGAGATATGGTGCGCCATGTAAATTTGAGGTATATATCCTTTTTGTGTATTTCAATAATATTACTTATAGCTGCTTTTCTATAGTGTTGTATCCTTATTTACTATGATATTTGATGTGAAGCGCAATGTTGTTGCATATGATGAGGATCAGTCTCCTAACCTTGAGACAGCTCTTAAACTGGGAGATGCTATTTCTGATCTTCCGCCGGTAATACCTTTACCTGTCCTTGTTCATTCGTCCTTTTGAATTCTTGCTCACTAAAATTTTCCTCAAAAGGTGACAAACAATGAAGTTCGAGTAGAGATGTCATATCGAAAACCTCCAGAAACGGAGTTTCAAAAGTATATTAGATCAAGTGAATGTGGTAAGTATTCCACATTGTTCTCCATTTGAGCCACCTGGACTTAATCTTGTGATTCATATATAGGTCAATAGCCCCATTTTTTTGTTAAAAAACTACTTTCTCGTTTGACTCCTACCTAGCACTAAATTGGCATTCTATGTGGTTAAATTTGCTCTTCGTATAAACCCTTGAGATTCTAGCTTTTGCTTTCATTAATCATTACTATATTTTAGCATTATCCTTATCTATAGTCTCGTCCTCCAATATAGTTTCTTCTGCAACAGCATACACCGGGGTTCTCATCTTGGCTAGACCCTGTTACTTCATCCAATGTTGTGAATTGAAAAAGACTCAAAGCAGACCCCTGTTACTGTCCAATCATGATAGGGAAATCCTCGATTACTCCCCCACAAGTCCCCACCTTTGGATTGGATTCATGTCTCTATACATTGTAAATTCATACAAAGTACTCCCTCCGTCCCTATTTTGTTGCCCCATTGCCAATCTTTGGGTCAAACTTAAAAAACTTTGACCATAAATTCCCGTTATTCTATAAGTAGCAATATAGTCATGTGGGATATTGTTTGATTTGTCATATTGTATATTTTATTAATATAAACTTTTTATAATTTTACGTGTATGAAAATTGAGATATAATTATTTTTTAACATGTGTCTTTGAGACCATGAAAAGTCAAATGGGGCAAAAATTTAGGGACAGAGGGAAGTATATTTGAACGTGGAATTTCCTCTATCATTTCCCACCAAATCTTATCCCTTGGCACCTTGGAACTTTTAAGCCTTTTACATGTGAAAGAAAATCATGTGCAGATCCTTCTTCCTATCCATATTATATTTCCATTTTTTTCTTAACAGACATGTGACTTCCATGATATATCGACGCTATCATCCCAGCATAAAACCAAATAGTTTCTCTAGACTGCTTGTATATATCCTCAATATATGTATTATCACTCTCTTCCAGTACTTTATCTCCCTATAATTTATCTCCTTTTAAAACTTTCCAAATCTTGTTCTTAATAATGGATTCATTAACCAATAATACCAATCGATATTAACCTTCCTCAGACACCTCAAAGTCTCAATGGGAATGCCATATGGATTAGATGAAATCGTGAATAAAGGAATTTTTTGGAAAATCGTGTTTATTAAAATCTTATTTAGTATTTGTCTATCCCATTCTGGGATAGGTCATCTGGATAGGAGTGCATCTTATCTCTGTCTTGTATCATTTAACTGCTGCAGATATGCTCAGTACTCCTGGTGCCACAGCACGGAAAAAACCTGTGCTTTATGATCACCGACCACTTGAATTAAACGAAGATGATTACTTGCGAGTTTCTAGAATCCCTTTGAAAAAGGTTGAAATTCAAGTTTTAAATTTCATATAATTCCTTCCTGTAAAACATCATAGTTTCTTTCATAAGTTCTTGGAATTAAACATTTTGCAGGGAGCAAACTTTCGAGACCTACCAGGTTTAATTGTTGGAAGAGACAATGTTGTTCGTAGAGATCCAGAATCAGATATAAGATTACCATCTGGAAAACAACTGGTAAATCTACTGTACATCTCTTTGCCCTACCCAACTCCTCTTTTCTCTACATAATGATTTCCAAAAGTAAACTATGAGTATGTGGAAGTGGAATCTGGCTACCAACTTAAGTTTTTAATGTCCTACATATGGCTACTTCATAGGGCATCCTGTATCCCTTACTTGCACTCTTTTCTCATTGAACAGGTTCCTGATTATGCAGTAAACTTTTGTAGTGGAAAATCACTGAGGTATTTGGATATATAATTTATAAATCTGATAATTACTTTAATAACTGTCCTTCAAAATGTACTTATAAAATTCCTTCTGGTTTGCATGACAACCCTGTAAAGACCATTTGGTCGACTTTGGTGGGATGAGACAGTGCCCACAGTATTGACGAAACCTGATCCTCACAGTCAGGTAGACCTTGAAGTTTTATTCTTCTTTAGCTTATAACGTGGCCCAAATTTTTGATCGGTGTTGGAGAATTATGAAGTCCAAATGTGTCAATTTATAGGTCATTTTGCATCCAGAGCAAGACAGAGTTCTCACTATTCGCGAGTGTGCAAGGTTACAAGGTTTCCCAGATTTTTACAGATTTTATGGGAGTGTGAAAGATAGGTTGGTCCATCTTTATTCTTCATCAGATTTTGTTTTATAGATGCAATCTGCAGCTTCCTTGAATGAATTAATTATATGTATGTTTATTTTTGGTAGATACTGTCAAGTTGGAAATGCTGTTTCAGTTTCAGTTGCCAAAGCTCTAGGGTATGGTCTGGGCATGGCGGCACAAAAGCTGACTGGGAATGGTCCTCTCATGACTCTCCCACCCAAGTTTGCACACACCACAATAGCTGAACATTTGAAGTCGTCAATCAAAGAAGTGACTGAATAATTTTCATTTCAATATCTGACATTGCTAATGTACTGTAGAATTATGAACTGTATGATTTAAGTGATTATTTTCTGATTTGACTTTGTAATCTGCTGTAATTTCCTTTCTTGAGCCTTCTGTGTAGTTCTGAAGTTTCTTCAGTGGTAACACACAAGAGTCGGGGAACCTGTGATAAGTAGATTGACAATTTGTACATTGTTTTCAAGTTTGGCAGTTTACTAATAATAATGTGCTCTATTTTCTTGGTGCTTAAATTTTTCCTCTATTGTTTTGGTACAACTAGTATTCCAACATTTTAAGGTAAAAAGTTACAAGACTTTCAGTCCAATCACATATATAACCCTTGAAAGGGGGAAGGTAAGGCAATCGCAATCCCACTCCCAAGCACAAGTAGATGGCGAGACTTGAAACAGTGACCTAAAAGTCATGAGGTGAGCTCTCTTTATCAAGCTTGCTTGGTTTAGTACACCAACAATATGCCTAGTAAAATTTAACATAGCAGTACAAAACTTGCCCTTAAGCAGCAGAATACTAAATTCTTATAGTAGTTGGAACTAGGTATGATTAACTTGGTTAGTTACCAAGAATGGTAATCTAGCAGAAGCTAATGAGTATCTTTTCTCAGTTACATTACCTACAAAGCTATTAGTGCATAGTAAACAGAAATGACAAGGAAACATAAACAACGCAGGCAGATAATGTATTCTTCCAGGCTTCCATCCCATTGCTTCCATATACAATGTCAGTACAGTTAGGTGTATGAGTGTATCAATCTTGAGTAGGCAGTTCCCGAAGTATACGAGGGACCTGAGACCATGAAAATAGATTCCTCTAATTCATGCTTGAAATCTGCTCATAAATCCAGAATGAGATGCCACAGTATTCTAGTCTTCTATAATGATATCAAGTAGCCGATATAGGATCCTGTAACAACAAAGTGATGTAAGCAGATAAAATGTGCATCATATCATGCAATAAAATAAATTCTGTTATGAAACCACCATTTCTACGCTTAAAGATGATCTAAAAAAAAAAACCAAAGCAATAATGTTCAAGGTATGTCGTTGAACCATTTCGAATATTATGGTCCTCAGGAAGCTTGATATGTGAAGGCACATTTAAGTACACATCAATATTGGATTGCACACAGAAGGCTCATATAGATTTAAATTGATCACTTTTAGTGAACCATGTAGCTTATAGGCTATGGCATACGGATTACAAGGGCTTCTAGATGTGCACACAAATATAGTTACAGTAATTGCCCTTAAAATGAAAATTCAGCTTACCAGCTCCCGCTGCCACCATTTTGGGAGAAGAAATCATTATCCAGTGACACAGCAAGAGCTAACACCACTGCTCTCTCTGAAAGGGTCAGTGGGCGCGCAATTTTTAAATCCTCAACCTGCGGAGAATGTATAGCAGTATAGGATAGAGAAAATTTTAGCAAGAAAGACCAAACTCTGGCACAATTGTACATAAGTTGCTCTTTCTTCAGTACAGCATACTACCTCTTCTGCAAGGCCGGTTTTCAATGCAGGATCAGAACTCTCAAATCTAATTACATATTGTCCAGCATCTGTGAGCAGCTAATACATTGTAGTGAAAAAGTTCAGTACAACAGAAGCAGTGATAGAGCACAACAGATAACTCTCAACAGTTAGAGCAATAACATCCATCATTAAACGAAAAAATCAGTTGAAGATGTCCCAATCCCAACTCCCAAGCCAATATTTGCACCATTTTTTTACTTATTGGGAAGCATTTAGCACAAAGAATACAACATTCATTACCCCAAATCAGGGTACTGAATCATGATCCCTCAAATAAAAATTGTGCAGACATCAAATACAACTGCCTTTGTGTTATTTTTACCCGATTCCTCAATATGACTCACATTTAGATTGAGTGAGCATCAGAAATAGAACAAACCTCAAAACCGAAACCTCTCCAATTACGATTTATGTCAGCGAGCACATTACCATCAAAATCTTTTATTGTATATGTCCAATTCCAAAAACCAGGATTTTCAACCACAGCAAACTGCTTGTTCCTACATAATTCAGGCCTGATATGAGGGCTACTAAACTATCAAAGCAATGAAAGTGTACAAGCAAGGAAAGCTTACCCCAAATATAGATCGTAGATTCTCTTCCACGGATGCCATCGTTGGTGTACAACACCAATCTCCTGTACACAAACATTAGTGTAATCATAGCAATGTAATTGCCCCAGACAGCTAAAGATGGAGGTGCTTAAAAAAACAATCTGGCCTACCTTTCCGTTAACCTCAGCATATATTGAGCTCGTAATCCACCAAAAGAGCCTACAAATCTAGATTAAACGTTGAACAAGTCCACAAGGTTAACAAATTCAATTGCAAAAATGACAAAAGTAACCACTGTAGACATAAAGATAGAATTATACCCTGAATAGCTCAGTGCCTAATGCATCAGTTATGTATGCAACAAAGGGACGTCTCTTACGAAGAAACTGCAAAATTTTAAAACAGCAATCCATTAAAACATATCCTGCTGTCAAAATATCAAAACATATTCAGACTCAAGTTTTCACTCTGCACAATTTCCATGTACAATACGGGATAATTCGTATCAGTTAGTTAGATGAACATCAGTTGTCTCCTACTCTCCTTTGAAGATAATACAGGAAAGATTGCAAAACTAAACAAGATTGATTGATAATATACACATTATGATGGATTTGTTACCTGTCTCAAAAGAAAATGACTCTCTTCGTGGATGAAACCAACAAGCTAGATAAAACACATAGAACAACCCAAGTAAGAATTCTACAATGACTTCTTATTCCTCCAAAAACTGACATTAAAATGCAACAGAAATTCAAGCAAATGCCAAGTGCACTTACAGTCTGAGGGTAGCTTACATCCACTATTGCATACCGATTTTGCTGCAAGGGATATTCAATAACCGTTCGTTATATAAAACTAAAAGAAATACAACAGCAAATCTTTAAGTAAGTTTAACCAAATCTAATCAAATCAAATCATCACAATGTGTAATAAATGAACAAGACAACAAATCCCCTGCTCAAAGCCAAACGCAACGTCTGCCCATTCTATATCTCGGGTAATTAATAAATTTGCTCTAGCAAGAAGAGAGGAAACTTGAACCTGCAAAATTCACATAAGCATTATAGATTGTTAGCACATAAAAAAAACCAGGTATTTAAATGTAAATGCTCCAATTCAAAACAAAGCAAATTCAAACACAACTCATATATAGTCATGCAAATATGCAATCATACATGATGCTATCCAATAATGGGAGTGATTCAATAGAAACAATACTCCCTCCGCCCCATAATACAGCTCTTGTTTTGTGAAATTTACGGAAATTACATTTTATACTCCCTCCGTCCCAATTTCCAATTTTAGACACAGATTATTACATCATGATACAATAACACTTCAGCTCTAGTAAATGATCACAGAATTTACCATTTCACAAAATTGAAACGAGGTAATGTATACATATAGCAAAGCAAACTTAAGCCATATTATGTAAATGCAAGATACAAAAACCCCATCAAAAAGAGACAGAGAATATTTATACCTCTTCAGGAGAAGTAGGTGCCAAATATCTACTAATAGATCGACTAACAAAGGGCTGCTGAAATACATGAGTTCTTAAACCACGATATTTTCTATTCCTATAATTCTTTATCCTTTTGTAAACCATATTCTTTCTTTCCTTTGCTTTCTCCAATTCCTTGTCTAAAACCCAAAGCCGAGCAAGAAAATCCCGGTCCAAAGCCGGCTCCTTTCGAACAAGGCTATGCTTAAACCGACGAGGTTCCAGCATTGGTACAGGATGTTTGGGCATTTGGGATTTTCCATCAAAATCATATAATTGAAATAACCCAAGAATTGAACTTCTAGTACCCTTTACAATGCCAGTTTTGCTAAATCTGCTAATACCCTTTAACAAACAATTGCTTGAGATATTACTCTTAAAAATTTGCTTCATCAAATGCCTACTCCAACTCATTTGCATATATTTGGCAAATAATTTCCTGCAATTGTAAACAACAAAAACTTAAGTTGAAGAGCTGGAATACAAAATTTGAAGCCAATTTTAAACACCCATTATCAGTTATCACATGTATAGATGAATGACATGATTTTCCAAGCTTTATTGAGCAATTTGTTGGAAATAAAGAGAGAATTTTATGTAAAAACATTGCTGTAAGTTACATGAATGAATGAAGAGAGAAAAAGAAAGAACCTTTAAACAATTCAAAGCATGCAAACGCCTGTTAAAAAATACAAACTTGGAGAGCAAGTCTTGTTTTGTTGTATAGTGACCTTTTTTTTTTTATAAAGGTAAGAAAAAAAAGAGGACATTAGGAGACTCTGCTCACGAGGGGAATTGTTGTATAGTGTTAGTTGAGACGATTAATACAAGAGGGGGGGTGAATTGTATTAAGTTCCTAGTGACTACTTTTTGCGGATAAATAAACAATGCGTATAGGAACTTAATCAAACACACAGTTTTTACGAGGAAACCTTCCAGGGCCCAACTGGAAGTAAAACCTCGACCCTACCTTAGGGATTTCAAACACAAAACACTTCACTATAATAGGGAAAACACCAAGTTACAACCTATTAGACACAGACCTTTATTTCACAAGTTCCTCACTGGACTTGCTACTTGATAGGACCCTATCCTACCCAATCTAAGTACCACACTTAGATTCACTCGTACCACTAAAGTACTACACGTACTGCCAAAGTACAAACTACTTGTACCATCTAAGTACAAAACTACTCGCAGCCTCACCAAAAGACTTAAACAAAACTGTGTAAAAAACAAACTATCAAATCACCCAAATAACCCAACCAATACAAATACACGATGCCTATTATGCTAGGTAAGCAATGCACGAAATTCGAAACTAATATGATAAGTTAAAAGCTTGGTAAACTTACTCGTTTAAAGCACTTAGATTTCTTCACGCATAAACTCACAAAAACCTAAAATATTTTGCTCTCTACTATTTATACAAGTAACACTTGTATAGAAAGTAGGTTTTCTAAAAAGATAAACATGTTAACTTAACTTATCTTTTAAACACGGTTTTTGTAAATCAAGTAGCATAAAATCTTTTCTGAAAATAAGTATAAAAGATTTTTATAAAGAAAACTTATCTTTCTTAATAAACTGACTTTAAATAAAAAATAATCCTTTTTGTTACGAAATCTTTTCCTAAAGTCTATCTTTTATTATCTTCCATATTTATTTTATTTACCAAGCAAACTTATCACGTTTCTAATAAATCTCCTGCACTAACCTACTTACCATAATTACAATAATTTCTAAGAATAAACTTTAACAATTATTGCTGCGCCGCATTCTGATCAGATGAATTACTTGGGCTTCAAGCATATCAAGTTCCACCAAAGAACTTAACAGCTAGTCTTCGAGTTCCTGTTAGGGAACTTAGTTCTTGTTAGAGAACTCTTCCTCTGATTTGTTTAACTTCTTCAATAAAGATCTTCTTCATGTCTTCTTAGATTCAGACAGATCTTCAATCACCAAGATTATTCTGCACCTTGACTAATCACACACTAGAGAACCTTTATTAGATGAGTTTGCTTTTAGTTTAAGTTCCTCATCATCAAAACCTTTATGCTTCAACATATAGTGACTTGATTAATCGTAACATCGTTTAACTTTATATACTGTATTTAACATTGATGGAAATTATTTCTTAAGTCAGCTTATAAATTAATTTGTACATAAGGAAAATATTAGTATTTTATCGAAAATAAAATTCTAACCCACTATTTTCTCTTACAAAATTTATTCAACTTTTTAACCTTAATAAAAATTCCAACTTTTTATAATAAGTGTCGTTCATTGTCTCCTGTCCGGGCTAATCCTACAGGTTTATATAAATTAAATTACAAGGTATAACATGATTAGATTAGATTGATAGATGCGAATTTTTAATTAGTTCTTGCTAAGTATGCTACCTCTTTAGCAAGACACAATTCTGAATATTAATGAGGGTGCAAGATTACAGGGTTTCCCAAATTTTTACAGATTTTTATGGGAGTGTGAAGGATAGGTTGGTCCATCTTTATTCTTCATAAGGTTTTGTTATAGAGGTGCAATCTGCAGCTTCATTGAATGACTTAATACCTACTCCGTACGCGATGTATGCTTGTGTAAACCAATAAATATTCCATTATTAATAGGAAAATAAGATTTTAATAATCCCAACTTTGCTCGATTTTCTTTGAATAATCCCACCTTCGATTATTCTGAAAAAATCCCAACTTTGGGGTGTGTTTTCTTCTAACAATATGCCTGGTGAATTACAACATACAAAATGCTTGCCCAAATACACAAGGTTCAAAGTAATAGGAACAAGATATCAGTATCTTAGTAACCAAGAATGATAATCCAGCAAAAACTACTGAATACCTTTTGTGATTTTGTCATAAATTGTGAATTTAGTTCTATTTTGGACAATACATTCCATAATGCATATTCGTTATTCTAAGGGAAGTTCCACCCTCCCTAAAAAATATTCCAGAATCCGCCTTTATACACAGTTTATTAGTAAAAGGTAAAAACTCACAGTTGTATCAGTAATCAGTAGCAACCTTAAACAAAACAGGCAGATAATGTGCTCTTCCAGCCGATTCTTTGATTTCTCGACCACACAAATGAAAAGCCCATTGCTTTCATTTACATTGCCAGTACAGTTAGGTGTATGAGTGTATTGTCATTGTGTACACAGTTTCCGAAGAAGGTGACAGGCCAGAGACCATGAAAATAAATTCCTCTAATTCATACTTGAATCTGCTTGTATTTCCAGCATGAGATGCCACAGTATTCTACTCAGTGACAATAAATGGGACGCCCAAGAACCTGGTAACAACAAAGTAAAATAAGCAGCCAGAATGTGCATATCATGCAATAATTAAATTTTGTTACGTAACCACCATTAAACTATAGAGCAGATCAGCAGAAGGCAGAAGTAACCCAAGTACAGATTAATAATTTTGCTATTCTTCTCCACTTCCTAGGCTAGTCAAGGTATGTTGATGAATCATTTTGAACATTATGATCCCTCAAGAAGCTTGATATGTGAAGGCATATACACATCAATATTGGATGGCACACAAGAGGCTCATATAGATTTTCAAGCAGGAAAAATAAATATTAATTATCATTTACAAAGGCCACAAGCTACATGGTTTATCTTGAATCTCAATTTTATATAATATTCCTTTTTAAGGCTACATATGAAGCCCACATGATTAGGCCAATAGCATAGACAAACACGGTTGTTCCTAGAAATGCACCAACATAGAAAACACGCACACACCATAGGCCACAAAATAGCCCGCATTTTGCTCCTTTTCTTCACCCTCTTAAAAGGTGTGCTTGTGTTTCAGGATGGGGAATTCCATGTACAGAAGTAATTTCATCCACAGTACCATGAGAAAATCAATAACTCTCCAGTCAAAGCTTAAATATGGTGTGACATTTATAAATGCAACTTAAGATAGTAACTGTAGCTTGTAGGCAATAGCACAGTACAGATTGCAAGGGCTACCAGAAGTGCATGCAAATAAAAGTAATTTCAAAATAAAAACTCAGCTTACCAGCTACCACCATGTCGGGAGAAAAAGTCATTATCCAGTGACACAGCAAGAGCCAACGCCACTGTTCTCTCTGAAAGGGTCAGTGGGCGGGCAATTTCTAAATCTTCAACCTGCAGAGAAGGCATAGGAAAGAGGGAAAATTAATGAGCAGGATCTAAACTCTTGCACAATTGTACATAAGTCTATTTTTTCGGTACAACATATTACCGCTTCTGCAGGGCCGGTTTTCGATGCAGGATCAGAACTCCCAAATCTAATGGCATATTGTCCGGCATCTGTGAATACCTAATACATTGGAGTGGAAAAGATCAATACAACAAAAGCATCGATTGACTATAACAGGTAACCCCTCTAACTAGTTAGAACAATAACATAAATCTCTAGATGAACAGATCACAAGTTATTTCTATTCAAAAGTCCAGAAGACCACAACAGTTGAAGATGTCCTATGCCAATATTAAATTCAGCCAATCACTGAAAAGGAGTGATTTCCTAAGACCTAGTGGCAGGTTCAGTACACATATACACATCAACACAAGCAAGCGAAGACACAGCATCTCACAGATGTATTTTTAGATTTTTTATAATTGTCCCTGTGTCAGAGGAAGAGGGGGAGATAAAGGCCACAAAAAAAAAAAAAAAAAAAAAAAAAAAATCAACAATAGGGCTAAATATGACACTGTGGCACAGAGTAGATTTAGTTATTGGCACTGTAGCACAGAGTAGATTTAGTTATTGGCACGATCTCTTTATTTCATGTCAAAATGTAAATTTGAAGCCTGGCATGTCATATTACGCATGCAGAACTTCTAACCCTTAAAAATTGATGTAAATTTTCTTCCAATTCTTCAGAATTTGAAACATGCAGAAGCTTGCTTCTTTTACACACAAATTAAATAATCATGTTGAATGGTATTCCTTCTATGTTCAACACAACAACAGAGCTAAGAAATTGATGATGCAGATCGAAGCTTTTTACCAACATAAACAATACAATATTGCTAAGAACTAATAAAGTCAGATCACCTCAATCTTAGCATTTGTTTTAAACTTTTAAACAGTACTCCTAGTTAGGAACGGGTACTGAGAATGTAATCCACTCAAAAAATGTATAACAATTTTCACATAGGCCACTTTCTAAAATCAATTTGCATAATTTGTCAACTAATGAGGAAGTATTTAGCACAAAGAATGCACATGCATTACCCCAGATCAGGAGGACTGAATCATGATCCCACATATAAAAAGTTGTGCATAAATCATATACATCTGGCTTTGTGTTATTTTTACCCAATTCCTCAATTTGACTCCCAATTAGAATATAGCCACTTAGTTGAGATTGAGTGAGCATCGGAAACAGAACAAACCTCCAAACCCAAACCTCTCCAATCACGATCAATCTCCGCGAGCACATTACCATCAGCGTCCTTCATTGTAAATGTCCAATTCCAAAAACCAGGGTTTTCAACCACAGCAAACTGCTTGTTTCTACGTATTTAAGGCATGATATACGAGTTAAGGGCTACTTAACTATCAAAACAATGAAACTAAAATTGTACAGGCAAGGTAAGATTACCCCAAATATAGATCATAGATTCTCCTCCAGAGATGCCATCTTTGGTGTACAACACCAATCTCCTGTTCACAAACATTCATTTCAGAGTTGTCATCTTAATGGAAAATTGAAATCAGCACTAGTTTTCAAATTATATATCATTAGACAGGAAAATAAGTGAAACCTGTATTGAGAAAGGGTCATCCAAATGGAAAAGAGTACTTAGAACCACAGCAATAGTTTTGTAGGCACGAACTTCTAACATTTTATAAACTAATTGCCTAAGAGTGCTAAATATCAGGGTACTTTAGAAAAACAAAATGGCATACCTTTCCATTAACCTCAGCATATATTGAGCTCGTTATCCACCAAAATGGCCGACGAATCTAGATTTTACATTGAACAAGTCCACAAAGTTAACAAATTTGCATGTGAAAATGATAGAAACCACTTTAGACGAAGAGAAAGAGTTATACCCTGAATAGCTCAGTGCCTAATGCATCAGTTATGTATGCAACAAAGGGACGTCTCAGACGAAGAAACTGCAAAATTGCAAACCAGCAATCCCTTAAACATTTCCTGCTGTCAAAACTTTGAACATACTCAGAATCTATTTTTCACTGTGCTCAATTTCCATGTGCATATGGGCACATCCATGTGCTTATGCGCACAGTTAAAATTGCTCGGAATATTTTCTGATGTTAGGGTGTCGCCAGTGCTTAGTCATTGGATAATTGTAGTCACAAATGCAAGCTCATCATCTCAAAGAAGGTAGTTATCTTAATAAAATTCAAAAACTAGTTCAATTCTATCAAAATTAGCTAATTTGGACTGGACTTGTAAACTTTAGACTTGAATTCGAGACATCCCTTTAGAGGACAAAAATCTAAGATTTAATGAAGATACTTTCAAACTTCAATCTGAAGTTTTGGATTATGCTGAATGTACTGTACGAAGTATATTTCAAATCCAATTTCCACTTTCTTGACTGAGAATGAGCCTATTTCAATAAACTTTAGGCCATCGAATACATATCCTTCTAAATCCACCCTTCCAAATATTCGATGCTCAAATATTTGAACCACTCCTTCTGAGTTCAGAAAAGAAAAAAAAAGAAAAAAAAGCACCAATGCAAACCATTAAATTACATCAGACAGCCATAACCTTTTCCTTTACAGAGATAGATTAAGAAGGGTAAGAAAACAGGTGCCTCTTTTGTATCAATTTGCATATCTCCTGCTGAATGAACACTGTTGGTCTCTCTGAAAAACAATTCCACTCTTCGAAATCAATTGTCTTATATTTTCATATGATACTCCTTCCATTCCAAAATACACAATACACTAATTGAGATTTAAATTATTATCTTCCCCATCATATATATCCTAAACTATATATTTTCAGTGTTTAACTATGTTATTAAGGATGGTCAAATTTAAGGACACTGCAATGTAGCATATGCTTTTGAAGGAGAGGATAATGTAATGGAAAGCAAGATGTTCTACATCAGGCGTCACGACATCAGTAGCATTGTTTAGATTTTTTTTTTTTTTTTTTTTTTTTTTTTTTTTTTTTTAAAGCATTACTTGTCTTCTATGAGGATTATTAGGGGAAGAAGCAAAACTAAACGAGATGCAAGGAAAAAGGTAAGCAAATGGCAGTAGGAATATAGCTTATTGATTGCACAAGTAAAAATTAATGCTTTATAGTGTTGCATGATTCTGAGTCAAATCTGATCATTTGTTCAACAACTGTCTCAATTAAAAAGTTCTTATATATATTGAATTTTCCAACAGCAACAAAAAACGGCAGTGGTAAATGAAATACGGAACCAGGTTACTGTATTTAGCCATTAACTATTTTCAAGGCATTTAAAAGGTCCTGTCAAGGAAAAAGGTAAGCAAAAGGATCTCTTACAGACCAAAACACGATAAATAAATGTAACATAATGACTGTCATAATATTTTTTTTTGAACAAAGACTGTCATAATATTTAGATAATGATGGATTTGTTACCTGTCTCAAAAGGACATTACTCTGTTCGCGGATGAAGCCTACAGGCTAGATAAACACACAGAATAACCCAAGTCAGAGTTCTACAATGACTTTATTTTCCTTTGGAAACTGACATTAAAATGCAACAGAACTTCAAGCAAATGCCACATGCACTTACAGACTGAGGGTAGCATACATCCACTATTGCATACCGATTTTCCTGCAATGGATATTCAATAAGTTTTCATTATAAAACTATAAGAAATATAACATAGCAACAACTTCCAGGTAATCAAGGGTCTGGGAATGATTAATGCCTGAAATCCGCATTTTTAAAGATATAAAATTCTGACAAATATTCATGATTAGCATACTCCATAACAAATTATTGGTGGTGCTTAGCTTGGGGTGGTACTGCACTGGTCAAAATATTGACAGTGCAGAGATCATAGCTACAAATATCAAACCAAACTCCATAACTTTAACCAAATCAAATCATCACTTTGTGTACGCTAAGCAAACTATAACATTGTTTGTGGTAGTTTAGAATTTGACCCAGTCACTTTGGGCTTTGTTTCTTTCCAAGTAAAATGTTCCAACTTCACACTTTTATAATCTTGTTTATGCACATATAGCAATTACTGAACAAGACCACAAATTACCTGCTCAAAGCCAAACACAAGGTTTGCCCATTCTATATGTCGGGTAATTAATAAAGTTGCTCTAGCAAGAAGAGGGGCAACTTGAGCCTGCAAAATTGACAAGCATTATAAATATTTAACATATAAAAACCAGGTACTTAAATGTAAATGTTCCAATTCAGAAAAGCAAGTTCAAACACAACACATAATCTTGCAATCATGATGCTATCCAAAAGTAGGAGTATAATACTATACAATAAGCTAATATACCATAGGCTATCACAAATAACACCCTCCAAGTACAAATAAACAGCTTATGATATCCTGTTCAAAAGAAAGACATGTGCATGAGATATAATAATGAAATCAGACAACCATTTAACTATTAAACACAGCCTAAATGATTTCACAAAGTTATTAATCCACGATCCATATAAAGGCTATATGTTTCATAACTGGGTTTGCAAATTAAGGGATGAATATGAAACAATGATGTATGAATGATCCCAAGCCCTGTTCCAGGAATAGCTTAACTGATACACCACAAAGTCCAACCCTTCATAGATGCAGATACCTTCCTCATGACCCTATCAAATCAACAAAACAAGGCAAACCATGCTTTGACTTGTTAACCTAGAGACATACAACATTACAACAACTTGTTCCCAAACCAAACAGACATTGACCAATAAAACCTTCAGCCCAAATTTTCATTCAAAAAGCCTCATGATACTATACAGTTCAGCTATGTCAAATGATAACAGAATCCACCAATTCACAAAATCGAAACGAGGTAATGAATCCACCATTTTATGTAAATGCAGGATACAATAGCTCATAATAAGCACAAAAGAACACACCACTCAATAGCTAACTCAATCAAAAGGGGACAGAAAATAATTTTACCTCCTCAGGAGAAGTAGGTGCCAAATATCCGGTAGTAGATTGACTAACCGGGGGCTGCTCGAATACATGTGTTCCTGAACCATGATATTTCCTATTATTACTTATCCTTTCATAAGCCATTTTCTTTCTCTCCATTGCCTTCCCCAATTCCTTGTCTAATACGCAAAGCCGAGCAAGAAAATCCCGGTCCAAATCCGGCTCCTTCCGGGCACTATGCTTGAATCGACAAGATTCCATCATTGCTACAGGATGTTTGGGCAATTGGGGTTTTCCATCACAATCAAACCCTCCCCCATGTAATTGAAATAACCCAAGAATTGAACTTTTAGTACCCTTTACAATGCCAGTCGTGCTAACACCCTTTAACACATAATTGCTTGACACATTATTCTTAACAATTTGCTTCAAATTCTTACTCCAACTCATTTTACATAAATTTGACAAACAATTTCCTGCAATTTAAACAATATAAACTTAAATTGAAGAGCTGAGTATACAAAACTTAAAGCCAATTTTAAATACCCAGTATCAATTATCACAAATATAAATGATTTTACAATCTTCTAAGTTTGATTATATTGAATCATTATATCGATTTCTTGAGCAATTTTTGGAAATACAAGAGAAAAATTTAATGTATAATTTATACTCCAAAGTCAGTGAAATGATAAGAAAAAATAAATAACAAACAAACCTTTATTAATATTCAAGCGGGCAACTTCTGATGATCGTCGTAGTAAAGCTTGGGAGAGAGATTTCCGAGGAGCAGAAGAAATTAGAAACCTCTCGAACTCTTTGGCCAATCTGGGTTTTTCTCTTTCTTTTTATTTTAGGTGTTATTTCATTATTAATATTTTCAATTCTCCAAGATGCAATATTCAACTTTCTTTTACATTATAAAAAAACGTCTACTCACGAGATTATAACTTAATTTATCGAAAAATAAAAAATAAGAAAAATTGATATCCATGAAGAGGCCCATATCTTGATGCGTCGGGGTAGAATGACCTAGAGAGGCAACATAATCTAATGTTCGATTTCCTTCACCATAGATTTGTCCATAATCAAAAGCTGAGTGAGAATCAAAAGCGAGTGAGACTCAAAGTATGCAGGGTGTTAATTTTGAACTCGTATTTTATAGCTTAACTAGTATGTAGTCCGGACGTTGCATCACGTTGTTACTTTTAACGTTACTCCGTAATATAAAAGAGGATTAAAGAGAATAATTCTCCATTGTTTTGGAATTATTGAGGTTATTCCACTTTATTCATTTTATGTAGACTACATAATTTTTTATTTTTGTAAAAAAATAAAGATAAATTTATTTATGTGTAGATAAAGTACATAAATTACAATGGGCTAAAATGTTAAGAAATGTTATCATACAAGTGAAGTAGGTTTAAAAGCTTTAGAACATTGATTTTATTTATTAGTCTATCTGCCCTAAATATAGTTCTCATTTGATAATTCGGGCCATAAATTTGTGTTAATTTATAAGAGATTATATGTTCAAGTAAAATCTTGTTAGATTCGTAGCATGGTATATATTATTAATATCAAGTTTGTATAATTTTTACGCGTATGAAAATAAAGATAACGTTTTAAGACAAGTTTTAGATATTGTGAATAGTCAAGAGTTATATTTAGGGACGAATAAAATAAGATTTTTAATTATTAATGACTAGATAAGGTCCCTAAATTATTTAGCTGGAAATAATACTCCTTGTTAGCTAAAGGATCAAATTGCCTCGGACCAAAATGCTACCAATACTTTAATTTAAGGACCGTATTTGACCTTAACTCGTGCTAAATGATTGGCAGTTTGGTAATTTGGTAATTTCACTCTTATTTCTCTTAAGATTTCAACGCTTATAAGAAATCAATTTTAATTTAGTGCAGAAACCAAGAAATTCTACCAAAAGAAAGTCTCGCGTCCTCCATATTTTGGTAATGAAATCTTATCCTTTTTTTTTCATTTAATTTTGCTTGCTAAATTTCTTGTGAATTGTGATATACCCTCTTTGTTGGGAAACTTTTGTAGTTTTGTTTAAATTTTGGTGCATATTCCTGTATTTTCCGTTCTATAAAGTTGGGGTTTAAGGAATTTTTTTGCTGTACAGAATTCAGAGAATGATGAATATGATTTATTTTGCTTTATTGGGTAAATTGAAATATTTATAATTTGATGTGAGAATCTGGGTTTAATAATTTTAGTTCAATTGTTGCTTGTCTGCTTGGTATGGTTTTAATTTATTATATATGTTTAATAATTAAGGATCTAAAAGTTTTGTTCATATGATAGAATCATATAATGCTCAAATTTGATTGGAAGTTGACAAATGCTAAGGTGCTTAAAGTTGCCTTCTTTAGTTTGATTGAGCCTTGGGAAGGTTATATTTTTAGTTGAGCTGCTTATAAGGTGATTGGATATAGATCAAACCATGAAACTCGAATTAGATTGGAAATTGAAAATCGACCATTGAGGTGGTTGTTGGCAATTGATCTAGAAACCCGTCTCTTTTGGAGAACCCAATTGGATATTCTTAATATTTTTGGCTTGAGCTCTACATAGGATGAATCATTAGCGCTATTAGGAGTATAGGAGCAAGAATATGGTAGGCCGGTCTGTGAAAAGGAGCTTGCAAGTAAGATGAACTTGTGATTAGATCATTAGAGCATGAAGTTTTATGTACAAACTGTACAAGGTTGTGTGGTACAAGTAGAAGGCAATGCTATAAGTTCGGGCTTCAAATTAGTTTAAATGTACAAAGGGAGAGTATTTCCATATAGTATGCAGCGATTTGCAAGTTTGGAGATTTAGACAAATAATAGGTAATGAAGAAACTGCGTGTAATGTCATTTTGGCTATTTATTTCTGTCTGATTTGTTCACTAGTCTACAGCAAACAAGGTTTTAATTCACTATTTAAGTAGTTATATGCATATAGCTAGTTTGGAAAGAATATAGTTATTCTAGGAAGCAATTCATGATGCCATTGTCGTTTTCATATCTGATTTCATATATATGACCTTTTGACTGCTTTCCAATGTTCTAGACTCCTCTCATTTTCTTTCCTAATTTTCTTGTGTTTGTGCCACTTTTAAGGCGTGTTATTGTGACTTACAATTGTCATCGTAAAGTATATAGATTATAGGACATCATCTCATGTTGTCCATGGTCTTTCCTGACAGGAGTGAGGGAAAACTTCTTCAATAGGATTAACCAGTTGTAATCACAGATATAAGTATCGAAATCCCAAAAGCAACCACTGGAGTATGATTCTCTAAATTAAGTAAACTTCCTTAAGAAACACAGCCTTTTGCCAAAATCTTATTTGAGCCAGTTTCTAGGGATGAAGTCATGTTGGCTCTCTTCAGGAATGAAATATGTATTCCAATCTAATTTGTTTCGACAAGCAAACGCCTCAGTGCACATCTGTGTGCCAGGCTGCACAATTACTTCTATAGTTAAATTGAACAGGCCCCCCGACTGTTACTGTAGAGCTGCTGCTTCTGTGGATTACAGCTCTTGTCTAGGTGTGTGGAGTGTGGATGATTCTATAATTATTATTGTGCCTCCCCCCCCCCCCCCCCAAAAAAAAAAAAAAAAAAAAAAAAAAAATCACCACCTAACTCTAAGCACCTTAATAACCTTCACTGTGTTCTAATTATATTGGATTAGGAAAGGGGATGGATATAAAATTGAGGTGAAAGGCAAGTGAAGAAGAAAATGTTGATATACTTCTTAACTAATTGTAGAGTTAAGTGGAATAGTTTGCTTTTCTGTTATTTTGAGACCCATTTAAGGGGTGGAATTGCTCCTGCTTCTGTTTTTTAATGACTCGTAGGGTGTGTCTTTCTCCTTGTTAATCTAATTTGAGCTGGTCAAATATTGAAGAAATGTTCTAGCAATTACGTGTCCCTTTTTATCATAAGCATGCTCATTTTCACGTGCATTACATATTGTTAATTCAAACTGTCTGTTCCATCCCCTATTTGCTTATGTTGATCCCAGATACATGCATTTGATGCAACCATGTTGTAAAGTTTGAATTTTGAATACAAGTTGAAAGTGTGGCTTTATTTTGTTCTTCTTACCCCTGACTTTAGTCAGTGATTTCAGGGGCACAGTGTGCTTCAAAATCCTTCTCAGAAATGGCACCTATAGTTCCAGGTGATCGTCTACATCAATGTATATGTATTCCTCATTTGGTATATGTATTGCTCACACTTCTATTGGAAATACAGGAGCAGTCATCGTGATTATGGGTGTTAGCGGTGCTGGAAAAACGTAAGTCGTAAAAGTTTATGTAGGATGTCTTGTGATATGTGCATGTCTTCATTCTGTTGAACTGTTCTGGGGGATTACAATCATTTTTTGAACAGTGTCGAGATGTTTGCTTTTATGCTTTATTGATTTCACATCTTTCCAAGGAAAGGACACTGTTGGCTGGATCTGCGTATTTTCATTGAATCATTTTCTCTGAGGAAAAAAAGAATGAATATGGTTGTAATGTCTGGATGGAATTTTATGGTAGAGTTATAAGAAAACCTCGCATATTGAAGAACTAAAAGAGATAGACATGATACACAACTCATTAGTCTGGATTCGGCTGCTATCCCTTGATGAGAGTAGTGATTTTTATGCTGGACATAATCCACTAATGCCTTGCTAATATTTGAAATTGCAAAGATGAGTGTACTGTTATACATATTACTTTATCAAAACCACTCGTGTCATGCAATGATGTTGTACTGTCGGTAAAATCTGGAACATGCATGCACCTATGGCTGCTATGGGAATGGGATCATATCTTATTGGATGTCCTTATGTTTATACATCATTCGAAATTTGCTGATGATCGTTTGCCTTTACTGATGTCTTGTGATTTTTAATTTATCAGAACTATAGGTAATCATCTAGCTGAAGCTGCAAACTGTGCTTTTCTTGATGCAGATGACTTCCACCCGGATTCTAACAAAGGTAGCTACACTATGTAAACCCGGAGCTTTACAGTAATACATTTCCAGTTTATACACTAATCTACTGATTAGTGGAGATAAGTCATCTAGATTTTCTTATGCATTGCCATTCATAAATAGAAAAGATGAGAAAAGGAATTCCACTCTCTGAGGAAGATCGGATGCCTTGGCTTCAAATGTTATGCAAAGCATTGAAAGAGCGCATAACAAATGGGGAAATTACAGTTCTTGCTTGTTCAGCGCTGCGGAAGAATTACAGAGAAATTCTTAGATCATCAGACCCAAATCATATTCCAGGGAGACAGGGTAGCTCAGTGAAGTTTGTTCTTCTTAATGTTCCCGTTGAAGTCCTTGCTGACCGGCTGAATAAAAGACTGACAAATGGGGAACATTTTATGCCACCTTCATTGCTGCAGTCTCAGTTACAGTTACTTGAGATTGATGCCTCTGAAGAAATACTTCAAGTTGATGCTACACAGGATCCCACAACTATTGTGGAAACTATACGACATTCGCTTGTCCAGTGGAAGATAATTGAAAGCTACTGACAGGACTGCTATACAGATACATACATTTCTGATTTGCCCGATTCTATATGGCTTCAATTCTTTTCCTGGATAAGGTCGAATAGCTTAATTCTTGAATAAGTAGATATGGAAAAATTATTGTGTTGTAACTAATTCAACAACTATGAATGTATATGTTGTTGATGATCCATTGTGTAGAAACTTAAAAGATGGGTGTAATGGATGATTCAACTGATGAAAACAAGATTTTACAATCCATCATGTTAACATGCATTTGGCAGAGACGTGCATGGTCGAGCACTCGAGCAGAGTGGTAACATATTAAGCGATAAAAGCAGTGTAAGTTAGGGTGGTACCGTGGTAGTAACCAAGGATAAGCTGAACGAAAACTGATTCTAGTGATTGACCATATCTAAGACCGATATAAATGGACATCATTCATTGAAAAGAGAATTTAAAATTTAAATAATGAAGATGCTATAGAAATTGAAGCTATGATGCCATGGACAAAAACTGTGGTAAACGATATGAAACTATAAGGCTAGGTTATCATGAACATATTAAAAGAATATGATTTATGTTTTTTTTGGTGCTAAAAGAATTTGATTTATGTGAATGACTTGTATTGGTACATCTTGTTATATGTAATTAAATGCATTTTTTTGGTATGGTTTTGATATTGTTCTTGAAACATGTTTGATCTTTTTTTTTTTTTTGCATAAAAGGTTTTAATATTGTTCTTGAAACATGTTTGCTCTTTTGTGTGTTTAGGTTTATCAAAAAGGTAATCATTTTGCACCTGGTAAAATTTGTACGGTATCGCAACAGTTGTTAAATTTTCAAATTCGTTATGTAAATAAGATGAAAATCATCCTTACGACACAAAAAATCGTTATTCTATCTCTTCGAAAATGGAGATATACCACAGTGCAAAATCTATTCAACAATTGTAGTTTCGAGGAAGAAAACCCTTATTTGACTCAATTTTATGTATTTGTTTTAAAAAATATATTGATAACACATTAATATCTCTTGTGATATTCTAAATCAACCAGTTTATAATTTTTCAGCTTTTCACACCTTAATATCTGTTGTGATCTTATGTATCAATCATTAATGATTTTCAGCTTTTCACACCTTAATATCTGTTGTGATTTTCTCAATCAACCATTTATAATTTTTAGTTTTTCATATCTTAATATCTGTTGTGATCTTCTAAATCAACCATTTATGATTTTTAGCTTTTCACACCTTAATACTCCATATCTCTTATGATCTTCTAAATCAACCATTTTATGATTTACAGTTTTTCACACCCTCAATATCTCCTGTGATACCATTTTATGATTTTGACACATTAATATCTCTTGTGATCTTCCAAATCACCATTTTTTGATTTCATTCTCATTTAAACAAAAATAGATGATTTTCAAAACGAAAAAAAAAAAAAAAAAAAAAAAACCCAACCCGGCCCAACTTAAACACACAAACCGGGCGCCGCTCACCAACTCACCTCTCCAATAAACCCCCCCCCCCTTTTTTGTCAGGGAAAAAAAAAAAAGAAAAACAATTTCAAACGTCTCTCAAAAAATTATAGCCGTTGGGACCCTTGTGAAACAAAAACCCTAATTGCTATATAAAGCCCCAAATTCAACCATCATAAACACAATTAATCAATCTGCTCTCTCTATCTCTCTCTAATTCCGCTGCGATCTAATCATTCTCTCTCTAATCAGCTGATTTGCTCTCTATTTACAAGCTAACAATTTTTTGCAGGAAATTTCGTTTCATTTCTTCAGTTCTTTTTCATAATCGTGTTTTTGCTATTATTATTTGTTTGTTGTTTTTGTTTTGGTTTGTTTTGCTGTAATTGTTTTGCAGAAATTCTTTCTACATGAATCCCAGAAGTGCTTTCCAAGAAATCGCCCTTCCCAGGAAGAATTCCAAAGAAAATGTAATTTTTCTTCAAACCCTAATTTTTTCTGTTTCGATTTTCAATTTTTTCGTGTTCTGCATCTAATTTTGCTAAGTTAGATTATTTTTTGAACCATTGTGTGAATTTTACAAATTTTCCGCTGAATTTGTCGATTATTCTGGTGTTTATAAGATTAATCAATTGTTTGGGGAGTTCAATTTGAAAAATTAAATTGGGGAATTTTTTTTTGGATGACATTATTTATATCTCAATCAGTTTTATTTTGATTAATTTTCTATTTTAATTGCAATTTACAACGTTCATGGCTCAAAATGATCATGAATTTGATTTAATAATTAATGGGCTGTGTTTCTGACTTTTTTTTTTTCTTTTGATCTTTGGCAGTTGGACAGGTTCATTCCCAACAGATCAGCTATGGATTTTGATTACGCACACTACATGCTGACCGAGAAGAAAGGTAAGGAGAACCCGGCTACAAGTTCGCCTTCGAAGGAGGCGTATCAGAAGCAGCTGAGGGAGGTGTTCAACATGAACAGGACAAGGATTCTTGCTTTCAAGAACAAGCCACCTGCTCCAGTTGAGTTCATGCCCCAGGAGTATGCTTCTGCCCAGCAATCGAAACCCGTTAAGCCTCGCAGGCACATCCCTCAGGTAGTTTTCATATCTTGTCTATATTGAATCAACGAAATAATTTGTGTTAATGAAGAAATGTAGTCCAATAGTACACTGATTCAACTAGCTACTCAAGATTTACTTGACTGTAATGTCGAACTTAAAGAAGCTGTATCGTAGTTTGTTGTTGTCATCATTTAAATTGTTGGGTTGTTGTTTCAGTACAAGATATCCTTAGGCTGTTAGCATCAGAGGGATAGTATTCATTTTTGAGAATTTGTTTCTATAATGTGTTCAATTTTCTGTTTGTTCTGATCTGATTATCGATTGCTCGATTGCAGACTTCAGAGCGTACATCAGATTGATAAAATTAATTTTTGAGAATTTGTTTCTATACTGTGTTCAATTTTCTGTTTGTTCTTATCTGAAATCGATTTCTCGATTGCAGACTTCAGAGCGTACATTGGATGCCCCCGATCTCTTGGACGACTACTACTTGAATTTGTTGGATTGGGGTAGCAGCAATGTTCTAGCAATTGCTCTTGGAACCACAGTGTACCTTTGGGATGCGTCTAGCGGGTCTACTTCAGAACTGGTTACAGTTGATGATGACAAGGGTCCTGTAACCAGTGTGAACTGGGCTCCTGATGGTCGTCACATTGCCGTTGGCTTGAACGATTCCGAAGTTCAGCTATGGGATTCGACATCCAACCGGCAGGTAGTTAAACAATCAATTTTACAGTCATTGCCTTTACTGTCTGGTTGAGTTTTGTTGGTTCCATTCTGACTGTCTATGCTTTGTTCCTGCAGTTGAGGACTCTGAAAGGAGGCCACCGAGCTCGTGTTGGGTCACTAGCTTGGAACAATCACATCCTCACAACTGGATCGATGGACGGGAAAATTGTTAACAACGATGTGAGGATTAGAGACCATGTTGTGGAGACCTACAGAGGACACCAGCAAGAGGTTTGTGGCCTTAAGTGGTCAGCTTCAGGCCAACAGCTTGCTAGTGGAGGCAATGATAACATCCTTCACATTTGGGATAGATCGATGGCATCCTCTAATTCTGCTACTCAGTGGCTACACAGGCTCGAGGACCACACCGCTGCAGTGAAAGCCCTAGCTTGGTGCCCCTTCCAGGGTAATTTGCTGGCTTCTGGTGGCGGTGGGGGTGACCGATGCATCAAGTTCTGGAACACCCACACCGGTGCTTGCTTGAACTCGGTTGACACCGGATCACAGGTCTGCTCTTTAATGTGGAGTAAGAATGAGCGCGAGCTGCTGAGTTCCCATGGTTTCACTCAGAACCAGCTGACCTTATGGAAATATCCTTCTATGGTGAAGATGGCTGAGCTTACTGGCCATACATCCAGAGTTCTTTTCATGGCTCAGAGTCCTGATGGTTGCACAGTGGCTTCTGCTGCAGGAGACGAGACTTTGAGATTCTGGAATGTATTTGGTACTCCTGAAGTTGCTAAGCCTGCACCAAAAGCTGCTCCTGAGCCATTCGCTCACGTAAACCGAATCCGGTGATCAACTTACTACCCACCCCTAAGGGAAGACAATCTGCAGTTTCGTTCCGTATATTTTGTGAATTTTATCTGCTCTTGTGAAATGTTTGCATTTTGTTGGTAAATAGGAACATTGGCTGTATTTAATTTGAGATAATATGTAAATGAAATACTTCGAATACTTTTTATATGTACCTGTAAAGAAAAGTGTTGAGTGCTGTGCTCAACAGTTTTGTTGATATATCACATATAAATGAAATTTTGTTTTCTGATGCATTTCATTTCTCTTCAATGTTTCTTACGTAGTATATACTATATACTTGAGCACATGAGGTATTAAGACTTTCTTCACCAACAATTTTAATTAAGGTTTGCTGATTGTGTGACCACCGGAACTTGAGGGATAATCTCCGGTGGCGAATACGCCTCAAGTCCTCAACAAAGAGTTGATTGAGTATATTTTTACCTACCAAGTTTGTCAACCTTTAGATAACTGCAACTATGCAATAACTAATAAATCATTTTTATTTTTTATTATGTGATTTTTAAATTTCTAATTAAAAGGTTTAAAACACTGCAAAAGAAAAACATTGGACTGTTCTGCCTTCAGTAAAAAAAAAAAATAAATAAATAAATAAATAAATAATAACATTGTCTTTGTTTAATGTCTTTGTTTAATGCCTATTGTGAAACTTGCTATCATTTTCCAATATGCCTAAAAAAGAAAAAGAAATTGACTGGTAGTTTTTGTTGTAACGCTATAAATCACACATTTGGTCAATATTGGAATCTTATCAAAAGAAACAATAATTAAAGACTGCTTGCAGGACCATCCAATGAGATGTGAAATTTATTCACTTTAAGAAGTTAAAGTCACTATCTCAGGCTCTTTAATTCAATTTCAGTTTAGTTTGCTAAGACCTTGACCTTAATACGCCCTTTTTAAAGTTTAATAAGTTTTGATAAAGGCTCGTAACAAAAAAAAATTGCTAGAGCCAATGAATAAATGAACACTGAACAGAGTCCAAGTGTCAAGAATTATAACCAGAGACATTCACAATGATCAAACGAGTCACAAATAGCTTACTGCAACTTTGACAAATATTCAAGCAGCTGCGAGTGATAATGAAGCAGCTCAATGATCATTATATAGACCCCCAAATGTATTTACAATAGCTAGCTATATATTCTTTGAAGGAGGGGTGGGGAGCACTAGAAATTTCCCAAAATAGAGGGAAAACAGAAATTCCTAAAACCTGATCATTCTCGTGGAAAATTCAGCCTGTCAAGGACGGCTAGCTGACTCAGAAGAAAAAGAAGGTGCTAATTTCGTATTGACTACTCAGGTGAATTGTCGCCTCACATACGTATCTTCATGCACGAACACGGGATTATGAGAAGTAGGGGGAACCTCAGGTTGGCCCATAGCAATGCCACTCTGATTGGGAGCAGCAGGGTTTCCGAATAGATTGTCCTTTCCAGATGAAATGGTTAGATAATACAAGATGCCAAGGGTAGCACTTGCAAGGCACAACACAGCAGCCACTGCAAAGACACCAGGCTTGACAACATAGCAATAGTAGTAGCTAAAGTACGCATTTTCAGCACCGTGTTGATCATTGAGGGCTGCGCCACCGAGGAGTAGGAGAAATGCTACAACAAAGGTGAACCTGCAAGACACATAAGAAAGAACTTCAAGTCACTGCTCATTCTTTGAACTTGCTTTATATACGAAGCACAACTATAGAAATTAGCAAGTATTCCTTGAAGTAACCAAGTATTTGACATCATGAAATTTTTTGACACAATCCTAGGGCATCAAAAGTCACTAAAGTTGGAGTAGCAACCAGAAAAATGTATCGTTGATTAGGGTATATCTTGCAAGTTCTGACCGCACAGAGATATCTCATTTAAATGTCCAAAATATAAGCTAAGATAGACCTCCATATCACACCATCTCCTAATTCAGTGTATTTGCAATTAAAATTTAGAAAGACTATTCAAGTGCGGCTGCAAATTTGCAATCAGAACATCCGTGTCCAAATTGAAACAAATACACATGCAAATTAGTAACTCGAGCTTTTCTATGAACAATAAAATTCAAACAGGCACTATGATGTAGGAGCTATGCAGGAATTTTGGGTTTAAGGAATTGTGCCACTATTATGTGCATTTTTGTGCCATGCATAGGGAGAAAAAAGCATTTCCATGATTCTATCTGGCCTCATTTCCAATTTCAAGCATTTCATGATGCAAAGCCTAAACACGAGTTAATGAAGCAAAGAAAGAGAAATACCAGGATATAATAAAGCAAGTAAGGGCAAGAGTCCAATGAGCAGTTGAAGTATAGGGATTTCGTCGGCAACAAATACAACCGCTTGCAACATTAACAATAACTTGAGCAGCTAGAAGGGCAACCGCTGCACTTGTCCCTAGCCCATAAGCTGGACTCCTTGGGTAAGCACATATACCAGGTTGAATTTCATTAACTTGGGAAGCCTGCAAGATAAAATTGAAATAAATAAAAATTGGTAAACCCCTGAAACAAAACTTCTGTGAATTATCTACAATTGGATTAGTACACGATGACAACAATCACAATTTGTTGTATGTAACCTACTCAGTTACTAGTAGAAAGGTTGGTTCCGAAAGACTTATATGATGGGCAAGTCCAAGTTCATCGATCAATTATACGAGTCAGACCTCATCACCTCATGAACTCTTTTTTACACAGCTAAGCAATGAGTACTCATCTCTTACCTTTCTATACCAAACTATAACATACTCCAATTTCGGGTTCTTACAACCAAATCTTAATGACACATTAAAACACTCGAATGCAAAGATAGATAACCCCAGATGGATTAAATCTTAACTAATTTTGGAACCATTCCATCAGTTGAAAAATCGCGGTGGGATAAGGTCACCGTTTCAATTAACAGCTGAAAAAGAGACAGGGCACCCATTTCAACTTACTGCCACTTTCTGCAATAGCATTTAGGACATATAACAAGGTTCAATTTTAAAACCCTAGATCTCTCATAACATATCAAATACTACAAACTAAAGCAGGAAATTAGAGAGCAAAATTAACAAGGAAACAAAAAAAAAATAAAAAAATTGAAAAAATATCAAATCTCTTCAAATTGCACAAATTTCAGCACAAAGTAAGATAATTAATTAACAAATTTCATGCCAAATTATATAATTTAAACCAAATATTCAGACAAATTAACTGGAAAAACTAGTAGCACTTATATACATACCCATTTCATAAAAACTTGTAAAATTACTAAATAATGAGCTAAAAATGAAATTAATCAAGAAAAAAATAACTGGGTATGTTTAATTTGGATTGAAAGATTGAAACTATAATCAAACTTACTCTGATTCTTTTACCCTCAGCAGCGAAACCAAGAACAGCTGCAAGAAGCCCTAAAAAACCCACAACTATGCAGATTATTAGACTCTTCTTCTCAATCTTCATCATATTTTTCTTTGATTTCTCCTTCTTCTTCTACCTTTCTCACTTTTCTTGTTCTTCTCTCTGTTTCACAGATATCCCGTGAAATGTTTTCTAGAAAGTAAAGAAAAGAAGCAAACCTTGCTTAAGCACCTGCAACTCTGCAAGTAGTGCAAGTTTACTGTATTTGGGATTTACTGCAAGCTTACTTTACTACTCGTATCTGAGAGGATATTTATGTACAATATTTATTTAATCGCAATTTTAAAGTTACACACTTGCTTTTGCGGACAATATTAAGATAAATATATTATATACTCCCTCCGTCCCTTAATTAGATTTATATTTCTCTTTATTATTTGAAGAATAAATGCTAGAAATATGAATCTAATTAAAGGACAGAGGGAGTATACTCTAATCGTTTTTTCAAGTGCCTCATTGGGTGTTTTAGCACTATTTATTAGACCTACTTTGGTGGTTTGACCAATGACATCAAAACTTTGTAAGAAATCTAGAGGGGTATTACCTGTTATTGCAAGTATGGAGTAAATGGTATGAAATCAGTATAAACATTCTACCTTCGTTTCACGTTATGTGCAACAGAAAGAGGAATTACGGATTCCAAAGCAAAAGTTTGTAAATTATAAGTGGGGATTAATTTTAAAAAAAGGGACATGTGATTTAAGATAGAGTGAGGATAATTTATTAATCAAAATCTTCTACCATAACCGACCAACGACCACCCCAACAACATCAGCGACCACTCCAATGGCACCTGTGAACATCCAATGTCATCACCAAACAGGCAAACACCCCAACAACACCAACCACACCAGTCGCAAATAAATGATATCAAATCAGGTTCTAATTAATGGTATGAAATCAACTTTGTTTCAATACATTGCAAATAAAAGTGTATAAAATCAGGTTATGTATAGGATGATATCAAATCTATTTCAATATATTGCAAGTAATAAAATATTGTATTTAAAATACGTAGATTGAAATCAAGCCACTAGACAATGACACATTGCATTCTAATTTTTAGCTAAGTGTTGTTCTGCATAATGTCAACTAAGCGTAGACAACCATGCGCATAATACCTATTAAGCGGAATTTGGATATATTTATTAGGATATAGATGTCATTAGAGATTTATATTTGATATTATTCTAATCCTCCAAATTCTTAAATTAATTTATATATTTGATTAAGTATCTAATAAAATTGTACTATGACCTTTTGATAACATAAAATTCGCTTTAAAATAATGCTTTTAAACTAATTCATTTATGCTAGTTTTAAAAAAAATTATAAATAATTATATTAAAAATAAAATATTATGATTTTTTTTAACAGAATTTTGCCTTTTGGTACCTCGAAAAATAACCTAATTTGACTTTTGATAACCATTGATCTAAAATTTTATTGAAAAATTCTCAATGGTACTCTTGAACTTTTTATTTTTCTCAATGATTAACATTGAAATATCAAATTATCTTTGGTAATCTATAATTTGTAAAACTAATTCAATGGTAACATTAGTTAAGCATTTTTAAAAAATATTAATCATGGCTAATGTTTTAAAGGGGAGGGAAAAGTGAAATGTCTAAAATACCCTTTAAAACAAAAACCCACCACCACTCCTCCCCCCTGCCACCTCTGCCCGACCAGTTGCAACCACTAAGCCACCCAATCTCCAACAGCCAACTCCCGCTTTTCACCGCCCCCCGACGTTGGCGTGCCTAGATCCTTCCTCCTCGGCGTCGGCGCTGTGTAGAACACCCCTCCCCCCTGTCGCATCTGCCTTCCGCGCGTTGAACCACCCAATCCCTTCCTTTAAGGTGGAACTTGATCGTAGAGGTGTTCCGATTCAAGATGTGTCTTGCGATCTTTGCACATCAGAACCGGAGGACTTACAACATCTCTTTAGAATGTGCTATACTGCACGAATAGCTTGGAGGGGTGGATGCCTCGGCATCCGCTCAGAATTTAATGGAAGTCTTTCTCTCTCAGATTGGATCCAAGAGTATATCCGACTTTTTACTAGTCAGGATGGTCCTTCGGGTACGCGCTTGGGTAGCTTCGTCGGTACCCTTTGGACTCTGTGGTTATGTCGAAATTCCAGAATATTTAGGGATTCTACTACTTTCCAGACGTTTGATTCTCAGTTAGCACAGGTTATGGACGCGCATACAATGTTTGTCAACACGGATGCCTCTACGAGCACCTCCTCCATTGCAGGATATGCTGCGGCTGCCTCTCCTCCGCCTGGGTTCTACACAGCTCAGCTTGGACTGGGCACCCAAGGACCGCCTCTACTTTCTCTCCAAATTGACGGATCCTGGTTCAAAGATTCTCAACAAGATGGAATGGGATGGTGCGTGGATAATGCAGACCCGTTGGATGATCGGATCATTGGTGGCAGTAACTTCGGGATTTGCAACTCAGCTTTACACGCGGAGGCCTTAGCATGCATGTATGAGTTACAATGGGCTTTTGATCGCGGTTTTCGCTCGCTAACAGTTTTTACGGATTCCTATAATCTTGTCTCCCTTCTTAGGGGGGAGGGTCATGGTAACGTTGCTTACCTTTGGCTCATTCGCAAGATTAAAATTATTTGCTCTACCTTTCAATTGTGCTGCATTCACAAGGCAGATCGTCAGCGCGTTCATCGAGCTCATCAAATAGCTGGGGAAGCATCGGTTAATTTTATTTGCTTTAATATTAATATGTAATCTGTTTGTATCCTTTGTAAAAAAAAAAAAAAAAAAAAAAAAAAAAAAAAAAAAAAAACCTCTCCCTCTCCCTCCCCCTTCGAGTTGAGAGTTTGAGACCTTAACATTAGTATCCTATTAAATTATGTTAAGGACTTTAAACGAACTATTACAAAATTAATCAGTTTTAAAGAATTATTTTAAAACAATTTTTGTGATATCAAAAGGTCAAAGTACCATTCTAATAGATGCTTATTGAAATATATAAATTAATTTAAGAGTTTGAAAGATTAGAATTATGTCATATATAAACTCTAATGACATTTAAATCCTAAACATCTTATAACTAATATATAAAGCTAAACTTTTAGTCAGATCACAAGGCAACGACACTTGGCGTTCCAACTTTTCGCCAAGTATCGTGCCAAGTGTCGTGCCACGTTGGATAGATTTAGATAGACTTCATATGATAAAAAAAAAGTTAGTTTAGAATTCTATTTAAATATAATTTTAGGATAAAAATGTTAGTTTACAGATTTATTTTTGAAAAAATACCAATATTTTAAATGTACAAATTGAATTATAAATTTATTCAAAAAAATTATTAGATTATAATTCTCAAAAGTTATCATATAAATTTATTTTTTTATATCATAATATTTTTGGAGCGAAGGGAGTGGTTCAAAACGTAAAACATCAATTTATAATATATACTAATCGGTTAAAATAATATACTTCACATTCTAATTGAAATTTATTACTATATTGACCTATCAATTAGGGTTAGATAATGAGTTATCTCGGATTTAAAATTTATCTTAAAATTCAATAAACAAACCTGGCATCGCACGGGGGCACGGGGCACAAAACTAGTAATAAAATATACCCAAATCTTGCTTAAAAGGTATTATACGTGGGGTCTATGCTTAGTTGTCAATATATGGAACAATACTTAGCTAAAAATTAGAATGCCAAGTGTTATTGTTCCATGGTTCAATTCGATTTTAATACACATATACATAATAATAAATAATCAAAGATCATTAATCCATAGTTAAAAATCACTAATTAATAGTTCAATTCAGTTAAGCTCTAATAAGTTCAGTTCAGTTCAGTTCAATTCAGTCAATCAGAACATGCCCTAAATGTCATCAAAACTTTATAAGATATACAAAGAGGCATTAATTGGTTGTTATTGCAAGTAGAATGGTATGAAATTAAGATCTTACAATCCACCACATATTAGTTATTACCAGTAACATTTATTTGGCTATAATGAAAATACATACGAGTTTTCTACAAAAAAAATACATACGAGTACCTTAATTTAATCGTTATCACATTTATTCGAATTCAAAGTATTTAGGAAAAGAAAATTTACACAATGATATTATTTAATTGTCATCTTGCGCAAACACAGGAGATGAGCTTCTGCGTAACAAGCTTAGATATTACAAGATACTGGACATGGTACTAAATAAACATAGTGCAGCGGCCCCTGCAAACCATCCGGAGTGCATGACAAGCAGTGGTAAAAATCGTCAATTTGAACATCATGTTGGTCGTTGAGAGCAACATACCAATATAATATGATAAATGTGGCCAAAAATGTTAAACTGACACGAAATAAAAAAAAATAAAAATAAAAAGTTATTAATATTTTGTTAAACAAAGAAAAAATATTAAAATTGAACAAGTAAAATAGTTTTAAAAACATGAAAAAAAATAATAATAATAAAATAAAGCCAAGGACATATTCTTAGAAATTTAATTAACATGTTTTTTTTTTTTTTTTTTTTTTAATTTTATATTTTGGCCAAATTAAATAAGAAAGTGATCGAAATAAGTACCATGAGGTGATGAGGCTGATGATGAAAATTGTCTAGTAAGAAGTAGACGAGCAGGGTATTGGGCCGCAACAAATGTGGCCGCCAACAATATGGACTAGGACTTGCGCGGCCAGAATGACACACATAGCACCTAGTCCGAGCCCATATGCTGGACTCCTAGTGAATGCACAGACACCCGGTTGAATAAACTCAACCTGGGAGGCCTACAAAATTTTCAAATAAATAATAAAACTTCAGCATGAATTGTTTATTTGTAATACAATATTAAAGTAGGGAAGATTATTGAAGGGCGGCTACATATATTGATATATAATTAGAAATTGTAACTATTATAATTATGTCCATTAATATATTTTGACTGCATAAATAAATATACTTCATTTATATAATAATATAATAAAACAAAATTTGAAATAATATAATGAAACAACTTTGTCCTTTTTTTTTTTGTGAAATAATATAATGAAACAACCTTGTCCAATTTAAGTAGTCAACGTTTGATGATAATAGTGTGTAATACAATAATAATTACTTTATTAGTACGGAGTACTATTTTTGTTATATATAGCATTTATTTTAGGCGCTACTTCATTTGATTAAATCACAAAGTTATTTTTTAAGCACGTATGTGTAATTTGCACTAAGTACTTAATCCTAGTGTATGTACATATATACTAGGAACACTTTTAAAAAAAAAACTAGTTTACTTTGGTTTTTGTAAATTCTGCCCCAAAGGCAAGGGATGCCGCCAGAACTCCTAGCAACCTGACACTCACACAAACTAAAATCTCACCTTTCATTTCTATTTCTAGGTATATGTGTCTTTCTTTATGGTTTATTTTATGAAGAACTGTAGAGAAATTGAGAGAAAATTAGATTCAACGAACTCCAGCCAAGAAAGATTATAATAATATATAGTGTAAGAAAATATAATTATATTTTGAGTATGGTGGTCAACATTTGAAAACCTTCCACTTTAGAAAGACACTAATATAAACGTCAAAACCATATCAGGTGAGACATTATTGGATTCATCGTGAAATGAATTTTCCTTCTCTGATATCTCCTCATTTATTGTGTTTTTTACCGTCCATCCTCATAAACCAATATAATTCCCTATTACCACAACATCAGCAATATTACTTCTTATATATGAATATAATCACATTGTATTTTTTTTTATAATTATTTTCCAAATTAATTATGACCTTTATAATCAACCAAATCAATCAATTAAATCAATGCATATTACTTTCAAACTTCAACTTTAATTATTCACTAGTGTAATTATCAATTATAATGGTAAAATGCACTACAATTTCTGATTTTATGCATATTATGCACTATAATTATGATGTAATATATATTTTGATTTATGTAAGATACCTGATCAGCAGATTGTTGATTTAGCCTCTCTTGATATGACAAGTAAGACTGAGAAGTGGACACCAGAACTGCAGCGGACTAAAGTGATAATGAGAATATTAAAGTTTATTATTCCATTACAACCAGACCTGCTCCCCTGCAAAACTATCCAAAACCATGACATAGCACTAATAGGTAAAAATTAAATTGTGAGTTTAAACATCTTGCTAGTCATTGAGGGCAGCACACCAAAATAGTATGACAAATGCAACAAAAAATATTAACAAACACAAAAATGGTCATTAATTATATTTTGTTAAACAAAAGTAAAATTATTAAAATATTTTTTTTAAGTAAAAACAAAAGTATAAATAAAGGCAAGGACAACCGGACCCATTAGAAATTTGATTAATATAATCTTTATTTTTTGGCCAAATAAGAAATTAATTGAAATACGTACCATGAAGTGATGATTCTCAACTTTTTTTACATATTCTCACGTATTTTTAAATTATATTATTTTTGTACATAAATTGTACATATATACGCCACCGGATATTAGGACTTTTTAAATTATATTATTTTTGTATATATATACGCCACCGGATATTAGGACTTGCGCGACCAGAATGTATGGCACACGCATATCCATTTAGTTTATTAATGGGGTCAATTTTAATTAGAATTTTTAAAGTTCAAAACTTGACCCCCAATACCTTTTAGTCTAATACCCGTCACTAAGTAGGAAACGGGTCTGGTTGTAATGGATAATTTCAACGAATGAAATTAAGATCTTATAATCCATCACATGATTGCGCCTAAAAGGCTTACATAGTACAGGATACCAAATGCAGTACTAAGTTAAGCCACTCCCCTAACATCCTCCACTAAAATACTACAATTAATAGATGCTTAGTAGAATCGCATAAATTAAAATAAAGGTTAATTGATGAGGTTTGCGAATAGAGTATATCTTTGAAACATGACTCCGCTTTGCAAAACTTCAAAACCTCAATCAAGTAATAAGTCCTAATAACTAAGTAAGATTATAAAAACGCTAAATGCCACACAAAAATCTCGATAATTAGAATGTTGTCTCTTTGTTACATTTAATTAAAATGACGCCCTTCACAAGAATAATCTGCAAAATTTTTGAGATCTTCAAATACGGGTTGGTGAACATGATGATCAAATGGAGATTAATATTTTGAGTATTGTACAAATAAAATTCTAAGTACTATTGGTTATTAATGTAAATAAAAATAATTAATTATTTTCCATTGAGTTATAGGTTGGTGATATAAAAGGGTATCTTATGAACAAGATGGCATGTGTTATTTCATAATCCAAGAGTATAATTTGAGTAAATTGTACAAATAAAATTCAAATTATTTCTGGTTCTTATTAATGTAATTCCATTCGTTTATATATTCCCTTTGTCCTTAATTAATGTTCAAAAATAACTTAAAAGGTCAAATCTTGCAAACTTTGACCATATATGTTACGAAGTAGTATGACCATATATGTTACAACTTAGAAAAGTTTAAACATTTTTTTGTATACAGAGGGTAGGAGCATAATTAAATCTACTTGATTCAAGGATCACATGAATAATGTATGTAACTTCATAAGAAATTACTATGTACAATTGGTTATCTCTCCCAATAATGTTATTTTTCGAAAATAAAATTTACCAACATGGTCGCAGCTACTAGCTATCAAGATTAATCAATTAAAAATGTAATAAAAAACTACATTTTTTTTTTATTATTTTTTTTAACCTTTGACAAAATCATGATGAGAAATCATGAAGAAAGAGAGGAACACCACACCATAACAAGTTAATTAGAACCCATGATACACATCAGATAAAATAATTATATATAACTTCACTTTATTCAAATAGCATTATCTAGGACAAGTTTTAAAACATTCAAATAGATTAGATGTAAATATTTATCATCAAAGTCTATTAATTTTGAGGATGTAGATTACTCATAAGGGAGACAAATTAAAGATTGATGATTTAAACACTAGAACAATTTCTCCCATTGTCATTGAAAAATATACTTGGCTGTCTTAAGATTATATAAGTATAGCCCATCATCATCCGCTTTCCAATTACAATGATGCCCTCCACAATGATTATCTACGAAATTTTTGGTATCTTCAAATGCGTCGTAAGTTATATGTTTACTTTGACTAAGGCTTGTGATGTTACATATATAGACAACCTTTTCAACAAGCTCTGTTTTTAATGAAAAGTTATAATTACCATTCTTTGGTATACGCATTAGCCCAATATATATGGCATGACCTCCATGACATTCTACATCAAGAATATCATTACTTAATGCATTTTCTATATTCACATAAAATTTTGAAGGAAACAAAGGATAAGATGTCACAAATGGATGATTCGTGACTCCTAAAGTTAATACTATGACTATCAATAGTTTAAACATTTTAGTTATGGGTGTTTTTTTTTTTTGAGAACTAATAAATATAAGAAGTTGAGAATATGTAGGACGATTTGACTTATTTTATAATGGTTTGAATCCAAGGATTTGAACATAGAAAACGACACATGACATGCATGCAAATAAATGCATGGTATGAATTCAAGTTCTAAATGGTTTGAAATCAAATTTGATTCAACTTATTGCTATTAAATGGTATGGAATCAACTTAGTAATAAAATCCATAGAAATTAGAAACATTATTAGTTGTAATTTCAAATAAATGGTATGAAATCATGTTGTAAATGGTATAAAATCAAGGAAATTTTGATTATCATAATTTTTTTTTTAATGTTTGACTATCGATATTCCAAAAATGTACTCCCTCCGTCCCTTATTCACATTTCAACTTTCCTTTTTGGGTATTTTAAAATTACAATTCTACTTTTCTTTTTTAGTAAGTAAATTTTTATCAGATATCCCAAATTATCCCTATTTTTTCAGTTTTGTAATTAATGCTTTATCTATTTCTCACTCTTATTTCTCATTCTCACTCTTATTAATGCCTTTAAAAAATTCAGAATCCATGTGCATCACTTTAGATGAATATGATTGGTCCTTTTATTTTTCACCAAAAAATGTTATTGGGCCTTTTTCTTTTCAAAGGATTGATGATATGTGCATCATTAAATATTATTCAATCTTTGTTTTATTCAAAGACATCAATTAATGTCTTGTAATTCCCATTGTACTTTGTATTATTGTTTCTTTATTTTATTCCAAGTTCCTTAATTCCCTTGAAAGGTTAGAAATAGGAATAAAAAAAGGGACGGAGGGAGTACCACTTTAATTATTGCTACCCATCTAAATTTCTATTTTATTTATTTTATTACCAAGAAAAATAAAAAAATATACTCCCTCCGTCCCTAAATTAGAGTCCTACTTTTCTCTATTACGTAATGAATAAATGGTAGAAATAGACATGTAATTTAGGGACAAAGGGGTAAATTTTACTACCACTTAACAATTTATATTACTTTTTCCGTTTGTGGGGTCCATTTAATTAATTCCTTCCATTTTCTTCTTCTCTCTCCACAAAGCTCACTCATAAACCCCTACCTCTTCCCAACAACCCTATCCATTGTCCAACAACCCCCACCCTTAACATCAACCCAATCCAAAACCCCCACCCCTCACGACCAGAGGCAAAATCAAGGGTAGGCTGGGGTGGGCCTTGGCCTCCCCTTTTAGTTATCCAATAAATGTTGCATTAAATTATGTTAGTTGTAACATAGATGAGTTGGTTTTGGGTGAGAATATAGAGATCTTTTTAATTTCTAGCTTTAAGTTCGAACCTTCTCCCTAATTTTTTTTTTGGTCTCATTCTTTTTTAATATTTCAATATACCCCATACTATTTTTATATGAGACCTATTAGTACATATATTACGCTTGGCCCCCCCTATAAAAAAAAATTTGGTTCCACCACTGCTCACGACCGCCCTCCATTTTCTACTTCTCTTTCCAAAAAAATATAGGAAATCAAGAGAAAATATCACTTTAGTAACATATAAATAAATATGTATCACAAAAAAGTTTCATAATATTCACATGTAGATTTTTTTCCCTACTAATATTTAATTATACATATTTAAGGTAAACTAGCGGAATAAGGTTGCGAGAAAGGGAGGGGGAGAATACAGGTGAGTCGGGTAAGGGAAGCGGAGGGGATGGCCAACGACAGCGTTGGGTGAAGGTGGCAGTGGTGGGGCTGGGGTGGTCGGGTGATTTAGTTTTTTTTTATACATTTTTTCTTTTTTTGCCCAATAAATAAGCAACACGTGGCTTTATGGCCCCACTTAATGGATTCTTGGACGGAATCAATTAAGCGGTGGTAAAATCACATTTGTTAAAAAATTTAGTGTTAAATTTTTTTTTTTAGGTGTTAAATACCATTTTGGATTTTTTTTTCTGGTGTTAAAATCCAAAATTTCTTATAAATTAGGACTATGTCAATTATTCTAGGACGAAAGGAGTATATATAATTGAATAATATACTCATGTAAGTTTGTTAAAATCGTATTGAATTTTACTCAAATTCTAAAACACGAAAACATGCGCTTTAGGTTTTTTTTTTTGGGGGTGGGGGGGGGGGTTTGGCACTTTGGTTCTTTGGGTCCAATTTGAGGTAAAAATTGACAAAATTGATCGAAATTGTTCGTTTTTCCTACTAAAAAGTACCACAATTTCTAAAAATTACACAAAACGAAAACTTGACTTATGAGGAAAGGCCCGTGAAGATTTTAGATAGTAAGGTGAGAAGCACCAGGAACAAGGATGTTAAGATAGTCAAGGTTTTATGGTCAAACCATAAAACTGAGGAAGCTACTTGGGAAGCCGAAACAGATATGAGGAAAAGATATCCAGAATTGTTTTCTGAGGTTAGTCGAGTTACGGGGGGGGTAACTCCTTTTAAGGGGGGGTAGAATGCGATAGAGTTTCGCGCTTTTGCCCTTTTTGGTTAGTTTTGAGTCATTTTGAGTTGCTAGTTGAGTCATTTCGAGTCATTATAAGTTGTGCATGAATCAATTTATTGGAATATTTAACCAACTTTTTCTCAAGTTTCGAGGTCGAAACTTCTTTTAAGGGGGTAGACTGTAATACCCCGTATTTTTAAATCGTTTAATAATTATTAAATATGGATTTTCCGATATATTTTATCATACAAAATATTTATATGATAATTTTATATCTATATTTTATGATGATTTTAATTATACGAGCCAAGTCAAAAATTTGTCGTACCCAAATCAAATTTTCAACCGTTAAATTGTACCCGATTCAAACGACAAAGTACAAAATTCGCTATTTATATACGAGTTCAACTCATATGTGTAGTACGCTAGTACTACACAAAAATATCTACTTCAATATATATATATATATATATATATATATTATATATATATAATATATATATATATATATATATATATATATATATATATAAACAATTTGATGTCAGCAAGGGGGGAGTAAATTACCCATTTGCTTCCTTCATTGAATGCCATGGTAGAAGTAGTACCAAGTATTACTATAAATAGCCATACATATATGGCTACTTCACTCCATCTTCTTCTCTAAAATCCTCTTCATACTTCTTCCTCCAACTAGCTTCTCCCCTCTACACCACCCTCCCATAGCCGTGCACCACCAGTCGGCGACCCTCCGCATCCACCCACGGCAGCCCGTCCTCTCCTTCCTCCTCTATTCTTCCTTCGTGCTCCTACTTCAAACAAAGACCAAGTGAGTCCTTGCTCCTTGCTGGTAATAATGAAAGTTCTTCATCTATATAGCCTAATACTTCATATCCTTATGCTTTTACTACTAACTATCATTACTATTGTTATTAGTGTTACTTACAACTATTACTAAAACTACTACTACTAGTACTCTTATTCCATGTACTACTATTACTACCTTTCCATTTATTATTATTATTATTATTATTATTATTATTATTATTATTATTATTGATGTTAGTATTGTAGTTGTTGCTGCTGAGTTGCTACTACTACAATTACTATTATCATACTACTACTTACCTACGTATCACTACTACTACTCTTATTATTATTAATAGTATAATTATTATTATTATTATTACGGATAGTTAAAGATTATTTTATAAATACAAGTGTTAATAAATTGGTCATGCACAATTAGTCAAAGTCGATAGTCTAAGTCCTTGTGTCTATGGGTTGAAAAGTATTTGATTAGGATTATTGATTTGTTATAGGAGGAATTTCGGGTTTGAAATTAGGAGTTTCGTACTTGTGTGCAAGGATCAAGGTACGTACACGTGGCTAGATCTTTTAAAAAGTGACTTTTATATGCAACGTGATTTGCATGTTAAGTGATTTCGAACCATGTTTAATGATTGTGAAATATTTCGGTGAAATATGTTTTCAATATTTGATCTCAAATGTTTAAATATTTTATATGGTTGATTAAAACTTGTACTGATATTCAAGATGTTTTAAAAAGGAAATTTTATTATTTATATCATCCCGAGTATGGGATATTGGAAAGTTTATTTAACAGGATTTATTTCTTGGATCTTTGGATTTTCAACTCCCACTATGCGGAGTAAGTTGAAGACTATGGACCTAGTCTTTCCCCTTGATAGCACTATGTAAAGGAGTTACTAGCTTGGGGGGTGTGCACACTTAGATGGGAAAATGATTTATGAGAATATGGACTGATCCATCCTATTCGGAATTATCTTTGGAAAGTTGGTTATTTCGGAAATTGGTTCTTCTGACAAGTTTTTATACATGAATTTCTATTCAGGAATGATTTGGATAAATTATGATTTATTAAAGTTAAATCTCTTCGAAAGCATGTTTAATTAATTAAATTGATTACATGTCTAGCATTTGTATGTACTTAGCATTTTGGCCAATACGTATTTGTTTTGTTTTGGCTTGGCCCTACTTATCATTTTGATAAGTAGATAGGTGATGGCGATCGGATAACGTGAACTATATGCTGCATTGGGAATGATGGGCGGTGATCACCTAGTTTGATTTAGTATACATAGTATTAGTGGTGTAGCTATTTTGAAAGTGTATCAAACTATTATTATTACTATTATTATTAATGAAAGTTAAGTACTATTTTCCGCTGCAAAACTCTGTTAAGCCTTACGTAATCACGTGGCGGTAATACTCCCATGTTACTCCCTAAAGTTGGATACTATTGTTAATATTAGAGAGTAATTTGGGGGTGTTACACTAAATCTCCAAAGAACATGTTTTAGGCACGGAAATCCAAGCCCTAGGTGGTAAAAAAAAAATCGGTTGTAAAATAAAAGTTTTAGAGGTTTTAATGGTAAAAAAAAATAATTTTGTGTTTTGTTTTTTTGTTGGTAAAAGTAAAAAAAAAAAAAAAATCCTAAATTTTTCTGCTAAGAGTTTAACATATTAACGATGAAAGTTAGAAAATTTTCACTTTTGCTACCAGCAAAACACATGCATTTCACTTTTTCTACCGGAAATTTTATTTTATTTTACTACCATGCAAAAATTGCTACCACTTAACACTTTCAGTTAATAATTCCGTTAGTGGGATCCAGCCACCCTCATTATCACCTTCCGGCTACCACTCCCTCCTAAGCCACCCTGGCTGCCTCCCCGTCAGCCACAAAAAAAAAAAAAAAAAAAAAAAAAAAAAAAAAAAAAAACTAATTTGTTTTTTTAAAAAAAATCTAGCCACTAAGAAACCACCTCAGCCTTTCCCGTTAGCCACCCAGTCCCATCCCCTTTACTGGCGGCCGACGCCAACGACCCATTCCCCCTCCCTTTCCTCCTCTGTCACGACCATCCCTTTTTTCCTCTCGATTACCCACGACATCTCTTCTCACCGCACCACCATTACTCACCTTCAGCATCTCGCAACACCACTAAAATGCGCCGTTATTGTTGCTGCTCCTCCCTCTGAACAAGTCGCCACCCCACTCCCTAGCACCAAAACAGACACCTTTGACCTTGAACCATCAGCCCGAATCCACCCTAAACAGGTTTTAGGGTTTCGATTATGGTGGTTTCGGGGTGGTGGTTTAGGGTTAGGGTTAGGTTGCGTAGGTGGAGGAAAGGGAGGGGGTCGGGAGTGGAGTCACCGGCGCCGAGCGACACTTTGGGCGCCGGCCTTCGGCAGGGGGTGGGTGGCTGGCAATTGAAGGTGGTGGTGGCTAGCTTTTTCTTTTTAAAAAAAATAAATTTTTGTTTTTATTTTTATTTTTTGAATTAACTTAACGGAACCTAACGGATTCCGTTAATTGTGGTAGCAATTTTAACAAAGTTGCTTTTATATGGTAGTAAAATTAAATAAATTTTTTTTCCCGGTAGCAAAAGTGAAATGCATGTGTTTTACTGGTAACAAAAGTGAAAATTTCCTTAAACTTATACATTGACAAGCATGAAAATCAGCATAGTGCCAGTAAAAGAAAAAAGGAAACCCTTTGTATAGCACCTCAAATAGCATAATTTAGTACCCTTAGGCCTTAGCACAACAATTATTGTTTCATTTGTTTTAGAAGGTTTAACTTTGACTATATGGTAATATGGTATGTTACGCATAAATTATATTAATTAACTAATAAATTTGTACACAAACTTGCTCTCAAAATTGATGCTTCAAATCAAAATGTAAAAAATAACATATACACCACAATTATTAACAATAATAACATCATACATTAAGCTTCAATCTCACTTGGGACTCTAGTTAGATAAAGAGATAATTTATTGAAGCTCATTTGTAGAACCCCTTCTAGCTTGATTTGTTCTTCTGATTCTGTGATCTTCAGAAACTAAAGTTATGTAACTTATGATTCCAAGGGCAATACCGCCAAATGACAATGCAGCTGCTGCACCAAATACTCCACGGTTTACCTTGAAGCAACTTCGGTAAAAACCACCAATATTTGATGAAGCATCACTGAACGATATACTCCCTCCGTTCTAAAATAAGTTTCGATCATTTAGAACAAGGCACATAAAATAAGTATGCATTCCATAATGTTCCCTTTCCAGTTACTAACATTATATTAGTTACAACTCATTTGTTTCAAAACTGGTAAATCAATGAATTTATATGTAATTTTATAAAGAAGGTTTGAATGTTTGATTTCAATGTCCAATTGTCCATGTAATTATACCTACCCCTAATTTTATGTAAATCACATATTTGCGAATAATCATAGATAAAATCACAAGTCATTAGGTTTGTATATATCCACTATTGCTTATCAAATGAATTGAAATGATGTTTTTTTTTTTAAATGTACGTGCAAACATATGCTTATATAATTAGAAACAGAGTGAATTAAGAACCTTAGAGATCCGTATTCCATAATGTGTGGCTCCAGCATAAAGGAATAAGATAATTGCTGGTATACATGTCAACCTGTGGTACAAATTTCTCAATTCAGTAACAGAAATTATAGTAATTGCTTTGCTTTCAAATTTCAATTTCACAGTCAACACATTACATGTAACACGTATTAGTCAAATTCATTAATCGAGGTACTTAGGGCATAATCTAATAGACTGAAATCAGCTAAACTGAACTGAAGTGAAGTGAGCTGAACTGGATTGAATATTTTATAAGAGAAGGAAATTAGGAACTGAACTGAACTGAGATGAACTGAACTGAAAATAAACGTATGAGAATAGACCCTTAATAATGGTAAAACATATGTTGTAAATAATTAATAACAAGATTGTTTAAAAGCTTGCAAGTTTTCTACTATCTCTGTTTCTGTTAAATAATACCCATTTTGTCAAAAAAAAAAAAAAATAATAATACCCATTTATTACAAATAATAAGAAACGTATGTAGTATAATGATATTTTTTTTGTATTTTTTTGTTTTTTTTTTTTTTGACGAGAATGATAATTTTTTTTCAAACATACGAAGTAGTAATTTTCTTTAAATTTTTATCGTTAATTTGTTAAAGAATGACTTCTATATTGGGAGTTGCCCTTTCAAACAATTAATAGGTGATTAGTAGGATATAAATTACTAAAATCAATCAATGTCGCATAAAATAAAAGGTTAATTGATGAGGTTTGTGAATAGCTAGAGTATATCTTTGAAACATGACTCCACTTTGTAAAACTTATTGTTACTACTTACTAGTACTCAAGTATTTCTGGTTACATTTTCTATCAACTTCCTATATACTTCCAGTATATGAATTAGAATTTAGAAATGCATACCAACAGCAGACAAAAGCAAGAATTGCTAATGCTCTTGAAGTAGAGGATGAATTAGTTGCTCTGCCACAACCACAATCAGCTGAAATGCTAATTAAGATTAGTGCCACTATTAGGCAAACTATTGCAGCAACGATCATATAAAACATTGGACTTCGAAAGTATAGGCATTCATGCACTACACATAAATCGTTTGTACATCTGAAGTAAAGCAGACGAATCTGGCCAAAAAAAATAAAAATGATACACGTATTAAGAAAAAGATTATTGTTAATTGCTCGTTATTGATAGATAAAATCCAATCTCGGGTATTTTCATTTCAAAGTACCCTAATTTAACTAGGATAACCCAAGTACATACCTGGTTCTTAAAAGGCAAGACCGCGAAAGTAAGACCCACGCCTGTTGATATCAACCCTAAAATTCCAACAATTATGCTAGCCACAACAGTTTTACCATTCATCCTTGATCCCTCTCTTTAGTTTCAAAGCAGGTTGCAATGGATCATAGGATATGTTTTAAGGTACATTTTATAATTTATTGAGAAAGATAGTTATGGTTCACAAGCCATTAACATTAAATATTAAAGACAGCTTATTAAACGTAATGTATTATTATTAATGCCAAAACGCAATTGTGAAATATTCTATGATTCTATCCATATACTAATAAGTTCTCCATTATACTACTTTGACTTTGTAATACTTTATTGTTTAAAATTTTCTAACACCATATAACACGGTAAGTAACATAGAAAAATAGCCATTTTAAATCATTTTTTGCATTATTGCCTGAACATCGTTTGACTAATTTGATTGAGAAATCTTAATTTTAAGAAAGGCTAAGGGTCTATTCTTATATGATTATTTTCAATTCAATTCAGTTCAGCTCTAATAAGTTCAGTTCAGTTCAACTCCTAATTTCCTTCTCTTATAAAATATTCAGTTCAATTCAACTCAACTCTAATAAGTTCAGTTCAATTCAGTTGAGTTCAGTTTAGTGAGAACAGGCCTAAGTTGATTATTTCTTGGTCTATCAACCAATTTGGAGAGAAATAGTAGGCTTTGTACAATTTGTACATACTCCCTACGTTCTCAAATAATTTTTTTTTTTTTTGAGGCATACAGAGTAAATATATTAAGCGGAAGAGTCCAAATCAGCAAGAGTTACAATGGCTTGGGGGAAGTTATCAAGCCTAACATACTCTACATTACCATATGTCTCAAATAATTCATGTTATGGAGAGATTTTTTTTTTTTTTTTTTTTTTTTAAAAATTACAAATACTGAAACCATGGGTTTTCAAGTTTTCAGCACTATCCAAGTGGCTTGCGGTAATCAAAATGGGTCAATCCATATCCGTCGTCACCAACTCACTTGGTATGCTCCTAATAGACTAAGATGAACACACAAAAAAAGTGGTCTTCAGCCTAAGAAATTTTAACATAACAGATTCCTGGCCTTCTCTACACTCTTTCAACCTCTTGGTTGGCAAACTCTCACATCTGCGGGTTCTTGCAACCCACTTTCAATAAGCCTACAGCAAGATCTTATCAAAGATGATTTGTTGCATCGTACGGAAAGATTACAGTTTGATTAGATTGGTATAATAAATTAAGACTTTACACTATAGTTTAGGTAAAGAGAAAAATGCATAGTCCGTGCATCAAAATTAAAAGGCATACGAGCATTCACAGTAACTATTGATACACCCAATAAGGTTCATTGTCTCATTTGTCTGTCATTGAAAGAACGATGAGCTCAATTCTGAAATGAGGTCACTGAAGCTTGAAATGGTGAAATAATAGACCTTCATAGATCAATTCGCTAATGAGCTAAAGTCACAAAGTAGCAACTAATATCACAAGGAGCTTAAGTAGGAGTGTAGGACCGAGCAGATTTTAAAAAATAAATAAATAAATTTGTAAACATAAAGATTGTGAAAAAAAAATCAGTAGTTGAGGTGAAACTGGTTTGACAATAAGGCAAACTGCTTAAGTGCTCAGTGTGCAGCATAGATGACATTATGGTTAGTGGGCATGGAAATCGGAAACAGAAAACTCTAGAAAAAAAGAGAGCCGCCATGGAATTATCAGAGAGGAAATTATGCAAGACAGCAATCAAGGTCTTCAGGCCAAATGTATCCAAAGGGCTAAAGGAGGTAGTCTATACGAGTTTTCTTGTTTCTTCACTATATGACAGTATATAATTGACATCAAATATACATTAACTGATACCAATCCTCAGAACAGTTGAAAGTTGATGATGCAGTAGTTAAACTCATAACTAAGGGGGGACAAAGATAAGGTTTAAGACATTAATCTTCCCACATAAAGTGAAACTTGCCTAAAGGAAAGCTAGGTAACCTACTTCCCTAGTCTTGAACAACTTACCACAATCTTTCTAGTATTTTTGTCAACCTATAAATTTTCACTTAAACAGCCAGGGGAACATAACTGTCAAAATTTTGTCCTGTTTTCTGCAGATTAATGGAAATTCCCTTCTCATTTTCTTCAAGATTTCAGAAGTATCAAGCATTGAAAACTCAAACAAATAGATAACAGATGATTCAGAGCTGTAGCTAATAACAAAAGGCAAGAACAAAGTTGATCTATTGGGAGGAGCATTGACAGGATGCAGCCATCCACCGTGTATCGTAAACTCCAACAAATAAATATCAGATTTGTAGCTAATAACAAAAGGCAAGAACAAAATTCATCTATTGGGAATAGCATTGACAGGATGCAGCCATCCACTGTGCAATGCGTACATGACAAAATGCAGGCACCAGCCATCATAAAATAAATCAAAATGATGGACTCGTTCTATACTGTTAATGACAGTTAGACAAGTTAAAGACCTTTTCTAAGTGGCAAATAAGTAGTAGTTGCAGTACTTGAAAGCAATAGAAGACACGTTTAATGCCTCTAACTACAGCATTTAACAAGTTGCCCATAATTTCAATCAGTAAACAGAAACCAAATTTAAATAGAGTATCAAACATGAGGAGACAATAATGCATTTCAAAAATCTCTAGTCCCAATAACTCAGCAAAATGAGGTCTTACCAAGGATATCTTGAAAGTCCACTCAATTATTGCCAGGAAACTCAACCTACAAGAGTACAAGTCCAAGTTCTGAAGGCTTTATTGGTTGCCTTAAGCGATAGTTGTACAGATAGTAATGAAGCTTTCCATCTCCCGGCCCAAATTTCAGCTCCTTGAGAAATGATTCATTCTCCATAACATCCAGGGCATTAAAAACATCATAGTCCTTCGACTTTGCAACGATAAGAGCATCATTCATCAACTGAAGCAGCGGGGTTTTTGTAGCCACGTTGTAGTAAGAGTAGGCAGCCTTCAGAGTTGAGTAATTTGGGTTGCCAAGAATAGTAGAAGGGAGAGTGTAAAAGCTGCAGAAATCAGTGATCTCATGAGTCAAGGGACTTTCAACAACATAACCATCAACTACATTTTCTTTGGGAAGAAGCCAATGCTCAACATCATCTTCATCAAAGTCAGTAGCCACAATGAACTGGCTCAAGTAACCCCTCAAAAGCCGGGTAACAGCAGGAACATCACGAAGCTCCATCTTCCTGAAACCAGGTGTAACTGTTGAATCGGGTAGCTTATAAAGCCTTATGGTACGGCTCATTGTCATTCTCGGGCCAAGCCTAGAGAATCCAACATCAATCAGCTTCTTAGGGTTAAGAGACCTATGCCAATATTGACAGGTTGCTATGGGTGTTGGAATAACAACACCAGCAGTATAAGCAGCTTGCCATATATTTTCCAGATGAACCCTTCTAGTCACCTCCTTGATCATAACAGGTGCAAGCCTTTTCGACCTCAGCCTCTTATGCACACACAGGAAGTTAACCTCAGCCATGGTAACAACTTCATCACGAACCCGTATCCTAGCTGGAACACCAGTAATAAAAGCAACCAGCTTCTTTGACTTCGTTGCTCGCACACCAATATGCCAGCTCTTAAAGTGACCAGGTGGTCGAAGAGCCCACTGAAGGAACTCCTTAGAATAGTTGAACCTAAACATGTTTTCATCATCCTCAACATAGTTGTTAGTCAAAAGGTTGTAGACCTGACTGCACATATCATCGGTTTCCAAATCACAAGTAATCCACTCATAATCCGCAGGCAACTTGTACGGCTCCTGCTTGACTTCAGACACTGCAGTAGGCTGCTCGATGGGTCCTTCGGGCAAGCTCGAATCTCCAATATCCTTGAATTGCCCAACAGGTTGTGTTTCCCAAAACTTGTGTCGGTTTTCGATAGCAAGGGACTCCTGAACCCTCCTAGTTATCGCCTCAATGCTATTTTCACCCGTCTTGCTTTCGGGGTTTTCATCAGGTTCTGGGTCTCTTTTCTCAGTCGTTGGTGAATTATTATCTCCCATAATGACCAAATTCCTATATAAAATTAAAATACCCAAATCTATGAATCAAAAAATAAAACCCCAATTTTCGGTCACTAACATAACAATCACTGAAAATATCAACACATTCAAATTCGCAATCAATCAATGACAACAAGATAGATAAATCGACAGATAATCAACAAAATAATCATCGACCTAGAAATGTTTATGATTCACTCTAGATTAATCAAGAGCAGGTAAATTTAATCGATTTATGGATGGATTCAATCCAATTCCAAAAAACCCTAGAATAGTTTCAGATCGAAATCAACATGGATAAATTACGGATTGAAATGAAACCCTAAAATGCGTAAGATAATAATAAAATTTAGCAAAGTAGTAAAATGGATTGAAGAGAGAGAATTACAAACCTCCGTCAATGGCAGGGGCAGATGATTGCAGCGGCGAGAGAGTGAAAAATAGAGTGAGATCGGTATCGTTGGTGACTTTATGATGAGAACGAGAATATTGAAGTGAACTATCCAAGTTTCTACTTTTACTTTTGTTGAGTACCGAATATCCACGCTTTTAGAGAAATTTGGAGTCTTCGACGTCCGATGTCTAAAAGTTTTGAAATTTTAGGGAATACATCTCGAGGTCATATAATGTCGTTTGAAACCATATATGATCATTATTTGTTGTCGTAAATATTCGTGGTAGCCTTGAGTTAATGAAATAGGTACAAGTAGTAAACCGGTAATTGGTCGTTTAAGCAAATTGGATGGTTTCACGCACTCAATTGGACTCCTGGGGGGTATTAGGGACCGTTAATAAACATTTCGGCAATTTTTATTTCCGTGCGAAAAAAAAAGTCAAAAAATTCCAAAATTGAAGGCTAATATCCATGTTTTTTTAGAAATTTCAAAGGTTTCGGGCCTGGTGTCGAAAAGAAATTAGATTTTAGGGGATACATCTCGGGATCATATAATGTCGTTTAGACCATAAATGATCATTATATGTTGTAATAAATGTTTGTGGTAGGCTTGAGTTAATGAAATCAGTGCAAGTTGTAAACCGATAAATTGGCCGTTTACAGGAAATTTGGATGGTTCCACCCACCCAATTGGACTTCCGGAGGGTATTTGGGACCATGGTAAACATTTTGGCAATTTTTATATCCGGGCAAACAAAGTAAAAAAAATTCCAAAATTGAAGGCTAACATCCATGCTTTTTGAAAAATTTTGAATGTTTCGGGGTCCGGTGTCAAAAAGCATTGAAATTTTAGGGGATACATCTCGGGGTCATATAATGCCATTTGGATACATATAGGATCATTATATGTTGTCATAAATGTTCGTGGTAAGCTTGAGTTAATGAAATCAGTGCAAGTTGTAAAGCGGTAAATTGGCCGTTTAAAGGCAAATTGGATGGTTCCACCAAGCCAATTGGACTCCCGAAAGGTATTAGGGACCATGGTAAATACTTCGGCAATTTTTATTTCCGGGTGAAAAAAAGTCAAAAAATTCCAAAATTAAAGGTAAATATCCACGTTTTTTGATAAATTTTGAAGGTTTTGGCTTCGCAAATGTGGGGTTTATGGATATGTACCAAAGATAAAAAAAAATTAAAACAAGAGCAAACTTTAATTTTACACTATAACCACTTAATACCTTAATATATATATATAAACTTGCAAATTTTTAGTTTATATTTTAAAAAAATTATTCACTCCTTGATAATTAAAAATATTGTTGATCAACATTATATGTTGATAAATATCGAATACTAATAGATGTTAGTCATGTTATTGCAAAGTCAATAGTATGGAGTTGATTTGTTTTAAGTATTGGATAGCACCGTAAATATGGGGTTTAAGGGCATGAATCAAATAAATGAGTTAACTTGGAATTAATTTGAAGGTAAACAATCTAGATATTCAACTGATTTCTGACTCAATCTAATTTAAAATCCTTTGAAATCCGTCATGGATCGAATTGATTCTAGTTAAACTATTTTGTTTCGTAATAATCGCAACACTAGAGTATGCACAAATTTATAGGAATTTAGAGAATTTAGAGTAGTGACCATTATTTTTTATTCGTCTGTTTTTTTAATGCATAAGTTTGACCGACACATTTGCCTAGATACAATTTTGAACATTAATATCTTTAATGAACTATTACTAAAAATTACTACCTCTGTTTTTTAAGCTGACACCGGTTGACTTTTTACATTATTCACATACTACACTTTGACTCGCTTTTGTGATTTATAGTTACTATAAAATATAGACATGTGAGATCTTGTTTGAATCATCTAGATGAATATTGTATTAATATCCACTTTTTATAATTTTACAATGTTGATAGTTAGAGATATTAAGCGTTAAAAATATGCGTTGGTAAGCGTGATAATAGAAAGGTGCCAATTAAAAAAACGGAGCTAGTATAACAAAACTATAATATGAAACTAGGCATTATAAGTAATCTAATGACATATTATATAATAACATTTATTTATTTTATAGAAGTGTAAAAAACAAGTCAATGAATAATGTAAAAGTCAAAGTGCTGCATTAAAAAAAAAAACCCGAAGAGAGTAGTTAGTATGAGTGAGAAAAAATAAAAAGTACTCCGTAGCGTATGTGAGAAAAGTGAATCATATCTAATAAAAAGAATGTTTCAGTTTTTATGAAACGAATGTAAAAGGAAAATATTGTGATTGTTGCGAAATAGTGGGAGTAGTTAATTTATCCAATAAAAACTTGTCTTAAATCGACCCTTTCTAATTTTATTGGTTCGCCCAAGTTCTACTCCTTGCATAATCCGTTCTAACTCCAATTATTAATATTTATTTATTTATTTGGTGCAATTCGAATCTACATCAATCAACAACTTTTAGTGTTATATTACCAATTCTCTTGCTACATGGGGGGTTGATCAATGTTCAATACCATTTTTTTTTATTTAATCAATTTGAATAAAATTATACTACATTATTAGATTTATAACCAGACAAGAACGGACCAATAACTAAAATCATACTTTGTGGTTCGTAGTTAGTTTTAGGTTTTCCTTAGCTCGAGATCGACTCAGCTCAATTAACACCCCTGCTTCGTCTTTTTATTATTTTTTTATTTCCGTAATTAGGAGGCCGTTTCCCTTAATTGCAAATTGCTTTTTTTATTTTTTTATTATTAGTGGGGTTTAGGGTTTTTCATTATTTGTAAAAACTTCAAAACATTGGGTCTCGCTCATACTCCAAACTAACCTGCCATTTTCGCTCATTCGTCGGAAAATTGCTATTGAACGTTGATCCGACTTCTGTTGATTTTCTTTGGTAAGTAAAGTAATCAGAAAATGTGAAATCCAAGCTTTGAATTTCCCAAACAAATACTATAATTTTAGAAATCGATTTTTAGGTCTTTTAACTTTAATTTTTGAATTTATGATTGTCGAAATCAATTTCAAGTTTCCAAAGATAATCTAATTGAATTTCAGCTAGTTTTGTTGAAAACTGGAAAATTTGAAGAATTAATGTTGCAGTTTCAATTTATTTGCACGCTGATTGCTAATTTTCGTTGAATTTTATCTTTTAAGAACTGCGGAAATTAGGTTAATTTCGGTTGAAAATTGGAAAAAATATTGCATTTTCAATTTCTTTGCATGCTAATTGCTAATTTCGGTTGAATTTTATGTTTAAGAACTGCGGAAATTAGGTTAATTTGTTGATGATTTGATTTTTTTTTTTTCAGACTCTGAGTTGATTATTTGAGACGAGCTAATGGAAGTTGATTCAAAGATGCATGATTCAGCTTCTGAAGATGCCTCGGCAACAACGTCTTCTTCAACGGAAAAGGTATAAATTTAACTGTGTTGTATGTGAAAAACTACAACTTTTAATTTTTGCAAATTTTGTAAAGAAGATGTTGATTGAAATGTAAATTGTAGGGCAAAGAAAATGATGAAATGATGCAGTCACTGGAGAAACTGCAGATTGATGAATCATCGTCGTCCGAATTCAAGAGAAAGCCTGTTGTTATTATTGTTGTTGGAATGGCAGGTCAGTAATCAGCTTACTTACATATTGAGGAACAATTAGTTATTTATCACAATTCATTTATGTTGCTTTTGCACGAACCGGGTTTAGTTATAAGATTTATAATCATATTTTAGGATGGATGTTAGTTTTGATTGATCTTAGTATGTTATTGTGTAATGCTTGCAATATGGTTGAGCTTAGTTTTGATTCGAATGTGATTAGGGAGTGGAAAGACGACATTTATGCGTCAACTGGTTCAACATACACATACTTCAAACCGTCGTGGTTATGTGATTAATCTCGATCCAGCTGTTATGACCCTCCCATTTGGGGCAAATATCGATATAAGAGACACTGTCAAGTACAAGGAAGTTATGAAGCAGTTCAACTTAGGTCCTAATGGAGGAATTTTAACTTCACTGAATCTGTTTGCTACCAAGTTTGATGAGGTAAAGCTCAAAAACACCAGTCTTGTAAAATTTATTAGATTTTGCTGTGATGTATTTTATTGTTAAGGATGACAAACTTGAAGAACAAGAATTATGATATGCATCTTCTATTGATATTGTGATATATACTCTTGTTGTTAACATCATTCTAAAAAGTGACTATGATACTTCCTCCGTTCTGTTAATATTGCAACAAGGAGGAAATTACGCATCCCAAAACACATTTTATATGCTAATCTATAATTGTGCAAGAGTAAAAATTATAAAAACATGATATTGTGAAAGTATTTTATGAGACGAATCCAACAAGATCTCACTTTACTATATTTTGCTTAACGTATAACTCATATTATATGGTCAAACAAGAGTGATGAATAGTGCAAAAAGTCCATTGTTGCAATATTAATAGAACGGAGGAAGTATGTTGCTAGTTGAATTTTTACTTTTAATTAATTAAAAGCATAAAGGTTAAAGACAACTCGATATCATAGAGTCTTATTTTCTTCTGAAGAGGATTATGTGTGCCTTGCTCCTAACCTCGTAGGCTCGTAGTCATATAAAGCTTGCTGAAGACTATGAAACTTTATTTTATTTTTTTGAGGAAATGAAACCTTGTATTTTAACAGAAGGAACCTGTTGTTTGTGAAATTATTTGAATTGTAAGCTTCCTACTGTAGGCCCGCACCAATGATAATGATGAAGTTATTAAGAAGAAGCAAGTTATGAATAGGGTAAAAGAAGTTTAATAATTAAGAAAAAATTGATTATTCCTTTCATGCACATTTAAAATGGAATCCCTGACTTAGGAGTATTATTCTTGTAATTGGATTATCATGGACTAAATTGAAATATCTTATCAGCCTTCTCTATCCTCCTTGTTCATTTTGAAGTACTCCGTAGTACACAGTACATGTGTCTCAGATTAAGGAACAATTGCTAACAACCTCCTTTGTAAGGCTACATGCATGATGCATTCAATTCGTTTATCCTAATCTGAGCGAGAAGTTCTTTACTTAAGAGGCATTGTGGCAATGTAGGCAGTAAGCCTGATTGATGCGCAGGGCAGCCCAATGATAGGATCAAGTTATGAGGGTTCTTGTTGGACAACGTCAATATTAGGCCAAATGACAGCTTAACAATTTTGTCATGATGTTTTCCTATTTCATCTTCTCTCAAATCTCCCTTAACAGAAGATAATAATACTCGAGATGGTATATTGAAACCCAGTTCACTTGTCGAGTCTTTTTGCGTTATCACTTCTCTAGCTCTCTCTCTTCCCTATAGTGGCCCATAACCCACATGATCATACTTGTCCAGCCTGTTAACATGACTAATCAACTATTAGCCTGCTCCTATCCAACTAATAGCTAGCTAGGCTTTCTACTTTCTACCAATGTTGATGCTGAAGGTCTCTGGTCCTTACACTAGGAATTGCTTTTTAGAGCCTATTAAGAGTTTAAGACTACCTATCTCTTGCTGTCTTGCATTCATTTAAGCTTTTGATGATAAGGATTTATTTTAAAATCTTTAAATGCTACCTTTACAATTCTCCTCGAGGCCAATTGTTGAAATGTAAATACAATCACGAGCATACTTTTAAATGGATGTTACTCCATATCTTCAAAACCCAGTCAACCATAATATCCCCCCCCCCTCTTTTCCACGCACACACCCCACTTTACTCGTTTTCCATGCAAGACTGCTACATTACATAACGGTATTTTGTTGCCCCATATTTATATTTTAATATTTTGTCTTGTAGTGCATCCTAATGAAGGGTGTCTAATTCAATTTTCAGGTTATATCAGTTGTTGAGCGTAGAGCTGACCAGCTTGATTATGTGCTGGTGGACACACCTGGGCAGATTGAGATATTTACTTGGTCCGCCTCTGGAGCCATAATTACGGAAGCCTTTGCGTCTACTTTTCCTACTGTGATTGCTTATGTAGTTGATACCCCTCGCTCTTCAAACCCAACCACATTCATGAGTAATATGCTATACGCTTGTAGCATTCTTTACAAGACACGGCTGCCTCTCATATTGGCATTTAACAAGACTGATGTAGCTCAACACCAGTTTGCTTTGGAGGTAGGTTTTATTCAGGAGTTTTATAATTACCGATCTGTGAGAGTGTGAGACATTGACTTTTATGCATGCAACTTTCATGAACATTTTGTTTTGATCTTTTTCATAATATGCATCACATCCAAGAAAAATGCAACATTGATATGGATGGTGTGTTTCTGGAGAAAATTGTTATTGATCTGCTTAAAATGTCATCTTAATTAATCCTGTGGGATTGGGAGCTGAAGAGCATCTCATTGGATATTGGATTTTCTTACCTTTTTGCTTTCCTCTATTCATTGTTCTGACATGAATTGATTTTTTTGGAATTTTCCATTCATGTATCCTGCTTGCATTCAATACCTTGTCTTAAAGGGTACTTGGTATCTTGGTGTGAAACTTGAAGTCATATGGATTAACTTACAAAAAAAACCCGTGTCAATAGTCTTTTTAATTGCTGAACTTTTTTTTTTTAATCTGTTGGTTCCTTTTACGAACACCCATTTACCAGGTCTATCTCTTTTATTACTCCTCAATTATTGTTGGAAGGCCTAAAGTCCTAGGAAACTTGGGTATTAACTTGGGCATTTATTTGAAGCAGAGAGCTAATGGGTGCTTTCTCTTAATGTGTGTTAGGTTAGTAGCAAGAGGTCTGGGTGCCTTTTGTTTTTTGTTGTTATTTTTCTAAACTTTAAGTGAAAGATGGGTGTTTTTTTTTTTTTTTTTTTTTTTTTTTTTTTTTTTTTTTGGGATGGCACAAGAGGAGTAAAGCTTTACCTTCTGGCTGCTTGCATAACTTTTCCTAATAAAATGTGGATGAGATTTTTTTTTTGGGACTTGGAATCTATGTGGGATAGTGTTTTCCTCCTTCTTGTTGTCTTTTTCTTTAGAATTGCTTCCTGATCTAACTTTTATTGATGATATTCAGCACAATTTGCATGGCATGGTAAATTGGTAATCTTTGGCTTGAGCATTTTTTTTTCTTCATTTTTTTGTTTGGAAAATCGCTGGTCCTTCCAATGTTGAATTGATCCTTGTAGTTATGTGACATTGTATATTCTTAATCTAACAATATCTGATTAGAAGTTTCTAGTCAATAGTCTCGGTATTACACTATTTCTAATATAAATGTGGTATCTTTCAGAAAGATGAAGAAAACTTGTTCAACTTTTTACTTATCTAAAGTCTACTTTCAAAAAATCTTAAAAAAAAAAATTAAATTCTTGGGTATGCTTTTTGTCTGTCCTACAAATGTATAGTAACTCCATGTTCTCTCCCAGATTAATTGCTTTGAATTTCTTGGCTGATAAGCTTAGCTGAATACAGGCAGTATTATCATTTTTAGTCAAGGCTGCACTGCCGTTGGTGACCAGCAGTTTGAAATTGTTCTTATTATTCATTCCTACCTTTACAAACCTAGTTCTCAGTTAGTTTAGTCTCATTTTTCCTCAACCCCTTTTTTTTATAAATAGGAACAGCCTTCTGTATTCATGTGGTAAACTTGGGAAGAACAAAGAGAGATGACTAATTTGTTGAAGCCTGATAATTCGCCTCATGATAGTCATGAATGATTTTTTTTATTTTTTTTTATTTTTAATTTTTAATCTAGTAACAGCTTCTGTCATTAGGTATAATTTTGGTGATCAACTGTTAAGGCTTATTTACCAGAATGGGTATAATCTTTGGTGATTTCCTTATTTACTACTCCCTCTAGCCTTATTTTTTGCCCCATTTGACTTTACACGGTCTCCAAACGTATATATCTCCTTTTTTATACGCGTAAAAATTATAAAAATTTTTATATTAATAAAATATACAATGAGACATGTCTAATAAGATAGATTAACGAGTATTTATGGTCAAAGTTATAAAAGTTTGACCCGTATATTCACAATGGGGCAAAAAATAAGGGACAAAGGGAGTACCAATTACCATTATAGCATTAGTACACTTCTTCACACTGTTGGGACGACTTTGATTTGTGTTTTATGCTTTTCTTTTCGACGTTCTCTTTTCCCAATCTACTTGTTCCCTTTTCCCAATCTACTTGCTCCAATTTTCGTTTGGGTGCCCAAATTACTATCCCTCTCGCTCCATTTTTCTACTTGCAACTAAACAATGGAGCAAGTAAATTGGGGTGGAGGGGGTATAATCTAGCTTCTTCCAAATATTTTGAGACATGTTCTTGCAAATTAGCCATTCTTAGGTTATCATGGTGCTGTGCATTTACTCACGTGACTGTTTTCTGTAGTATTCAGCAATTATGACTGACTTGCATTATCATATATGTGATGATGTTTTTACGATCCTAGAATGCTATCTTCAATTTTGATCCTTGCTTTCTGTAAGTGAACTGATTAGGCTTTTTACTGCAGTGGATGGAAGATTTTGAGGTGTTTCATGCAGCCCTTGAGTCTGATGAGTCCTACACTTCGACCTTGACTCGAAGCCTATCTCTTGTACTTGATGAATTTTATAAAAATCTAAGATCAGCTGGAGTTTCTGCACTTACTGGTGCTGGGATGAATGAGTTCTTCAAGGCTGTTGATGATAGTGCTGAAGAATTCATGGAGACTTACAAGTAACATAAATGGACAATTTTCATCCTCTTATAGAAAACTTTTGACTGCATAAATGTATTAATTGTGATGTTTTTTTTATAGGGCTGATCTTGATAAGAGGAAGGCAGAGAAGCAACGGTTGGAGGAAGATAGGCGGCGAGAGAACATGGAGAAGCTTAGGAGCGATATGCAGAAGACTAAAGGAGAAACCGTGGTTTTGAGCACTGGTATGAAGGACAAAGAGTCTGGCAGCAAGAGCATGTTGGAGGAGGAGGAAGAAGACGAAGATGAATATGAGAGGTCTAGCGAGGAGGAAGAAGCTATGATAGATGATGAAGATGAAGACGAAGACGAAGAAACCGGGTTTTCTTTTTGACATAATCATGAGCCAGAAATCTCTTTTACCAAGGGGATGGGATCTGAGGGAGAGAGATGGTAGCTTTTCGGTCTTGCTGTGCCTATATGCTTTGCTCAAATACTCCTATACATTGTCTAATTTGTTGGGAATTGATTAATAGCCATGGTCTGTACATAAAGAATATCTGACACTGCTGGATTGCCGAAACTCTAATATCTCCATTATTTTGTAACTGAATGGAGTTATCGAATTGACTATTGGAACTTCACCTAGTTCTATATATCATCATGATGTTTTCTTATACAGTCTAACATGCAGTGTTTAAAAACCAGTACCATCTTTTATCAGTTACTTCCAGTTCTCGCTCGTGCTAGTTCGAACTTTTATAATCAAAATCAATTTTGATGCAAAATGACGAAGAATTTTTATGATAATCAATTCTTGATTACGTTTGCTTTATTATTCTGTCCAAATAACAAATACATCAATTTTTGCAGACATACATAAATTTGAGTTCACAAGATCACATAAATTGATAAAAACACATAATGACGTTTTACACATTTGTTGGCATTTGTGGTTTTGCTGTGGCAATACCAGACTCTTTTCCAACATTTGGAGCACTACCCTTCGGAATAATCCTCTTCTCGTTAGAAATCAATACCCCCGCCCCAATGAAGTAGCCGGACTTCGGAACGAGGCAGCCCTCGCCGAGAGTGTTGGTCGCATCTTCAAGGTACTTAGTGGTGTTGAGAATGGACGCATACATCAGCATTACAAATGCTCCAATGAAGACCAACCTGCATGCATGTTTTTAGTCTTCTTATGAAATCATAATTTTTATGAATTAACATTATATTTCGAGGTCAAGTAAATCAATCTAGTTAAATTCTTCCTATATGATTTTGTGTGATTTTAAAATATTACGGAGTAAATTTTATAACATTGTTTGTAATTAACATTTTGAAAAGTCAAACTAATGTTCTCTCCGATCTTTTTTGTTTTTTTTTTTAAAAAAAATTTGATTTTTTTTGGTTCACATAAAATTCTAAGCAGGAAGAACAAATATAGTCGTATCAATACTAATACATAAAAAAATTGATTTGAGATGATTTATTTATAAACGGAGGGAGTACGGCACGAATAATGATTAGTTAGTTACCAAGAGAAGATAAAGCAAATAAGAGCTGTTATGCCACTACAAGTTGAAGGACAAGGATTTCGTCTGCAACAAAAACAGCCAGTTGCACTACTTATAAGTATTTGCTGAATCAAAAGAATTATTGAAGCAACTATTCCCAGTGCCACCGATGGACTCGTTGGATAAAAACAAGCCCCATAATCTTGTGTAAATATTACTTGATCACCCTGCAATAATATTATTATATATACGAAATATATTAATATGGAGTACATATTACAAATAAAGTACGAGTTAAGTTTCAAATATTAAGTATGACCTATAAAATTCAGTCCATTGGTGTGAAAGTAAGAAGAAAAATGAAGTGAACATGTTTAATTTCATACCGACTTACTGAGTAATATTAAACGTTACTCAAAATTATATTATACGAGTGTCAAATTACCAATTAGATATTAAGATTATGACGTATACACTATTGAAGACGGGAACACATATTACCTTAACTTTGGTAGCCTCGGCAACAAAGCCCATAACAACTGCTATTAAACCAAGAACGCCAGCAATTACACATACTGCAATGTTCTTTCCTTCCATAACTTTCCTTCTTTTCTTTTAATCTTGCTCTTATGCTTTAATTGAGTAAGTTAAGAGAAAAGCTTAGGTTATACAACTATTTTTTATGTAAAGTAAGCTATATATAGCCAACAAATGTACTTGTACTGGCCTGGTATATAATATTTCTATAAAATCAGAACTTATTATAATGTTCAGTCAAGCCCTGCCTAGTTAAGCACTCCATACATACGACTATTGAATTGTCGATTGATTATGTGCTGCTTCACGTCTAGTAGACTATTATGTACGTAGCGATTAGACTATTATGTACGTAGCGATTATAATGAAACTGCTTGTGTGTATTATTATTATTCTTTTCGTTTCATATTGATTTTCGTAGTCATAGTAAGAACACAAAATTGAAGTTTAAGAATAAATAAGGTTATTAGAATAAATTTTTATGTAAATAAGGTTATTAGAATAAGTTTTTATTGTTGACACATTTATATTACTTACTATTGTAAATCTATACTCCGTAGTATATACAAACTTGTAAATACTCCGTACACTTTAAAATGGAATACAGAGATCGATAATGATATAGATTGAAAAAAGTGGGTGGAAATGTGAGAAACTAGACCTAGTTATTTAATGTGTCGAATCAGGATTAGTGTAGGTCAATAAAAGATCAGGTTTAAATTGACTATTGCTTTTTAAATAGTGAAAAAGGGTCAGGCTTAAGTGAGCTGCAATTCATCATTAAACGGGCAAGGAAAATTAAAAAGGATTAGGCAAAAAAAAAAAAAAAAAAAAGTAAAATTATACGAAACTTATGTAGTTTTCTTAACATAACTACTCCGTATATTCGTTTACAAAATCATTGAGCAATTATTTATTTATTTTAGCTCTTTATTATTAACCTTGTCCAATAATAACCCTTATTAAAGCAAATGTTCAATAAAAAATCCTAATTAATAAATTAATCATAACCCTATACTTATTAATTATTATGCTACCCTGTCCAATAATTAGATCAAGGGGTAATAACTGGACATATAAATTTGCTTAATAAGAAATTTGACTCACAACAATCATGATATGAACAATGTTCTAGAACACCCTAATAAAGAAAGTAGGGAAATAAAATAAATAAAAACGAAAGGAGTATAATTTTAGAACGTAAACTTATTAATAAATCTCAAAAAATACCTACAAAAGAAGATATTTGTCAGTTAACAATGATTTTGTGCTTGGTTCGAGAGTTGACAATGCATGTATTCTTCAATGCTTTTTAGTAACATGCAAATGTATTTTTATAATGACATATTTATATATACTTGTGTATATATATATATATATATATATATATATATATATAGCAATTTGATCAGTTCTATAGAATGAAAATAAGGTTATATAATTTTACAAGAACATAAAATAAGTAGCAATTTGCTCCATTTTAATTTTATCGTTGACGTCAACCAATAACCAGCTCATAGACCGTTGAATAAATAGAAAACTAAGCTGGAAATTTGCCATAACTGCGCTACTATACTTAATATGTATCTCCAACGTAAACGATCGATCAAATATGTTTGTGTATACGTATGTATCGTGATTTCGACAAATTAGAATATTATTTTGATCTTAATTGTTTCGTATTTACAGCTTTTGATTCATATTCTAGAAGTCGTATGACTATTTTATTGATGAATTATTATGTTTACTTACAAGTAAAAGTTCATATATACATGCCTAAAGCGTAAAGGTCAAGGTCTCCTCCTAACTTTAAGGGAAAATGATGTAAAAGGTACAACCTATTGTGTGTATTTCATTTTTCTAAAGTTTGTTTTCAAAGGCATATTAATTTTATTACTGGAATGTCAACAAATTGATTATATAATGATGGTGCACTTGAACATGAATATGAACCTGGAGGTCTCATGGACTCTAAGGATGACATTGACGCCATTGAGGTCAAGTATGTAAGTATAAAATACGTATATGTAACATTAGATTTATATGTCGGGTGGAAGGGGGGAGGGACAGATTAAATTACAACTATGGAAACCCTCGTAGGAATGAGTTTGACCACAAACAAGTTTTTTTTAGAGCCAGTTACTTGCGGAGTGCTTTTGTATAAAGGTGCCTGAAACCACTCATTGTTCTGCTCTTGTAGCCAATGATGCTATACAGGCTACCTCCCAATACTCCCAAAGTAATGCAATGGGAAGTATAAATGTTTATCTATTTCTTTGTTTATGGGCGTTAAATATTGTATGATGCTATACCTTTGTTTGAGCATTTGGCTTCCATGGTCGGTCTGACTTAATAACCTCCTTGGTTAATTTTTGGTTCAAAGGTGTTGCAAGTGAAGATCCAAGACTCCAAGAGAACCTAGAAAAAGCAGCAATAGTGGCAGGATAGAGTAGAAAAAAGTATGCGTCCAAGGAATTCTTTAAATGACACGGCTTTCCCTTCCTAGGGTGGTGGTTCCTACTAAGACATTGCATTCCAGCCTTCCAGAGCAACAACTATGATCTTCCAAAATAGGATAAGCTCATTCAGTGCTATGGGGACCAGCGGCAGCTACAATAATAACACCCTCGAGGTGGTCTACATGAGCGAGTTAAATGATCTGGACCAAAAGTTGGTGTATGGATTGACTGATTCTATCAAGCTGTACAGTGGTCTAAGCCCAGACCCTTCGCCCCCTTCTGTGGAACTGTCCCTGGCACAGAGGGTACTGGTTCATTGTAGCCTATATTCCCATCTTGGCCCGCTTTCTGATCTAGTCGATGGACTTCCTCTTCGTGATGGGCTTTGTGTTTGGTCCTGCCATCTTGTACCACCACTACAACACCAAAGGGAATCACACTGGATACAAGGTTGCATCTTGCATGTACGATTTATCTTGCATCTTGCATGTACGATTTACAGCTTTGGGCCCAACTCTAGCCTCTCCTGATCCCTGCCGAGATCTTCTTTCCCCACCTGAGTCCACTTGACAGTTGACATGGGATTTCCTCTGCAATAGGGAAAGCCTAAACCATCGTTGGGGCATCGGGGAACTTAGTCATGTCCACCAACGGCCAACCCAAATAAGACTGACACATGATACATAAAGAGGTTATGCCAAAATGCCAAAATGCCAAATTAAGGACATAATGTGTCACATAATAACATTAGATTTGAGTATTTGACTACCAATTTGCAATCAAACAGATAAGATGTACATTTGTATCCCGGCACTTACAATGGAGAAAATTGCCAAGGGTTGCTTTTACACAGTAATATAATATTCGCTCTCCAATATATATAACAAATGGATCACAATTACCAATTACATGGCAGTCTCATAAATACCAGAAGATATACAGAATGGGTGAACTAATTAATAAGGTTTCAGATTTGCCTTACTGAAGACCGTATACTAATAATGCTCCAACAGCACCAAGACCAGCAACTAGCCCTATGATGACACCGATAGGCGGTAAAGCACCACCTACTGCCTTACCTGTGTTCACATCATAGCGTGCAAACCTCTTCTTTGGTGCTATACACTGAGGACAAGCATAATCATCGGGCTACAAAACAGACAAAACAAAATAGTTGATCAGGCCAAGTTATTAAAGACCTGGAATCAAATGTAATGAAAATTAGATTGATAAGCTTGCCTGATCTTCAAACGGTTTTGATAATGTGTATATGAATCCACAGTCAAGGCATATGTGAGTCGCTTTGGCCTGAAAAGTTTAGCAGCATCTCAGTAAGTAAAAGTAATTCAAGTACAATGTGCTTAAAAAATCTATAAAATCATGAGTATTGTTGGATCAAAGCTTCCATGAATGCTTGCCTTTTGTGCCTCGGTTAGTTTTCGCCCAAAACGTGGAGGAGCAGGACGTTTCGGAAGTTTTTTCACATCAACATCAGCACCTCTGCATTAAAATGCTGAACATCAGGAGCAAAAAGAGAATACCAATACACTATATAAAGAGATTTTTATTTACTGTTAAGCTCCATAATTCCATATAGCTCTCAAATATTACTATTATCTGATTTCCCTCTACTTATATAGGAACTCCTTCCTAAGCAAACACAATTTTTTACTCAGTTACTCCATAAAGTGGGGTGTAGGAAAGAAATACACATGGAAATATTTGGGAATGGTTAGTAAACTAACTACATACCTTGAATATGAAAATATCGGAAATCATTCAGTGTGTTTTAAAAATCAGTTTTTCATCTACCTCCCAGATTTTGGAATTAAACCTGGATTTGTTCAGATGTCCTCCTATAAATCTATCTTGTAATTCTGCCTTTTTTTGGATTTTATCTAGCTCCTTTCTTTGCATCAAAATAAAAATTAAAAAAGATCTAAGCTTTCTTCTACCTTTCGATTTCTCAGTGTGTAACTTATACTGGTATAAGTGTCATTGTGTTAAACATCTACTCGATTCTGCCCTACCACCATAAGCTTTGTATTCAGTCTATTCAACACCTAGAGAATCCGCATTTACCTAATACCAATCAAATGATAAGCCTAAACAAGATGTTCGAAGAAGAAAACATAGAAGAACAACGAAACAAAGACTCATAATGTATCCACAAACTTGGCACATTTCTACCTTGGCACATAATTCTTAACCTATAAATTGAATATTCAACAACAATACAAAAACTCAATCCAAACAAAATCAATATAACGAGCATATAACAAGGGATACATACTATATTATACCTGCTGACAACAAAGTAAACAGAATCAGGCTTAGCCTGAATTGCAGTTTTAGTGAATCCAAGCTTATCAGCAGGCCAAAGTTCATCACCAAAAAAACTGCTAGTATAAATCACCTGATCACCTGATTTAAGCCCAGCTTTTGCAGCATTTCCTCCACCATCTACTGCCTACATCAACAATATAATTGTATATTTTCCATCAAAACACCCAAAATTTCAAACCCGGATTAAAAAAATTACAAAACAAACAATTAAAAGATGACTCCTTATAATACGATAAACATTAATAACACCAAACGACACGTAATTTTATTAAATAAGTGTAATGCATTAAGTTAGTCCTTAGGGCTACATATATCATAACCGAATAATTAGTTAAAATTGCGAATAATTGAGATAAAAGTATTACTAACAGTGATGACAACTCCACCACCAGGTTTCTGACCAAGAGTGAGGCCTAAGGGTTTATCAACTTCAACCTCGATTGACTTAGAAGCACCAGTTGTTCTTGCTTTGATCTCAAACCCTCTTTTAACACTGGGAGAATAGTTCATTCTTTCAGCTACAAGTGAACTGAAAATGACCCTTTTTGCATCTTGCAAAGAAAGCCCATGAAAATTGGTTTTCTGCACAAACCAAGAAATACCCAGTTAAAATTACATGAAATTGTAATAATTTGTGAATCAAATGATCAAAAAATTGCAAAATTAAACAAAACAAAAAAGGGAGCAAACCTGAGGAAGATGAAGGGGTGGGCATGGTTTAGGAGAGGAAGGGTGGGTTCTGGTGGATAAGGCGGCAGAGCAAGAGGAGGAAGCGCCTGACATTAGAGAGGATGCCATGTTTTGAGGTTGAAAGATCAGAAATTACAAGTGTACCTTTTAATGTTAGAAGATTGTGGATAGCAAAGTTTATGATGATGGTGGGAGGGAGTGTGGAGCAACTAGGAGAGCCACAAGCATAAAATGAGGGACGTATCAAGTGATATGTGAAGTCGAGTTAGGACCAACAACTGATTGGATTGGCCGGTAAAGAAGTTGTTTCATCTATTTTACGGTTTGTATTCTTTTAAAATTACGGGGCGCATTTGGTAATAGTAATAGTTTGGGATAAGAGCGTGGGAATTCAATAAAATATTAGCCCATCTATAGCACTGACAAGTAACCTTTGTAAAAATAATCAAGTAACCCTATGATATTGATGAAATAACGCCTTTAATAATGACAAAGTAAACTTTATAATGGTTGGTCACATGGTGTGGTCAACCATATATGTACGAGTAGTACTCTGTATAAGAATTTGGGTTCTTCATTAGTGATTGGAGTTATCTTTATTACACAGTAACATTTACTCCATATTTCAGTTTTTAATAATTATTTTTATTTCATACACGTTCATCAAACAACTACTTTAACAACTATCAAGAGTCTACGATTACCACTAATGAATATTATAATCTGTACTAGTTAACCGTACACAACTACTCTGTATCATTTTTTTTACTTCATACAATAATTAATTTACCGAACACATTCTAACCCTTTTGATGCTCTCGAGTGAACAAATTAACGATCAGATTAACCCTTAACCCCCAACACAATGAGCATCCTCCATTCATCATCCTTTCGACTTTTCTAGTCACCTTACTTTTCTTGTAACCCCCTCAAAAAAAAAAAAAAAAACAAAGTAAAAATTCGGACATCTCTCATTCTCACTGTAGCAGATTTCCAGTAGTAATCCCTCTTTTACTTCTCAGATCTAAATCGCCATTGTTGTACCTTCAACTTAGAGAGAGAAACTCAAACACCATTTTCTCTCTCCTCCATTTTCATCCACCTTCAAACTTCTTCAATTCAATCAAACAACAATCTCCACCATTTCCCCAATTCAATCGCAAAGATCCACAGTTCTAACACCTCTGAATTCCGCAATCAATGCTGTCGATTTTCTAGGGTTTATGCAATTCGATCGAAATCACAGTATAAGACGCTGAGTTTTCCGATCGATTGATCGATAATGGAGTCGCGACCTTCTGTTTCGGGAAGGTTTAATCTCGAAGCAGCAACAGCGAGTACTTCATCATCATCATCTTCACCATCAAGGGAGAATAGTATCTCAAGAACAAGCTCGAATTCTTCTCTTTCAAGTAAGGCGATTTTTGAGCATAATTTGTCTTCAATTCTTAATAATCCTCACTCTAGTGATGCTTCTTCTTGGCTTGGATGGTGGTCATCGCCGACATCGGTGATTTTGCCTGAATTTGCCCCAATTAATACTTCGAAACCTGGGTTAGATGCTAATAAATCTGATTTTCAACCGTATTTGAATTCGATCTCGGAGCATTATGCTCGATTCGAGGATATTCGTAATCATAGTAGTAAGGAGAATGTTGATATTGTTGAGAATATTGGAGGGCAGGGAGAAGCGTTAGTTGCTTGTTTGAGGGAAGTGCCTGCATTGTACTTTAAGGAGGATTTTGAGCTTGAGGATGGGGGGACTTTTCGGGCTGCTTGCCCGTTTTCGACGATGAATGAGAATTTAGTGCTGCAGGAGAGATTGTCCCAGTATCTGGATGTGGTGGAGATGCATTTGGTGAAGGAGATCTCGTTGCGGTCGAATTCGTTCTTTGAGGCTCAGCAGCAGCTGGGGGATTTGAATGTGAAGATTGTTGAAGGGTGTAAGAGGATTAGGGAATTGAAGGAGACCATCAGGTTGCTAGATGCTGATGTTGTTGGGTCGGCCAGGGAGATTCAAGAGTTTAGTTCAATGAGGGGTAACTTGTTAGAGCTTCAGCAGAAACTTAGGCTTATATTATATGTTGATCAAGCTCTTGGTGCTCTTAAGCTGGTAACTTCTTTGCTGATTTGTATAGCTACATGTTATTCTTTATGTGTATTTGCTTATCTTAACATTTGATTGGCTTCGCTTGAAATTTGATTAGGGGGCACAATTTCTCTGTTATATGAGTTGCAATGTATAGAATTTGATATTTTTGTACATTCTTTGAATGGTCTTGAGTAGTATAGGATGATACAGATTGTGCAATTTATACGAATACAATGCTGCTGTACGCATAACTTTGGTGAAATATTTCTAGGGTGATGATATTATTAATGTGGGATTTTCACAGTGTGTAGTGATTATAGGATGATACAGATTGTATTGCTGGAAACTGGGAAAGTTACAATCAATATCAGCCTTAGTTGTGGTTGCACTTTATTTTGGTACAGTAGCCTTTTGCAACTTTAGTAACAACGTATAGGTGGCTTTATGACATTGTAGTTGGTGATTTTGGGATCTCGGAAGTTATGAGTAGTCTACTCTTGCAGTGTTGCTTCTGGACATGGGTTATGACCCCCAGTGACTTCTGACAATGAGTGCAATATAATAGATCTTCTGTTTTGACTTTCTTTGGTTGAAAATATAGTTATTACTCCTTTAAGTTCTTCTGGGCGGTTGTTATCGTGCTTTCAGTAAGGTTTTGGACATTACTATGTGTCTAAGGCTTTATTATTATTATTTTTTTTTTATTTTTTTTTTACAATGTTTTGGTACAAAATGAAGTGTGGAGCCTCCATACTTATGCTGGAGTGTCAAGGATTAGGTACGAGTACATAGGGTGGTATGAAGGATTGAAGGGTCTAAGTAACAAAGTTATTTCCATTTCTTATTTCGGGAAGAGGGTGCCAGGTGAACCAAGGGTTAATCCATATAGATTAGAATGGTTACGCTACATCCATCTCCACCTGCAAAGGAACTCTTTTGCCCATCATAACCGTTCGGTTGAGTGGAAGCTGGACTGTAAAAACAACTGAGTAAGAATTTGGCTGTGAATTGGAGGTGGGGCAGAAAAAGGCAAAAAGATCATGCCCTCAAGCTATGTTATTTGTAAGGAAGTGCACTCTAGCTCAGACATTATTATGTTCTAAGGAAAATTGACGGAGGAACAAAGGAACCTGAAAAAAAAAAATGATCTGATATGTATTTCACTAGCTAAGTATTTTCACTAGCTAAGTATTCCACCTTTCTATTAGCTATTTCTTTGATAATCCTCTATAGATGTGCTTGAGGTAAAAGCAGGGAGGTAGTTTGGGGAGCTTTGTGCATTCTTAATGTGTAATAGCTCTGATTCCACAAGATTTATAATGTGTGACCCAAGTTTAGGTATTAAGAACTGTTTCTGTTCTTCATCATATCCAGAGAAACACTTTTTGCATTATGCATCAGTCCCACTGTTCTGTTGGATGGGAGTTCCTTGTTGAGGTTGTGGGAGCCGTCAATTTTGTTGGTGTTATTGTATTATTGGTCAAAATGAACAGAGTGCTTTATATCCACTTAATATCCTTTGTTAATACCCGGGTTTGTGGTTTTTAATACTGTCCCTAATTAATTCGTACAAAACACTGTTATGATTGATATTGTTGTTGCTGGTGTTCAATATTCAACTTCAGTATATCTGCATTCTTTTGCATCTGTAAATAACCATATATTTTATGTTTGTTCAGCTTGTTGCATCTGCCGATTGTGCTGGAGCATTGGACGTTGCTGATGATTTGCGGCAATTACTGGTATAAGCAAATCCTATGTGCTGGTTAATCTGCCATTTTTTTGTGTACATCATCTGAATTTCTTCCCAGTTTACCTTCTTCATTTTTTTCCGAGGTTGTACTTTTAATGATCATAAATGTTGATCATACATTGGGTAGTTGATTGAATGTATCAGACTAGATATCTGGGCCAACCTAAACCTAAATTCTTCTTTATAATATTAAAATTTGCTCAAACACTGATCATCAGCAGAAAAGGGATTGAGACAATCTAATATATAAAGCTCAAAGAAGTTAATATGGGTAGGAGGTTAGCCTTCTAGTCCCTTACAGTCCTATTTTCTGCTGGAGGGTGGCATTTGCAAATCTGTTTGCTTCTTGCTCCACTTTTGAATTGTTTTGTTGCTGTGAAAATTTTACGTTTAATGAGTTTTATCTTTGATATAGCAAACAAAGTGGAGTACTTGTGTAATATTTTAGTTTCTGATCATATATCTTTGTTGCTAGGATGGGGATGAGTTGACAGGTTTACATTGCTTTCGTCATTTGCGGGACCATGTTGCTGCATCAATGGACTCCATATACAGGTTGGTCTACTCAACATGGTACCAGTATATATCTTGGAAATTAAGCTTCATCTAATGTTGCATAGATTTCTTAAAAATAATATATAATTCTAAGTACATTTTCAAGTGGATTCAAGCCTTTGTTGGTCTATGGAGATAATCATTTCTATTGTTAACTTTTGGAGATTATGATGGATTAGCAATTTAGCTTGATGTTCTTGAACTATTATGGGATAGGATCCTATATACAATCTTTGTTAAACCTTTTTGTTCAACTATTATTTTTGCAACAAACTATGCAATTTTAAGTTGGAGTATATATAGTTGTTCCAATTGATAATTATGTCATGGCTGCTAGCTGTGGTCTATCTTTAACTCATTGAATTCATTCTTGTAGCATTCTTTCAGCAGAATTCATGCGTGCATCTTTGCATGATGCCGGGGATTTAGATGCTATAATTGTATCAACAGCAAAAGAAAGAGCTTCTGTACCCAGTAATGGAAGGCTTGATGATGTGAGTATGACATTGGTCTTCTGGTTTCTTCCTTCCTTACCCTTATTGTTAATTTTGAGGGATTTAGATTTGTGGATGACTTGTGTCTTTTGTGGGTGAGTCTTTTTGGAAACCAACTCATTACTAGCCTTGACTAGTAACATGTTGATATCCTAGACCCTGCCATTAACTTATTTGTGGCTATCCTTATTATCTTTTGGTAATTTTATCTTTGTAATCTTCCTCATTTTTACTTTAATTGCTGCTGGTCCTTAAAATTGGTATGAGGGTCAGTGGAATAGGGTTTTCATGGCTGACTAGCATGTAGCTGGAAACCTGATTCGAGTCTCCCTCTTTGCAGGTTAAGCTAGATGAAGAAGAAACTTCTAATTTCCGAGATCTTGTTTTACCTATTGTGATTGGACTGCTTAGAACGGTGAGAAGCTTTTTCCTTTTAAAATTGATTTTTATTTGTATGCTGCCTAGCTCTATTTTTCCTTTTTAATAAATCTGTTGGCCTTTAGAGAAATGTAAAATTGTGTTGGTGATTACTTTGCTTAAGCTAGGATGCTAAATTTGAAAGTCATTGTTAATTTGCTAATCAACAGTAGATAGTTTCTTACTGATAGTAAGTGGGTCGAAGTGGATCAGTTATTTTGCATTATCAAGAGAACTTTTTCACTTTACATTAATTTGTGATGTTTTCTGTCTGTGTCGAATTTTCCCTTTATAATGAAATTGAGGATTTACTATTCTTTGATTTATAGATAATAGATTATGGCAGTGGTCGTTGTGTATTGTATCCCGTATTGCCAAATTGAAATAATGTAATATAATAATGTCGATGTACTGTTTAGTATTTCCACTTAAATTGCATGATGATTTTTGAATATCCTGGCAATTTTATGCTATGAGAAATCCGTATTGTTGCTGAATGAAGTTCTTCATCTTTTGTCTCTCTTTTGCTACAAAATCAACTAGAAAAAAGAAGAATGGAAAGTTGATTGACCTGTTTTAAATTGACGACATGTAAAGGAGATTTCTATTGCTCCTGAATGAAGTTTAAAGTTTTAAACTTCTGTCTCTTTTTCCTACCTAGTCAAATAGGAGAAGGATAAATTCAAAGATCTGTTGTTACTGATGACTAAAAATGTTATGCTTGTTTTCTGATTATTGCAGACCGTCTGTGCAAGGGAAAGCCTAAGCCTTTGAAAATTTTGGCTACTTGTGCAGTACTCAGTGTTGTTTGTAAAAGATATAATTAAGACTCCAGTGTCTTGACTATTCAATGCTTAGTAATAAATAGTAATATGTGAATGGGTTATTTCATTTGCTGAACTAACATGTCATATGGGTCTATATGTCACTTGTCAGGCAAAACTACCATCTGTTCTGAGAATGTATCGTGATACACTTACTGCTGATATGAAGACAGCTATTAAAAATGCTGTGGCAGAGCTGCTACCAGTTCTGATTGCTCGTTCTCAAGAGTCAGATTTCTCGGCTGGAGAGAAGACTGGTGATGCAGATTGTGAGATACTCTCCAAACTCACCCCTTTATCCTAAAAACACCTGAGAAACATTTTGTTTTCTTTGTCATTTCTGTTAGTTATTCAGTCAGATCAAATTAAGGGAAAATAACCTATTGACACTTGGTGTATGATTTAGGTGGAGGCTCGTCTCTTGCAAGCAGGTTAAGGAGCCTGTCATCTGAAAGCTTTGTTGAGCTATTAGCTGCTGTTTTCAAGATTGTCCTGGTAATGTATGCTCAAGCAATACTCATCAGTAGATCATTTATGTTGTAATTTTATTTATTTATTTATTTATTTTTTGATAAGTTTTAGGTAAAGTTGGTTAGAGGCTTAAGGCTAGCTTTTAAGTAAAAGATTTACTCTTTGTAAAGGTGGCAAAAACATTTTTGAGCAAAATGCATATCATAGAATTCAGTCTGGTGCATGATCCCTAGTACAACTAGATCTCACATAGCAACTAGTTAATTTCAATTTCATTACTGAAGTTGAATTTTGGGCATATTGAGGAATGATTTAAACATATTGTTTGACAAATTGTCAAAATAGTAAGACTAACCTATATATACCCTTGTCATGACTATGAAATACAGAGAATGTTTAGTGATAGAACAGCTTTGAATCACCTTATTACAAACCTAAAACCCTTTCCCTTTCTTCTTTAATTTTATGAGGAGAGGAAAGCCATATCAGTAGCTATCTTTGCAAATCAGTTAAAGAGCTAACTGAGGGAATACCTCATAGATGCAAGGATTCGAGGACCTATGATTACATTATGCATACTTATGATAGTGATTGCTCTTGTTCAAGCTTGGTGCACTATTCACTTCTTAAAGCAGAAACTTGAAGGATCTTCTACTTTTCTACCCTTGGGTATTCTTCAAAAGGCAGTTGAGTGAATATTTATCTGGGTCTTCTAGGTTCTATTGGGCCCAACGAAAGAGGTTTCAGTTGCAAAGAAAAGAAGGGCTAAAGACTAAGTGGATTAGTGAAATGTGGAGGTTGATGCAGAGCTATTTGTTTGTTGACAGCTCGACAGGAAAAGAGAGGAGTTAGGATATTAGAGACTAGAGAGCTTATCTTGTTCTGATGAAGCCTTAACTTTATCTTTTTGGACACGTGCTGTTACTAAGCATATGGTTTGTATTACCTGTATAATATTCGGATTATATAAATTGGGCAAATGATGAGCTTTGACCAGTATCTTATTTGATAATGAACATGCGTATACTTAAGGGGTAATTGACCTGCTTGCAGACTTGAGTGAGTTTAGGTCATTCATTTAACAAAAATTAGCAACTTTAAAGTGAGCTAGTTCAGGCTCTAACGAGTGCACTGGTTACCTCAACATCTCAACCACTTCTATGAATGTTTACATGGCTTTATAAATTAGTTTGCTTGTTTTCTCTGTTAAGTATGACGTGACTTATTCTGTTTAGTAAATATAGGCACATCTAGTTCGGGCAGCTGAAGTTAAAAAGTCCATTGAGTGGATCATGTCTAATCTGGATGGTCATTATGCATCCGAGTCCGTTGCTGCTGCTATTGCACATGGTGCTGCAGCTTCCGAAGCTGCGCAAGATGATAATGATAATCAAAATCAAGTTAATCACGCAATTGCATATTCTTCTCAAAGAAATGCTACCAAGGCTCCTTCATTACAAGGGAAGGCTACTGAACTGACAAGTACATCTAATGTATCCAAAAATTTCAGGTCAGCTGCTTCACCTTTCTTTTAAGATGCATTGTTCCTTATCTTTATTTTTGGCATCATATATATTGATCATTGTTGTAGGTGTTGAATAATAAAATAATTCTGTACATTACTTTCAGTTGTTATATACATATAACAAGCATTATCTTCTTTTAAATGTCTGTTTTCCAAATACATTCTTACCACATTCTAGGGGATAGTTTGTACTGTCTGTAAAGTGGTTTGGTAACTCTGGTATGAAAGTCAGTACTTACTACTTATGTAATTTGCAGCTAACATTGTTCTTGTGGGCAATATATGAGTGAAGGAGACAAGACAAGGTTTAATTCTGGGGTGATACTTTGCAGTGAAAAGTTTCAGTTAGGTAGGACTGGCACAAAGTTATGGGATATGGGATATGGGATATAGAAAGTAGGATTGGGAAGTGTGTTATGTCAAAGAAAGATTGTTTCATATATCTTGGCTCCATAATTCAAGGTAATGTAGAAGTGGAGGAAAATGTTGCATTGTATCAATGCTGAATGGATGAAATATAAGAGCAATTTAGTGCGAAAAGAAAATCCCAACTCAAGGAAAATTCTTTTGAGTAGATGTGAGATTAAGTTTCTCAGTTGTGCAAAATGTTGGCCTTATTAGCAAGTGTACAATTAATTGTGGTAGAAATGAGGATGCTTTAACTGAAGGAAAATTGATGGAGGTAGCAAGTCATGAATGATTAATTAATATTGAAAGATGAAATTTGAATTTTCCAAGAATAAGACGTGAGAATATTAGGTAATTTATGGTCCGCTCTAAGCAATGGGAACATGATCCCTGGAAGATGATTTTTCTGTTGAATTGTATTTGACCTTTTTTCATATACCTATCATTTTGCTTGTTGTGATCGTTCAGGACATGTGAACTTAACAGTTCATTGAGTGGTGGTGGTTTGGGCAAACTTTGTTCTTAATAGTAAATTTCTTATTACTATTACTTATGCTAATATTTAATCTTCTTTCTTTTTTTTATTTCACTGTGAGATTGCCAATGTCCTGAAGTGTCTGCCACAGTGCCACTAGCTATCCTTTTAGTTGTATTATATCGTTTCACATTATGATAGTCTATTCAGAAATTGTTGTTATTGTTTCTGTTATTTTTTGTTATCATTACTGTTAGTGTTTTTGTTGACTGTTCTGCAGAGCAGGTTTTTTTGCCATGTTAGTAGAAGGAAGATAAAGTGCATTTCTTTAGGGAACTGTCCTTTTGATTGTTTTTAACCGCCTAGGGTTAAGGCCATGTTCTTCTGGAGTTTCCCAAATTTTGTCAAACCTCCCTCTTAAGTAGAAAGAAAAAATACTCTTTTTGGTAATCATCACTGCAATTTGTTTCTTTTGGACTAGCTTTGTCTTAGTAGTGGTTGAGCATGGCTTACATTTTACCAGTGGCGGAGCCCGGATTTGTAATCCGGGGGGACAAATTTCAAATGTTTAATAAATCGACAAAATTTTTTGATAACATAATTGCTTAATATGTAATTAAAATCGCATATGAAATATGACAAATATTCTTATATGACAAAAGAGGAGTGGTCAAAAGATTCATTGCATATATATTAAGAAAATTATCAACCAAAAAAATAATTTTTTGTTGGTAAACTCCAATTTTAAGTTATGTAATAAATATGATTAATCAATAACAAGCATTTAAATAAATTGATAATAGATATAAAGAGATTTGGGTTATATTCGAAAAAAATAAACACAACTTTGTTTGACTATTGAAATTATTACAATGTAATCTATAAAGTAAAAATAATTAAAAAAAATAATAAAATAGAATTTAAGCGCACATAATTAAAGAGATGAAAAAATTACGGAAATATGTATTCATCAAAAGATCATATATAGTCGAATAACACATTAGTAATCATTATCAACAAGGCAGTACGCCGGTACTTGATTAAATAGCTAAATGAGAGTAGTTAGAGGTTTAAAGATTTATAATACTGTACTTTAAATATACGAAGTATATATTATACACTATATAACGAAATCCAAATACAAGTAAATAAAAGGGAAAAATCCAAAATCAAGAAAAAGAAGTTAAATGGGAGCACTTTGTATAAACTATAAAATGAAATAAAAAAATCTCAAAAGAGGAAAAAGGAATTAAAATTAAATAAAAATATGTATTTGTGAAGACTCGATCCTAGAAATGAAGGAAGAAACAAGCCCTATTCTAAGCCCAACAACCACCAGACCATATTCAACCTTTATGGTACAAGTTGCACATATAATATATATATTGTTATTTACTGAAGCCTTTTATGCTTACAAAAATAATTTTTTTAATTTTTTTTTTTAAATATGGGGGGACAGCTGTCCCCCCATGTTCCTATAGTGGCTCCGCCACTGCATTTTACAGTGTTTGGGCATAAAAATGATATGTGATAGCATGTCTCTGTTTCAAAAGGTGTAGTGATTAAACCCTAGTTTTGGACAGAGCTGATGTGCTGCGAGAAAATGCTGAAGCTGTCTTTGCAGCTTGTGATGCTGCCCATGGAAGGTGGGCGAAGCTCTTAGGTGTTCGTGCTCTTCTTCATCCCAAGTTGCGTTTGCCGGAATTTCTTAGTATATACAGCATCACCCAAGATTTTATAAATGCTACAGAAAAGGTATGGTGAAGATGTGTTTGTATTGTGTATCTGTCCTATTCTTAAGTTACAGAAATGTGTTCATGTTCTGGTTTTGAGCCCATATCTTGGTTATATGAACAGATTGGTGGAAGGTTGGGATATAGTATACGAGGTACATTGCAGTCACAAGCAAAAGCCTTTGTTGATTTTCAGCATGAATCTCGTGTAAGTATTCCTTGGCGCTTATTTGATATGAGTCGCAAGAAAATATCGTATTTATCATGAACCCATCTCTCTGCTGGCTGAGGCAGGTGTCAAAAATTAAGGCGGTGTTGGATCAAGAAACATGGTCAGAAGTTGATGTTCCTGATGAGTTTCAGGCCATTGTTGCTTCAATGCACGGTTCAGATTCTTTAATTACTGAGAACTTTGGTGATGATCAGGGCAGTTCAATAATTTCAAGCAATGGTGTGTCAACTGTGGTTGACGGTAGTAAAGAATCCGATGTTGAGCAGCATATAGAGAGAACTGATTCAAACAATGTTTCTGGTGATGTGTCCAATCAAGAGAAATCTCAGCATTTAGGTGAGGCTAATGATGCAAGTAAAGCTGATGCTGGTACTTCAGCCCTCAGCAAAAATAGCAATACAAAGGACCGTGGGAAATCAACTTCTCAAACATTAATGTACAGGGGAGTTGGTTATCACATGGTTAACTGGTTAGTTATTCTACCTTTTATTTTAGTCGTTGCCACCTTAGCTGTTATATATCTCATGAATTTTTTACTGGCAAATGTTATTAATTTACTGTACTGTTATGTTCTGACATCAATGATGGTTGACTGTCTTGGGAAGTTGGGAGAGTACAGAGTAGGTTGTTCTGTCATCTGTAAGTTGAATTCTGAGAAAGCTTGTGCTTGGCTATGCTAGACTCTTTTTGGTGAATTGTTGGAGAAGTTGTTTGATCTAAAATGGAGGAGGTGGTTTAGCAGCAGCCTTTCCACCTCATGTTTTCTGGTCTAGGTTTACGACTGCCCATGTTTTGAGTAGGTTATTGTCTAGGATTTAAGAGATGGGATATATTAACGGCTTTTGAGATTGTGTTATGTTGGTAATTTGCTTATGGTTTAAAGAAGTTTAAAATCGCGTGTGTTATGTTGGCAATTGGCAATTTGCCAGGAAAGTCGGGACTTGGGTGCTTCTTGGATATATGGGGGATTCATCTTGAAATGTAATCGAGAATAATAAGCTCCAACTTCCTATTTCTAAGGTCACGTGAAAACCCCACAAGAGAGTAAAATGTCAAGCTCTTTATCTTTTGATAAAAATCATAGACCCCAACTATGTATTGGACTAATATAGCATCCGCTTCAAGTTCACAAATATGTAGTCATCCTTTATTATATTTCCTTGATGGATCCAGTGTACATTTGGTGACCTAAGATAACATTCTTGCTTCATCCACGCATAATGTGTATTGTGTTTTGCAAGTGAAAGAACAGGAATTTTCCTACTTTTGCAATAAAAAAAAACTGCTTTCAGAAGTTATTTAGTGCTGTTGAGAATTGAGAACAGGTTGGGGTAGTTCAGCTAATCTGTTTGAGCATATATTTTTGTCTTATAGTGTGAGTGTTATATTAGTTTTGGCTGGTGCTAGAAGCTTAATCTTTTGTGGAAATTGTTTTAATTTGCTATTTTGTTTGTAATTTGGCTGGAGAGATAAAACAGGATCTTATGAAATCATATGTCTAGCATTATCACTTTGTGGGAGTAGGTAGTGTTTTTTAGCCTTCTGACAGCCTTTGCTCAATTGGTTGTGGAGTTTTCTTTGGTCTGATAATGATTTATGTAGTACAAGATTGGAGCCTCCCTTTCTTTTATGTGTAACTTTGATGATCCTCAGTCCTTCCATCACCCAACTTCTTTTATCCTTGACTTTTCTTAAGTCATAACCCGGAGCTGAAAAAAAAGGATTTTGTTGGCCCCATTCTTTTTTTGGAAGTTAATTACAATTTACAATCAGTATTTGTTTTGAAATTTTTTTATTTACGAAGTGAAATAATATACTCACTTGGCTTCTATATTGTGGCTTCCAGTGGCTTGATATTGCTGAAGATGCTGTCAGAGTATATTGATATGAATGATAGCTTGCCGTCACTTTCATCAGAAATAGTTCACCGCGTTGTAGAAATTTTGAAGTTCTTTAATACAAGGACCTGCCAGCTGGTTCTTGGCGCTGGTGCTATGCAGGTAAATCAACATTTCATAGCTGATATACAGCTATTAACGTTTCTGCTACTTCTTTGTTGGCTTGTTATGAATCTTATGATCTTTGTGATGTGAACTTTTCTTTTTGGACAAATTGCTTTATAATCTACAATATACTCTGTGTATGTGGTCTGAGACCGTTTGATGGGCCTTCCCTGTCTTTCGTTTTTGAATTTTTCAAGCTTATGTCTTTTGTGTTTTCTTATTGGGTGTGGGGAGGGATGTTTGTTTGTCAACCATTAGCCTGGGCTTCTTGTCCTCTGACTTAGTTATCTGCATGCTTTTCCTACTGTTTCAGTAATCTTGATTGCCATGTTTAAATTGCAGGTGTCTGGTTTGAAATCGATCACTTCCAAACATTTAGCTTTGGCAAGTCAAGTCATCAGTTTTACATATGCTATTATTCCAGGTGCGTGAGTTCAATAATTTGTTCCCAACGAACTTGTTATGAAACATAAATTGAGCAAAGAACTATAAGTGTAAGAAAATTATTTATTTATTTATTTTATTAAGTCGGGTGATAAAAGAATAGATAAAGATGGCATACATATTCTTCTGGATGATATTAATGTACATTATTATTAGAAAATGGTGACACAGGATATTAGAAAATGTACATCTTGTTTGGCCATTAATGTGGTTTTATGTTACTTGTGGCCGAGATGATTTAATTTTAGTTATCTACTTTCTCGTTCTTGTCAAAAGATAAAAATGGGTAGATGAAAAATATTTAGTGCTTCATGCATGAGAAATTGTTTGTTACATATTGTTGAGTTGCTAGTAGCAAAACGTAATCTATTTCGTGTAATGCCTATGATTGAGCATCAAGCATATTACTCATCTTGACCGGAAATGTTTTGGAAATCATTGTTAGCCAGAAAAACTCTAATGCTATGTTACTTTCTGTGTTTCAAGATATCAAGCAGGTTCTTTTTCTCAATGTACCAGAGACCAGAAAGCCAATGTTAAAGTCGGAGATCGATCGGGTGGCACAGGTATGGATTTTAATATGCTGTTACCCCCTTTTGTTTTTCTTTGTTATCTATTTCCATTCATACTCTATACAGTTTCGTTGCCTTTGATATGGTTCTCTCTCTCTATGGAGCTTCCAGCATACGCAACCTTGTCTATACCAATGAGAATTAAACAAGCCATTGGATTCGTCTACTCCTCTGTAATCCATGGTTGTCTATTAGAAACTCCTGCTTTGTTGAAACTGGACAGCCTTTTTTTAGTCGTGCTAGACATTTTCTCTATACTTTTTAATTTCCTACAAGCCAACTTATTTCTCAGTCTAAATATGATTTTATGTGACATCATGCTTTATTTGGTGTCTGCCAATTGCATTCGTCAAGTACAAGGTTTCATTTCCTTATAGAAGTGTTTAAATATTGGTCTGTTTTTAATCCTTGATTCTTTATATGTGTATATGTTTAATTCAGAACATGTCTTAGAATGCTATATTATTTTCAAGGACTGGTCAGTGTAGGAGAACGAAAGGGAAAATTTATTTCTCCACTGTACTTGTCAAGTATGCAGTCTCCCTTTAATAGAAATACAATTGTGCATTTCAGTGGATATGTTTGCTCTGGAGTTGAATTATATCTGCGAAGACCACTGAAACTCTATGCAGATCTTTCTTGACAGCCATGTCTAAGAAGGCTGAGGAGATCTAAAATTGTCATAGCAAGAAGGCAACATAAAGAATGAAGACTTTACTACTTGTCTGTGTGCTATATCTGGAATTTGTAATGCATATGTTTAGCAATTTATGGCCTTAAAATAAAATTTCTAGGAGTAAACTTGAAACCACAATAAGCAAAGGCACACACTCTTGTCCCTGCGAATTCTTGGGGGCCTGGACCTGCTGTTTTCCCTATTCTCTCCCTACCCCTCCCCCCCCCCCCCCCAACCCCCAAATAAATAAATCTGCGTTTCTGAAGCTTGTAGCTTCTTCTGAAAATGACCTTGTTATTTGGTTTTTGGCTTTTAACGTAGTCATATATCTCTCTCTCTCTCTCCTTTGTAGGATTATAAGGTCCATCGGGATGAGATACATACAAAGCTGGTTCAGATCATGAGGGAGAGGTTGTTAGTTCATTTACGAGGATTACCTCATATTGTTGAGAGTTGGAATAAACCTGATGATGGTGACACGCAGCCTAGTCAGTTTGCAAAATCATTAACAAAGGTAATAGATATCACCTTTTCTTTATGTTTCTTTTCCTTGGCAAATTAATCTCCTTTTTTTTCTCCCTCCTATAGTCCTGTTTACATTCCTGATTCCTCCTACTATAAATGTTTCAATCTATTTTGATTCTGTTTTAGATCTGTGTATGACAGTACACAGTAGCTAGTATTGCTTAAGCTTATTGAATGTGGCTGCTGTTCTCTAAACTTCATTGAGGACATGCCTGCATTTTGAGGCTCAAGGTGTGAAATAACTAAATGAAGCATTGATGGCCATTTATTTCAGAGCTACATGATTGAAATAAAAAAAAATGTTCAAAATTTATTATGAGCCCCTTGATCATCCTTGTAATGTGAAATTTTGAAAGTCATAGTGTTTGTCTGCAAAGCCTGGGCTTTGTGAGTCTATTTGTTGTGAAAATTTCGTCTTTAGTATTTACAAATGTGAACAATTTTTTTACATAACATTGTAGGAGGTAGGCTATCTTCAACGTGTCTTGTCTCGAATGCTTCATGAGGCGGATGTTCAAGCGATTTTCAGGTGATTTTGAATTATGTTGATCAATTGTTTGTAGTTTCTGTCATCTCACATGTTTATATGCATTTTTGTGCTTCTCTTCTTTCCCAAAATTTTAAATTTATCCAGATGTATGCCTAGCTAAGATGTGAGAATAACACACCCCCCAATCTAATTTGTTAAAGCAGAGATTTCCATAGATAGTAATAATTAATGATAAAAATGCCTCAACATACATATATATGTCAGATAGCTTGATCAAATACATAGTAAAGAGGTGTATAAATGGTGATCTGGGGGGTAGGTTGAATTTAAAAAAAAATGAATTCGATACTGCATTTATTTATGTATAAAGGTTTGTATTCTGAAATCCACCTCTTTAACCTCCCGAAAAAATTTGTTAAAGCCCTTGAGTTATGGAATAGCCAGGGAGTAGTGTTGTCAATCCACTTCATATTATACTGTTTTAAAAAAAAGAAAAAGAAAAAAGAAATCTACTTCATATTATACTATCCATCCTATTATGTATGTTTGTGTTAGTTTTTGTCGTACTTGCCTATTGTGTTGGCCAATCTGTTCAGCTTCTTAATCTGCATTTGTGTGGCTGCATCTTTTTCCTTTTTTTCCATCATATAGTTTCAAATTTTGAATTTCAATCTTAATTTCTGACATTTGTTATCAATAAGTATTGAAAAGTTAAATTATTTTATTGAAATAACCTTATGTTTCTTTTGTGAATCCCATCTGCAGGCAAGTGGTCATAATATTTCATTCACAAATTTCCGAAGCATTTTCCCGCTTGGAGATCAGCACTCCACAAGCAAAATCGAGGTACTGTTGTGTGTTACATTGTAGCACTATGCCTGTAACCTTGATTTATAAACTTTTTTCTAAAATATGTAATGGTGTTGCAGACTTTATCGGGACGTTCAACATATTCTAGGGTGTATACGCTCACTTCCTACTGATATTGCTAGCAAGTCAGGTGTTGCAAATTGGGGGCACCTTGATGAATTCTTGGCCCAAAGATTTGATAGTGAAGGTGATCAGTAGACTTGCTTTTGTATGTTTTTTCTCTTCTCCGCCGAAGGCATTATTGCAGATAGAAAAATCCACTGTTCAGCTATGCTGTCATCCTCTGCTTCTGAATCTAGCTGTAGAAAGGTCAGTCCCATTTTTTTTTCACTTTTCATGTACGTTATTAATTTTTGGAACACCTTGCTATATATATCATATTGTTGCACAATGGGGTTTTCCCAACTCTAGTTTTTTCTTGTGCCAATCAAGGCATAAAACTAGATTTTGTGGCTTAGTAGTAAGTAGTAGATTTAGTACCATTTTGCTTATTTTTTTTTTATTTTTTTTTTTAAATTTGTGCAGGTATATGAGGTACAATTCTTTGGATTCTTATTTTTCACGGAGATTTCACAACCAGGATTTTTTTGTATACTAAATACAACAAACCTAATGGGTAGCATCCTTAAGACTTTGTTCCCCTGAAACAAATTTTCCGATTTTCCCCTAATTTAATTTAGTAGACGCAGGGAACAAAGAATAGTGTAACAGTTTTGTGTCTCCACTCCCCATCCTCTTTCTTTTTGTTGTCTTTATAGGTTTTGGTTGCTGTTTTTTCGGTAACCATGTTCATATGAGGTTATTGTATGAGTATCAACAGCATTGCATATATGTTTCACAATTCTAAAGAGAATGAAAATTGTTTTCTTGCTGTTTTTCTTCATGGAAGGGGCCAAATTGCGGTCAAGCTGATATGTAAAGATTTAGATCAGAAACATTGTCGCGCACAAATGTGATAAAATTTTCTGCAACTTATTTCAGTTTAAAGCTTAAACAAAGCTCCCATGGATGATTGTTTATTTCTCTAACATTGCATTTCTTGAGTTGAATACTTGTATTAATCTTTTTGTTCTCCATGCTTCTTTTAACAACGTAGTTTGGTCAAGACAACGGGAAGAATAAAGGATCCATCAGCTATAACTTCGAAAAACACCCATTTATCAATCTACATTAAACTTCAATTAGGAGGCAACTATGATAAAATTATAGTCCGTGAAAAGTCAAATAGGGATAAAAATAGAGACGGAAGTGTATTAGTAAAAACTACCATATATATACAGAGCTCTAAATTCGGTTAGATATGGACATGACCTGTGGTTTTTAATCCCAGTTTCTTAAAATTGTTTTTCAATGATTAAAATCAAATATAATCTTAGGTTATATTACCAGATGAAATAATATTTTCAAAGTCCAATTTAATAAAGTAGAATAAAAATAAACAATACTCCGTATAATTACCGGATTTAAATATTATTATACAAATAGATATGAATCTGACTTCTTATTTTTTTTTTGCCCCCAACCAATACAGATTTCTCAATAATGAACTCATACAGATAGCAAATGCCTGATTTAGACCAACTAAATCAACTCAAACTTTTTCTTTTTAAATATTTTTTCTTGTTTATTTTTGGGTAATTTATATAATTATACAACGCCAATGATTAAGCTGCATCTTCCTTCATCTCAGCTTCAATGGCTGCAGCTAGCTCATCATAGGCAACACTCCAAGCACATTTTAATTCTTCACTCCATTTGTCACCGGTTGCTTCTTCAATTGTTCTAAGTAATGCTTGTTTCACAACCTATTCATAATTAATCAACATAGCTCAATTAATAGTATGCCTAATCAATAACGAGTATTAAATAGTATATAATTCTCATGGTAGTATTAATCAATTATTAACCATAACAAAATTGTGTACCTCAAAATGGGGATCAGCCACTCCATTCTTCAAATGAATAGCTCCCAAATACTTAAGGGTAGTCTCTCCTACAACCACCTCGCCTTTTTCCCGAAGTTGAATTGCTGACTCACATGTCTATAGATGTATGTACGATATATAATTATGATAAGATATATTTTATCACTTTAAGAAAAAGTGAACATACTCTCAAGTGAAACAAGAAAGAATGCACTATCATTTTAAAACGGCGGGAGTAATAATTTTGTAGAAGGGATCTAGTGTCTAATTAGAATTGCCTTTAAAAAATGTGAGCAAGTTGACAACCTATATAAGTGGGCCACTGGGCCTTAAACCCCTTAATACAGTGGCTAGTACCTCCATTCATTCATTGAGGAAAAATTGCTGACTGTCAGTATTGTGTTTTGTCTGATACATTATAAATAAATCCAAGAGATGCATAGCCATTCATTTTGATAAATATCATTAATATGCCATTATATCATACTAATTTAATTTCCTAGAGTTTATCTTAGGTCATTATAAACAATTATATCTTCCAATTTTTTAGTGTACAAATATTTTGAAATTGATAATAAAATTTTCTAGTGTACATATATATGTAATATTCAAGATTCGATTAATTAACTAGTTTAGTCGATTTAAATATATGGATTCTTCTTTATTTTGCACACATACATAATTTTTCATAAAAACTTTAATCTAGTTTCTTTTCAAATGACAAAACTGAATGTATATGTAGAATAAACTTGACTTAATATATATTATTGATGGTTTTAACACAAATTAAACTTAAGATAATTTCATCATTACATATATTTGTATACAACTTACATTAACATAAATGATACACAAATACTTGCATTTGTTTAACAATTTACACAAGTAAGAACTTAAGAAGGTGATGATCAAGTTACATTAGTATAGCGTGACATTTAGCTATTTAATAAATTATATATTAAGATCTAAAAATTTAGTTGTTTAAGAAATAAAACTCACCATTTTAAAAACCTTAACAGCATGAGCTTTGAGCTTGGGATTGTTCTGTGGAATTTCTTCTGAATCCCTTAAAAATGAAAACATAGCTTTTGCTGCTGGTGCTATTTCCAATATTCTGTTATATTCCACAAAAATTAGGCCATTTTAATTAGAGAAGATAATAATATATTTTTATTATTTACAGTCAATAATTATTTATATAAACTCTATAAACATAAAAAAATATACCAATAAACTTACATGGTGAAGAAACGAAGACTGTATTCAGGGATATTTTGCTTCATGATATCCCATGATTCTTTGACCAATGCTTCATCCTTCTCTGTGAATGTCATCTTCTTTATTTTTTTCTTTCTTTCAAGTGTATAATAAATTGGTAAGCTGAAGTTTTTGGTTTGTAAACAAGTTGAAGCTAAGGAGGAAGCATAGTTGGCTAATTTATAGCTAGCATGGTTACATATAGCTAGATTTAAGAAAATAATATAATTATTTTTTTTAACACTTATCATTATTAAATTGCTCCATCTGTTTCTTTATCTTGTTTGGAATCTTTATAAACTACACTATATATTATAAGGTGTTCCTAAACAAAAAAAGGTGTTCCTAAACAAACCTAGATGTCACGTGGTGCCTTCCTCAATTAGTCGAGTGACTCGAGTCTTTTGTAAAATTGTACTTGTATAAGATTTGAACTAATAGTCTTAAGTTTAAAATCTAAAGTGTTAGCCACTAAACTATGACCATGTTACATGTCATTATGATATACCATGATTTTAATCATGAAATTAATGCAGTAATCCGGATATCCCCGGGCCTAAAAAATAGGTATTAATTTATATATTGTATGGAATGTGTGATTATGTGTGTGATGACTTCATCTAGATGAACACTTTGGGTCTTTGATTGATGTGACTTTTATTATTCCTTTTACCATAATTTATACTAGATATAAGCCCGTGTGATGCACGGTTCTAGTAAATCTTTTTAATTAATTTAAGATTTTTTTATATGAAGATCATTCATCGGATATTTGAATAAAATTCCTAATATCATAAGATAATTTTTTAAAAAAAAATTTAACACTAAAATTATCTTTCGTAGGTTTATTTATTTTACGTGACGCTTGAATTTAAAATTCCAAACCTTATTCTTTAATTTTGCTTAATAAAAAATAAATGACAAATCATTTTATTTATAGATTAAAATAAGTCCTTTGCAAATGCGTTTTTTTTTATACTCGTTCTGTTTCAAAATGTTAGTCTCATCTAAAATCTTTTAACTATTAAAAAAATTAGGGGGAATCTTCTAAATTTCTCTTTGTATATAAGGAAAAACATAGTGATATGAGACTTAGTTTTATTTGTTTCGATGAGTACATTTTTAATATCTAATTTTTATAATATGTGCTAGGGAGAGATTAAAGATATTTACAATCAAAGATTTACATCTATATGTGTAAAAAAGATAATTATTAGTTTTTTAAATAATTTAAATTTTAATTGTTCACTATTCGTTATTTTTTACCTAGATGGCAAAAATTTTAAATCTTATTCGTCACTTTTTCTTCGGTGGTGAGTGAATCTTTTAATTCTAAAATAAATTATTAATCTAAAATTTCATTGGTCAAAATAATACATTTTCTTATGTGGCGCGTCAAATGCTCCCAAAAAATGCCTACTTTATATATATATATATATATATATATATATATATATATATATATATATATATATTATATTTTTTTTATGTTCCTGTTTAAGCATTCAACGTTGAAACAAAAACTTATTTTTTTTTTTGAAATAAAATTGATTCATAAATAAAGTCATACGACATGTACAAAGAGATTTAGATCTAATGAATACATAATAATTGAATCAAATAAAAACATTCCATAAGCAAAACTACAATCGTTGTTGCAAATCGTACATTCTTCATACCCTCTTTCATATCGCTGTGATTTATAGCCTTCATTGGCGAGGGGGTCTATCGATCTGTTGTAGCCCTGCAGAAAATTTCCGTCTGATTCGCTAGGTTGTAATCGACATATTAACCTCTTTTTCGATCTCGCACAAAATTTTACCCATGAAACAACTCTATAGCAATCCATAAAATAAAAAAGCAAATCCTCCCTCAAAGGAGAGAAGAAAAACCCGGTCTTTCGAAGGAGCCAAATCTTCCTAAAGAAGAAGAAAAACCCTGTCTTTCGAGGGAGAAATATTTCTCCTAAAAGAGGAAGAATTATTATTATAAACCTAAAACAATAGAAAAAGCACACAAAAACAAACAATTGGGGCTTTCCACCGATAAAAATCGATGGAAGCCCCTGAACAAAAACTTATAATCAAGCCTTGTAATTAATTATAATAAAAGTTTTTGTTTCAAGGTTGAATGCTTAAAGAGGAACATAAAAAAAATATAAATTTGTTGTTACCTTAGCTACCACCTACCTAGAATTTGTATGCAACAAGGAGGTTGTATTAGAAATTTATTATGGGGAAATTTGCCAAAGTGGTTTTATTATAATCAACCCCATTAATTTCGTACTATTGATAAGAAAAGGGTTAAGTTGATAATAATTGCTCCTTTTGTGTGTTTCAATTAGTCACATTTTTCTTTTGTAGAATTTTCATGACACATGTCAAATTATAATATTTTCAATTATGTGATATATAGACAATTTTTCCTATAAACATTGATATTATGAAAGTTGCATATCAAGATTTGAAACAAATTAAACAAAATCTAACATAAATGTGTTTCTTGTTAAACATTTATCAAGAGCTTACTAGACTCCTTTACATTTAATTTTATAAAAATTTATTCGGAATTTACAAGAATAAACGGGAAGAGTATGATAATAAATAATTTAAATTTAATATGGTCCAATCATTGTTAAATTTTACTAGGGGGAGGGTGAACCGAAGTAGGGGTCATACAACTTTATATGATAAAGATATTTGATTTGGCTATTTGCATTCGTGTGGACAGCACAAGTAAAATTGACAAGGTCACAAGTGGATCTCCATCAACTTTGAAATGCTCAAAGAATCTTTCATTGAGATGCAACAATACACCAAAGTAACCCTTCATTGATGCAAGTAGACGTAATTATTTGGTTTTTTTTGACAAAAGCTTTATTTGTCTTATTGAGTCCATATGATATTTTACTTAACCATTAAAAGTGTCTATTATTGGTGAAATCAAGTAATTATAGTTTTAAAAAAGTGATTTTATATAAATATTAGATTTGTTGTATTATTAAGCTTGGCAGAGTTGTAGATTAGATTAGCCCACTAAATTATCTGGATTAAGCATCTTCTTTTGTAAAAGTGAAAAATGCGGCTTCAAAATAATATGATTGCATAAGAAAGATTATACTAGTAATATATATCAAAATTGATGGTCGTACAAATATTAAGGGCCTGTTCACATTTATTGAAATAAGGTGAGTTGAACTGATTGGAGCTAAATTGAACTGATTGGAACTGAACTGAAATGAATTGAATTGAATAGAGCTGAAATGAATATTTTATGAGAGAAGGAAATTAGGAGTTGAATCCAACTAAAATGATTGGAGCTAAGCTGAACTGAACTGAACTGATTGGAGTTGACAGAACTGAACTAAGCTGAAATGAACATGCCCTAAGTCCTATAATGTTTTTTGTTGCAAGATGGTCCTATGTTAGTCATGGAGCATATTACTTGGCTAACGAAAGTTTGCTTGTTTGATGTTTACTATACGAATAAAGAATGTAGTACATTTGACTTTAGTGTTCGCAACTTTTTTTTGAGGATTACTTAATACTACATGCAACTTGTGTATATAGTGTTGGGTATTTCCCTTGTCATATGCCTTGACCTAGGGCTTGACATGAGATCAAATAGACTGTTGTGTTATTAGTATCTTGACCCAAGGCACAACATTATAAAAAAGAGTGTAAGAGTTGTCAAAACCTAATCCATCTGACTCGATCCGAGAAATACTCAATTTAGATTTCGACTTGTATGAACACAATAATTTAACCTAAGTCAAGTTTGAAATTATACCCTACTCGTACTTGAGTACACCGAGCTCAACCCAAACACCCAAATTGACACCTCTAGTCACTGTAGCGTGAGTCAGTGAGTATAGAGTATACTTAGAGACAAGATCCAAACCAAGGACTAATCGTGTTGGTCTTCTATAAATAGGCTAATGCACAACCTGTTTCATGCGTTGGGTTGTATGGTGTAGTACATATAGGCTAGTAGTCTAGCATTCATCATAGTTGTACATTTGTGCACTACTGGTGTCAATATTTAGTGTCAACATTTGAAAATAATGTTCATGCATGACCCATGACCCTCGCCATGAGCATAAATAGCATAAATTAGCTTGCGTGCCAGACATTTAGCAATAGAAATTGGATCGCCTCTTCAACTAATCATTATATACGTAGTACTATAAGTTTTCATAAAAAAATATACGTAGTATAAAATTTTTTTAAAAAAAAATCCAAACTCCAGAAAATGAACCAGCCCAAAAAAAGAAATTGGGCCAAAATAACCGACTTAAAAAACGGGTTTCACCAAAGTCCAGTAAAAAGCCCATCATCTTTCTCTCTCTTCCACCTCTCCCTTCTCTTTCTAACTTCTGAATTCTAAAACCCTAAAAAATCTCGCTCCCGCCTAGTACAGAATTCTCGATTTTTTTTCTCCTATTTTTAAAAATGTCACCAAATTATTTTTTTTATACAAATTCGTAATTAATTGATTGAATTTCATTCAAAAATAATCAAATTTCTCCATTGATGAAAAGGTTTGATCATTCAATTTTATTTTTTATTCTTATTTAATTTCAATTAGGGTTCTTAAATTATTCATTCTGTTTATAATTTTTCGGATTTTTTGTAAAAATTTGCAGTTTATGGTGTCGAATCTTCTCCAGTGAAGACAATGGAGTCGGTAAATCCTTGTTGTTCGAAGGTATTTTCTCATGATTTCTTGAACTTTTTTAAATTGAACTTAAATCGTCGAAAATTTATAAATTTTAGTTGAGATTTACGAATTTTTTTTGTTTAATTGAGCAGTGGGTAAAAGCATATAAGAAATTGGAAGGTAAGCGGAATGCTCTTCGAAATGGTGTTGAAATTCTCCAGAAACAAATTGATCTTCTTCAACAGGATAATGCCAGCCTTAAGAAAGGTAACTTTTCATTTTATTTGATTTGCTGTTGTTGCGCAATGTTTACGGTTTCGTACGAGTATACTATCATTGCTTTGGCTAAGTGATTGTTTGATTGACGAGGGGAGAACAGAAAGGAATTACAGAGACCTTGAAAATGGAAAATTCTATTGTAGTTTGGTTGAAAAAAATCGAAAGCTTGAATAATATTAGTGATACAAATTTAGCCATTTTCGTCGTTGCACATTAGGAAGAAAAGAGTAACTTTGAATCTGAATAATGATGTTCTTTCATTTATAATTTCGATGTCGGGGCCTTTCAAGGTTGTATATGTTGATGTGGAGTGTTTGAAAATGGGCAATTTAAGTAATCTTAACTTTGGATGGTTTTTTTAAAATTTAATTTTAATGTTGTCGAGGTAATGTATAGCACAATTCTTCCAATATATAAAATGATTAATAATTGCTACTGTGAGAGACAACTTCGAATTTTAACTTTGTTCGCCTTGTTTTGTTATTGAACTCTCTTTGCCTTCAAGACCGGCTATCAAATAAACACTGCATCTTCAAAGCAGGTGGGCACTTTTAGATATGAAATTTATTTATGTACAGAATTTACGTGACTTCTTTAAAATTTTATTTTAAATAGCTAGTTCCAAAATGACGATGAATGGATTCTTCGATTATAGGATTAGACCAACTTTTTTGTGAAGTTTGCATCAATTTCATCCATGGGAGCAAGAATTATGATTTGGTATACTCTTAAATCTTTGCACATTTACATACTTTAGACTGTCCGTTCCTGCATGGTGCACATGAACGGATTGTGGGAACTAGTTTATACAGTGAGTAATGGTGTTCTTTTGTAATTGTGCATCTTCAGCATGTGATGAAGAGCGGGCACGGGTTAATGTTGTGGAAAAGGAGAAAGGAGAGGAAGCATCTCTTAGGATCTCCATGGAAAAAGAAATTGCTGCATTGAAGTCTGAGACATCTTCCATCGGGCCTCAGGCGACCTTTGGAAATGCAGGATTGGATAATGAAGCAACTCATCTTCGAACTTGCATTTCTGAGAAGGAGATGGAAATAGATCGCCTTAAGCAGCTTCTTGCTGACGAAATAACAAGGGTTAATGTAGAAAAAAATGCTGCTGAGTTGGAAAGGAAAAATGTTGCTGAATTGCAGAGATCTTTAGAATATGAAAAGAGAAAAGCTGAAGAAGCAAGTAAGATGTCTGATGCTGCAGCCAGAAAAGCTGAAGACCATAGGATTCAGTTGGAGACTTTAAGAAATGAACTTGAAAAAACAAATTTGAAATGGGTAGAAGTAAACAGAAAGCTTGAGGCTGAAAAGCAGGATGCTATCAAAGAGAAAAGGTGTTCCGATGAGAAGAGGGTTCAGGAAGAAGAATGCCGTGCTAATTATTTTACTCAGCTGGAAGAGGAAAAGCAGAAGGTTGAGAAATTGCAAAATGAGTTGCAGGAAATCATGAGATTGAAAAGTTCAGTTGATACTTCCGAGTTAGATGAGGTTAAGAGAAAACTTGAAGCAGAAAAGAATGAAGTTGCTAAAGAGAAAAGACGTGTTGCAGAAGAAAAGGTGAAAGTTAGTGAGCAGAGAAAGATTGCAGAGGCCTGTGAGAAGAGAGTTTCTGAAGAGAAGTGCCGTGCTGATGAATTTATGAGGCAGTTTGAAGAGGAGAAGCAAAAGGTTGAGAACTTGCGAAGGGAATTACAGGAAGTTTTGTCATCTCAGAAAGCAACTGATTTCTCTCAGTTTGATGAGCTGAAGAAAAACCTGGAGGAAGAAAGGAAGAAAGTAGTTGAAGAACAAAAGTGTGTTGAAGAAGAAAAAGCAAGAGTTATGGAGCAAAGAAAGATTGCAGACGCAAACAAGCAGAGGGCCTCTGAAGAAAAGTATCGTGCTGACAATTTGTTTATACAGTTGGAAGAGGAGAAACGGAAGGTTGAGAAATTGCAAAGGGAATTACAGGAAGCGTTGTTGTCGCGGATAACTATTGATTCATCTGATTTTCATGAGCTTAAGAGAAACCTTGAGGAAGAGAAGAAGAAAGTCGCTCAAGAGCAAAGATGTGTTGAAGAAGAAAAGGTTAGAACTATGGAGCAAAAAAAAATTGCAGATGCAAACAAGAAGAGGTTCTCTGAAGAAAAATGCCATAATGATAAACTGCTAATGGAGTTGGAGGAGGAGAAGCGTAAGGTTGAGGAATTGCAAAGGGAGTTACAGGAAGGTTTGCCATCTCAGAAAGCTATTGATTCCTGTGTTTTTGATGAGCTTAAGAGAAACCTGGAGGAAGAAAAGAAGAAAGTTACTCAAGGGGAAAGATGTGTTGAAGAAGAAAAGGTTAGAGCTATTGAGCAAAAAAAGATTGCAGATGCAAACAAGAAGGTGGCTTCTGAAGAAAAAAGTCGTGCTGATAAACTGTTAGTGCTGTTGGAAGAGGAGAAGCGGAAGGTTGATAAATTACAAAGGGAATTGCAGGAAGTGGTTTCATCTAAAAAACCTGCCAAATCTTCTGAATTAGATGAGGTTAATAGAAATCTTGAGGCAGAAAAGAAGAAGGTTGCTATTGAGAGAAAACGTGGGGATCTTGAGACTTCCAGAAAGGAAGAACAGAAAAATCTAGCAGAAGCCAGTATTAAGAATGCCATGGAGGAGAAGAGCCGTGCTGACAAGCTATTTGAGGAGCTAGTGAGTAGCAGAGAAATGATTAAGAATTTAGAGAGGGAGCTAAATAAGGTGAATGGTATGCTCAAGTCTGAAAGAATAGAGGTGGCCAGAGAGAAAACACGCGCAGATTTGCAGAAATTAAAATCAGAAGAACAAGGGCAAATTGCCGTGACAAATAAAATGAGAGCCATGGAGGAGAAGTCCCGCGGTGATAATTTATTTCAAGAGCTGTTGAATGCTAGAAAACAGCTTCAGGATGTGGAACATGAGTTAGATGAAGTGAAATTATGCAGGGGTTTGAATAGAACCTCAGTTGTGGCTCCTATTGCTGTAAATGAGCAAGCTGCAAGAGTTACCCTCTTGCAGGAACAATTAAAATTCGAGAAGAAGCGAGTGAAGCATGCCAAAGAGGTGGCCAAGTTAGAAAAAGACCGCAACATCATTTTACAACAGGAGCTAAAGAGATTAAAGCAAGACTTCCAATGTTTATTGGATCACCTCGGTATGCTAAGTGATACTTTTGGCACAAGAAATGGTGTGGCTAACATACTAAAGGTTTGTCAAGAAGAGCTCCTTTTTACCTTTTTTTAAAAAAAAAATAAAATTATTTATTTCTCGTTTCGTATTATCCTGTTTCCACCTTATTGTGCTAAACTGCTAATGTTAATTTCCTTAATCATTTTAAGTCCATGCTTATCTGAGAGCCTTATGAATACTGTTTATTATATAATTATGAATGAATCAATATAATCCTAACTGAATTTTATATACTTGTAGAAATCAGGCCTACCTCAGATGCGTTATCATGGCGATGATGAGCTCAGAATGTCTAGCTTGTCGTCCAAGGATGCTTCTTGTCGTTTCAAGCCAAACATGCGTCTCGTGCAGGCAGGGCCTGGCATGGAATCAACCTCAGGTATGGAGAATGAATTGGATCCTCTACAAGGGGGTTCTCATGGCGATACTATACCAACTTCTGCCCTTAACTCGAATACAGCATCTTTTTCTTATGAACAGTTGCTGGGATCACAGGAAAGAGTTGCTGGCTCTCTTAACATGTCAGCGGGGTTGTCAGTGGAGAATCCAAAACAGAGAGCAACAATTCTCAGAGACTCTAATGAGTGCTACAAAGGAAAAACTGGTGATAAAATTTGCATTGCTGGTGAACACAGCATTAGAAGCCCTGTTGAGGCTGTTACTGATCATGCCAAAAAGAGAAGGAAAATTCTTGATGAAATTGAGTCCATCAAACATATGCATTTAGAAGGTAAAAGCATTTTCCAAGAAGCAGAAAAAAAGCTGTTAACTTTACAAAATACATTACTCCAACCCTTGATGAACGATCAGCTAGAGAAGGAAAATTTTTCATTACCTGTCAATAAAAATAAATTATGTGGCAATTCTGATTGGTCTAGCAAGAAAAGGAAGATATTACGCGAATCAGATTTAGTCTTTCGGCAAGCTAATGACCCTAATGTGGAAATGGAAGTAGATAAAACTTTTGCTCCAAGTGCCACAGAGACAAGGGAAATTTCCCAGCCTTCAACAGATCTTGAGATAGACCGGGTTGAACACATTCAAGATACAATGACGGATTTTGAGCAAGTTATAAATGGGGATTACATGAAACTTCTTGATTTGGATGACGCAGTTGCTGAGGAATGTTTCAAAATGGCGATGGAGAGGCCGCTATCTCCTATACCTCCCGAGTTGCTTGAGTTTGGACAAAAGGCCAGAGCACTGACGCTTAGTGAGCCTATATCAAGAGACAATGAGGCAGAGCATCAAGCGTACAATGAAAACCAACTATACTTTGTGTTGTTTACTGATCTAGAGGATGTTAGCAGTATTACCCAGATATATGGTGCTACTAGAGCTTGCTTAGCTCGGTGCTTGTTTTTTCAAACAGATTTCTCATTGCAGGATATACTGATGGCCTTACTGTTGGAGAAAGATCTGAGACCCAGGTGAATTGTTAATTTAGATTGACTAAATTATCCTCTTTTTATAATGTAGCAATGGTGTGTAGATTTGTTTGGTATGGTGTTGGGCTTTTAAATTGTCAAAAATGCTATTATACCTCTATCTTATGCATGAGTTTTGCTGCAATCTTGTGGGCATTTTGTAGCAAAATGGTACTTTGAGTAGGTCCTAAGGTGTTTAAGTCTCTTTTAATTAAGTTTTTCCGCGTCATTATATAGCTAACTTGTTTTTGCCTTTCTCTGTGCATTGCCAGGGAAAAAGCATGTGTTCTTTTCTCTCTGATACTTCTCAATTTTTCTGCGGTGTCATCTAGTAAGCCTGTTAATTTCTGCATCCAGGAGCTTATGGATTCTTTCTCTGCTAATATACACTCAGGTATATTGATATATGCCATCTTTAATGGCACCAAAATCACCTCTATATGTACTTCTTGATGTTTTGTCACTCACTGTTAAATTATCTTTTATCCATGCAGTGCTATTCAACTCTGAAACGAGAGATCTATTTGCCAAAATTTGCGACCTCCGTGAATTACTTACTTTGAGTGAGGATTTTATGCTTAACAGAAGAACAATGTCTAATTTCATGACCTGTGAGTTGCTGGGTGGTTGTGGTTCCAGTGTTGAAATTCTGCTTGAAGGAAAGAAAATTGTCTTGTGGCCCAAGATGGCTTCAACTGATTTGGTTGTCGCAGGGAGCATTGTTTTTGCATCAGTCTCTAAAGCAGTTGGTCATACTGGTTATGTATGTGAAGTTTCACTAAAATTTCTTCAGATTGACAGAGCCGAGTATTCTCTGGCCTTGAAAGTTCTTCATTCTTTTGCTCGTGTATGTGGGGAAGAATATTTCTCCATCAGCAATTACTCATCAGTTATGAACGTAGTTAGATCTGTGGTGACCTTCATGGAGGGTACTATTGCAAAGAATGCCATTCAACCAGGGGATAATTCTCAGAATCAGTTTACTCCATGTGTTAGATGCCCATTTTCAGAGGGTTCTGTATCTGTGGATGTTGTTTCCTCAGAGCTATTAGAAGAACTTCAAAGTCATATTGTTCCCCAAGATCCTGTTGTGTCCGCTCATCCATCAAACAGGGAAGCCCTTAATTGCCTTCTGGGTGATGTCCTATCATCTCTGGAGCTCATCTCGTCTTTTATGGTACCTGATTTTCATATTTCACTATTAGCATATACCGAGTCCTTTTTCTCTTTCTATATCCTATTTGCAACATGCTTGATCTATGTTTTATGTTTTTCAGGGCTGGGACTGGGTTTGTGACAAAATTGTACCCAAGTTATATAAGATGTTAGAATCAAGTTATCAGGATAGGGTCTTCACTACTGCTCTTGTTGTCCTTCTAGGTGATATTGGGAGGTGAGGTTTTCTTTGCCGAATTTATATGCTGCATCACTTTCCTCTTTTGTGATAAATATTTTTAAGACCTGACTAACAGTTCAATATTTCAGACTGGGTGTAAAAGCACGTGGTTATGATGATACTGGAATTGAGGGCATTAAACGCCACCTATTGGGTCTTTTATATCAGACTGCTGCCTCAAAGTGCGATACAACTCTATCCATGGCAATTGTTTATGGACTGATTGGGCTTTATCCGAAAGGTCTAGAGATGTTTCAGAAGGGTAACAATTTTGAGCTTCCGGCCGAAGGCAGCCATTCTGCATCTTCTTCATTTGATATTGTAAGCAAGTTCCTTTCTTCTCTTAGCAGCAAGCAGATAACCTCCTTGGTCAGTCTAGTGAATCCTGATAATAGGTGTAGCTGATTAGTTGTGGCCTAGATTTTGCAAGTAAGGCGGTTTTGCTAGTCATTTAAGGCCATCTATGGATGGAGTTTTGCAAACCCTTTTGAGTTCTGTAGGAATATTTTGCTGTAGATAAGAAAATTGATTCAAAAAGAGTTGGCAAAACCCTGTTCACTGGAGATGTTCTCCGTTATATGCAATATTTATGCATGCGCCCAATTTTTACAGGAAGGGTGTTTGCTTTTATCGTACTAGGAAAAATGTATATATGAGAGAATCAGAATTATAGGTTGCATTTTAATCAAGTACATTTTATTGTTATGATGCTGTTGAAAGGAACAAGAATCGGTGGGACAAGATGACTAATATATACTTCCTCCGTTTATTCTTTAAATTACACACTTACCTTTTCACAAAAACTGAGAAATCTATTTGATTTCAGGAGACAGAAAAGATAACATGAAAAAAATTACATTGTTTTGCTAGATAATGAAGTGGACATTCACGGGTCTCAACCCAGATATGAATCAATTCGAACCCAAGACTTCCCGTAACGAAAAAGTACGTAGGCGTTGATCCTCGATACAACTACATAGAGTTTGATCCTTGATACTACTTGAGCTGAACTCTTGTGGTGTTGAAGTTGATGACATATAATAAGAGGAAGATCGAATTGGTAATGACTAACAATACACGAGAAAGTCGCCTTGGGTGGTCACGTACAATACATATAATGCGGAAGCCTTGGTTGAGCACAAATAACAAGAGGGATCTTCTTAGGATTAGTGAGACCAAAAATCTCTTCCATGTCCATACCTTGAGGTTTAATGTTATCAGGCAATTTCCATTCAATTCCATGAAGAAGATTGGCTAAACCAGGCTCAACAATCTATAAGCCAATATTATACCCTGGACACTTCCTTCTTCCTGAACCAAAAGGTAAAAATTCGAGTTCTTGACTTTTGACGTCTATATCATTGTTAATAAATCTATCAGGCCAAAACTCACGAGGCTTGTCATGCACATTAGGGTCACTATGTATGGTGAACGTATTCATAAGAGCAAGTGAACCCTTAGGAATGTCATAGCCTTCAACTTTCACTTGCTCCCTTGAAAATCGAGGCACAAGCAAAGGAGTAACTGGGTGCAACCTCAATGTTTCTTTCACTATTGCTCGAAAATATGGTAGATTTTGTATATCTTGCTCTTGGACCCATCTTTCCTTACCTATAACACAATCAAGCTCTTCTGTTGCTTTGGCAATGATATCAGGTCTTCTTATGAGTTCAGTGATTGTCCACTCTAGAGTAATTGTAGAAGTGTCTGTACCTCCCGCAATTAAATCCTAGAAATTATTTTGAAACCCATCAATTTTTTAAAGATAGAAACTTTAAGGCACAGAGAGAATATCTTGTTGTACGTAAACATGTAGTAAAGAAATATGCCAAAAAAGCATAAATGAGGAAGCATTATATACCTGGGTAAATGCCTTGACTCCATTTCTTTCAATCGTAACTTGATTATTGGAATCATTAGCATGTTGTAATAGCACATCAACCATATCTTTAGGCACCCAATTATCCTTCTCATTTTCCCTCCTAGCATTATATTCATCCAACACATGCTCCATAAACCTATCAAACTTTTTACCAATTATCTTCATTCTTTTCTCATAGCCTTGAATATCAAGGTACTTAACACGAGGTATCCAATCACCAAGATTTAACACCCCATTTAGTACGAACAATTCATCAAGCATTAGCCTAAATTCGTCGTCCACCTTTTCTCTTGATTATTGACATAGTTATCATTACATTTTTTTTTGGGTGAGAAAGATAAATCACTTTTTTTTTTTTTGGGTGAGAAATACAAATCACATAATTGACACTACAATTATAACATAACAACAATATTTTCATTGAATAACTCCCAAACTTTGCATCGATATTAAACAAAAGTCTAGGGTTGTAAGCAAGAAGTAGGTAACACGAAAGTAACGTACCGTGTGCATGGTACTCCAGGTTTATAAATTTATGTTATTTTAATATGAATTTTTTGTTATTTTAAAATAAGTACGTAGTACGTATATGTTATTTTATATTTGCATGTTTTTTTTTCCCAACATTGATCCTTTCTCTGTAATCTAGATTTATAAAATTCATGTTATCTTAATGTGAACCTATTAATATATGGAACTGCAATCTTTGTATTTACCACTATTAGCAGCGTACTAAGAAATAAGACTACTAAAAATACTATCATGACTTCGCAAGCAATCTGAATAAATGCTTATAATTCGTGATAAAACAAAATGAAATCAGATAATCTAGCAGCTTCATCTGATATAAAATTATCAATATTCTTTGACAATACTCGTTATAGAAGTCTAATTAAGCTAATAAGATGTTTGGTACTACTTGTGATATTGACCAAACATACGTTTCTGGCTTTATTAAAAGCTATATAAATCATTTAATAATTTTACGAGTAAACAATTATGTAGACCATTCCTTAAACTATTAGATTGCTCAAGGCCCAGTAGTTAATTCATTCCATATTTCCATGATTCACAAATTAAAGTAGGCAATTAAAATAAGAAGTGTACGAGTAGAACTAAAGAGTCAAGACAAATTAAAGATGTGGAATTTAATCAAATAAGATAATAATATTACTTAGCTTGATAACATAATTTACTAATTTAATATACTATAAAGTTGATAAACAAAGCACATGGGCATGTTTTAATCAAGTTGTGGATTGTGTATTATACTTCTTTTATGAAGGAGTAAAGCACCCATTTTAGATTATTAAAAGCAAAAGATTAAAAGACAAGATGATATTGATTCGAGCATAAACCGCATATTATGGTGATACAAATCTTCGAAACAGCGACTTACATAGCTAGAAGCATGACATAAAAGTCAAATTTATAACAAGGAACCAAAAGTTATAGGAGTATAATATAAATCACTTTTTTTTTTTTTTTTTTTTTTTTTTTTTTTTTTTTTTGGGGATTAATTTCGTTCCACAACATACAACATAGTGTATGTATAATTACAAAGTTTACAAAAACATATAATCAAATAGTTCATAATTAGACTTGTTGATTTTCCGCATAAAAAACAATTTTATTGCTTGCTAATTTGATTTAGGACATTTATTTGCATTACACCCTTCGTGTTATGATTAATAATACTGATTAACTTTGTGTGCGCTAGTTCTCGCCGTGATTATTTTCTTTGCTGTGTGGGCTTTGTACAAGCTACTTTGTTTGATAGGCACATCAACCGTACCCCAGACATTGCTGCGCCAGAAGTCGAATTAGGATGGTCATGGTCATGCTTTTGATGACCTATCCAGCTTTGCCGGTCGTATAATATAGCTAGTCACCAACCCCTTTTATTTCAGTTTTGTGTTGAATTATATTTAATTATGATCCTGACATTTATTTAGATTTTTTGGGGACCTAAAATAAGTTGTAAGGTGTTACTTCCATTTTATTTTAAGGATATTATTTACTTCTGTCGCTAGTGTACGTCTTACAAGTAGTCTAAGCTAGTTGGCGTTATTATATTATGCCTAAATTTTTTTTTTTTTTTGATGCAAAACCGGAGGCAGAAATTAGATTAAAAGAGTATCAAAAGTTACAAGAAAATTAAGGAGGTTTATCCTCCAAAATTATATTATGCCTAAATCTGTATCCCAAAGAAGATTGCTTTTTAAATATTGTCTAAGCTCTCTCTCTCTTTTTTTTTTTGGTAGACTAGTAGTAGAGCCAAGTTGTCGTTAGTGTTTTGCATTTTTCAGACAAAATTATATTTTTAATGGTAATTATATTGTGTACATGGAATTCTATTAGAATTTGATATCTCAAACCTTTTTATTTTTTGGTTTTTGTAAGTAAAAATGATGTCCGAATAAATACATCTACCCTTAATTGTAATCATAGGCCATCAAAATAAAATCAAAAGCTAGTTTTCCACAATCCAAATTTTGGTGCACAGTTTTCTTTTAAAATAATATTCGTACTCCGTAGTACTCTCTCTTTTTTGACCTTTGAGTTAAGATTTAATCCTATATACTACTCCGTATTTAAATATGATGATGGTTGGAAATGTAGGCCAGGTTTTCTTGTTTATTGTTTCCTGATTCCTTGGACATGAAACAATATGATATAAAGAGTGGATCTACAGGGTCCCACTTGCCTAAACTCCTTTAAAACAACCAATGAAAAAAAATCATTATTTTCACCACCATAATTATAATGAGTTTATGGCCGTGGCAACAAAGGTGGTTAATGAGGTATACAAAGATTATGTGTGCTCCAACCAGAATGTCATGCTATTTTATATGTAGCCTACAACAAGCTCGACCATACTACTCCCAAGTCCTAATCTAGACAAATAGCACTGATCCCGAGGCGGTTCAAGCTATTAGTTCCAGCGGAAAAGGCTACACATACAATGGTTGTATGTTGGCAGCATTTAATTGGTTTGCATTTTGGGTCCCATCTTTTTCCCTCTATTTTTCCTTTTTATTTTTTACTCCTTTTTGACGTGACATACATACAATGGTATTGTATGTGGTAACCCATATACCTACCACATAGGCACATACAATACCACTGTATGTGTAGCATCACTCAGTTCCGGCATACATTAAACCTAGCTATTATTGAAAGTATTAAGCTTATTTCCTCTACTATGGATTTTGTATCACGCATTTAAGTAGAAAGAAAATGAATGTGTTAGGAAGCTAAGGCTCATATTCTAGCCACTAGGGCTAGAAAAGGCTTAAACTAACTCTTCTTTTTTAGACCCACCTGCCAAAAAGAAATAAATAATTAGGTAGTCCTTTGGTTTTCTATATATTAAACTCCAAGTTTTCTATATATTAAAAAGAAATAAATAATTATGTTCGTTTTCATCCTATATATTAAACTCCAAGTTTGTTGCTTCAAAAGACCAAGTGTCCCATATTGACAAATTTAAACCCCTTATTTTTTCTAATAATAGTGATCGAGATAATATTTGCTTAATTGTATTAATATTTATATTTTCAATTTTTTTGTCAATAAATAATAAATAAGTTTATTCTAATATTCATTGCTATTAGTCATAATTCCTACAATCTAAAGGTGACTTTCTATCTTTTAAATATCTATGGCTAATGGCAAAATCTAATCAACTGTTTTTTTTTTTTTTTTTGAGGAATAATCGACTAATATGTTGGTCAATGTAAGTGTGTAGCGTTTTGCAATCTCATTCATAAGTCATGTATGGTGTTGTGGCACTTTTATTACTAATACGACAGCTACCGTGCGCGATGGCTCGCCATAACTAGCCATATATATTCGGAAGTTCTTTTGGTTTGACCTTAAATCATGAATTTATTTGTTAATGTGTAACAACTATGTTTAGTGGTTTAATTGTCCAAGGCAACTTTATTTTTTTAAAAAACACCATGGCTACTACGAAGTAACATTTATGGTAGAAAATAAGTAAATAAATATTTTTGAGGATATAATTGTCCAAATACTTTTCATTAATAGAAACTTATATATATTAATGAGGGTCGTATATATACTTATATACACTTTTTGAGGAATAAATTTGGCATTACACTATTTATAAGAGTAGTTTTATACTTTTTATAAGGTAGGGAAAATATAAATATAAAGTTTACTTCTAACGTGAGGGAACACACTAGCTTAGACATTTAGTGATACATTATTGTTAGTTATTATTAATAGATTAGTTATTATTGCTTTTAGACCTTAAAGATTGTGAAAAGATTATTTCTGCAAATTGCATTTAAAAAATTAAATGAACACATGTGTATGTGATAATTTGGGATACTTATGGTTGAACCATACGGCCTTTTCAATTTTTCCTTTTGCATATTCCTCTACATGATAGGTTAATAATTTAATCTGGGGCAAAGTGGGGGTAATTAGGGCCATTTTCTCATAATAAATTGGTATTGTATTCCGGGAAACTTGCTTGATTGATTGGATAATGTAGGGAATACGAGTACTTCCTTCTTTTGTGTAAATCTATAATAATACTACATAATTGTTATCGTTAATATTAAATTTACCAATAATACATTATATATTGTTGTGAACTGAGTGGGATGATGACTATGATGAGTTAGAATTAAAATTTGTCCTTTAATTGCTAATATGTAATTGATTATTTAATCAATTCAAGTAAGTAAGGTCAATAAAGTTTATAGACTGTATGCCACGCACATAATGAATAATGAAATAAGAGTTTATGTAATCATTTATCACTGAAAGAATATATATTGAGTATTTTGTGGATTATTTAATATTCATGACCCACCTTTTATGCGGGGTTAGTAGCCATTTTCAACGAACTATTTACAACAATTAGTAGTATCTCAATGAAAAGACAGTTGAAACACCATAATTTGTGCAAAAAATCATTTCCGGCTCCTTAATCATTAGTTGATCGAAATATAGGGGTGTTTAACTTGTAAGAGAAATTATTGTGAAACTATGAGTGGCTAATATGTTGTTACATATACAAAGTGCTATTTATTATTTGAATGATTCGAATGTGAATTATGGAGTTAATTACATATCATTGTAATTCACATTATATTAGGATGATTATTTTTTGTGCTTATTAAGTTGTTGTTGCTTACTTCGTATATCCTTTATATGACAGTCTTGAGTTCTTGACTCTAAAGTTGGTTAGAAATCAACTATAGATTAGCAAAGGACAAATTTTTGAATTGGTTCAATCTAATAATTTCTAGGCTATAAAGGTGTAGATGGACTAAATATTACTATGGGACATCTCCAAGTAATCGATCATAGATGAAAAAACCTCAAATTAAATGGAGAGACCATGGACGGTTGATCCAGGGTAGCAATTTTAAGACTATTTTGTAACCAGGTATACTTGAAAATAATTGTGAGTTTTTCCTAAACATTAGTGATGCCATTAGTTGTAAAGTTCACATTAAAAAAAAAAAAACAGTTTAAAGCGAGATGGATGAAAAGTTAATCTACTACGGAGTAATGTTTATATTTTCATTTTTGATAGTGTTGTTGTATCTCATCTAATCACATACATATTGAATCCGTATTGCTATATTGTTTTTAGATTTGGCAGAGCATGCAAGAAGTGACTTAATAGAGATAGAAGGAGTACTGTATATGTACAAGATTGTAAGCAAGAAGTAGTAGCTAGGTAACACGAAATGTAATAAGACTTGTATTGAAACAAGAACGACAAGCATTGTCTAAGACTAAGTTAAGAAAAATATTGTAGCTTTCAACTGAATTAATCTGATCGTGATATAATCTTGTGGTTTGCTTAAACTAATCTACTTTTGTATAACTAATTATTTTAATTGTCTTTAGCTTGCTTAGGTTCAAAATGTGTCCTTCTGTCTCTATTCCCTATTTAGCACCAGCTAAAAGAAATACACCATACAAAAAGTGGCAGATTTGATAGAAATATAGTAAACGAAGTAACACTTTAATAAAGGGTACACAACGACATTGTTGTGATAAAAAAAACAACTTAATCTAGCAACTTTATCATAGCAGACTTTTCATTTACCACTATTAGCAGTGTACTAAGAAATTAGACCACTAAAAATACTATGATGACTTCGCAAGCAATCTTAGTAATTGCTTATAATACGTGATAAAACAAAATGAAACCAGATAATCTAGCAGCTTAATCTCATATAAAATCTTCAATATTAAACAAGTAGTACTCGTTATAGAAGTCTAATAAAGCTAATAATATCTTGGTACTACTTGTGATATTGACCAAACATATATAAGTTTCCCCCCCTTTTTTTAAAAGCTATGTAAATCAATTTAATATAATGAATATTTTTTGTTAAAGATGACATAGATTGAAGATGAATTTCAACCCAATTCATACAAAGGTTAACAATAAGGTTAAAGATTATATATGTTGAAGATGAAATAATTAAAATTTGAAATAAGGTCAATAAAGCTTATAGACTGCATGCCACGCACATAATGAATAATGAAATAAGAGTTTATGTAATCATTTATCATTGAAAGAATGATATGGATTAGTTAATATTTATGACCACCTTTCATGTGGGGTTAGTAGTCATTTTCAACAATTAGTGGCACTCAATAAAAAGACAGGAGGAGTATATGTACAAAAATGTAAGCAAGAAGCTAAGTAGCTAAATTTCATGCATAAATTTCCATAACCATGAGTTGATTAAAATGTAAGGGGTGTTTAACTTGTGAGAGATACTCCTCCTACAAGTTTTGCAACTAGTAAGAGAAATTATTGTGAAACTATGAGTGGCAAATATGTTGTTACATATACGAGTACCATTTATTATTTGAATGTGAATTGATATATGGAGTTAGCTATCAGTGTAATTCACATTACATTTGGATTACTTTTATTTATTCTTTTTATGTTGTTGCTTATCCTTTCTATGGTATAGTCATGACTTATATTATCCTCTAAAGTTGGTTAGAAATCAACAATAGATTAGCAAAGGACAAATTCTTGAATTGCTTCAGTCTAACAGTTTCTTTGTTATAAAGTTGTAGATGGATTAAATATTACTGTGGGGCATCTCCAAGTAGTCATAGATGAAAAAACCTCAAATTAAATGGAGAGGCCATGGTCGGTTGATAAAGAATAGTAGCAATTTTAAGAGTTTATTGTAACAAGGTATACTTGAAAATTGTGAGTCTATCCTAAACATTAGAGTTCACTTTCAAAAATAACTTTAAGGAGAGATTGATGAAAATTCAATCTACTAAAAATGATTTTTGATAGTGTTGTTGTATCTCATCTAATCATATACATATTGCTTTTTTTTTTTTTTTTTTTTTTTTTTTGGACTAGAAGTGACTTCATATATGTACAAAAATGTAAGCAAGAAGCTAAGTAGCTAGGTAACACGAAAAAGTAATAAGAACAACAAGCATTGTCTAAGAGGAAAACTAAATACTACATAGAAAAAAAAAAGAAAAAAAAAAAGGGACAGCTAAGACTAAGTTAAGAAAAATATTGTGAATTATACAAAAAAAATCCCTATTCCTTATTAACACCAGTTAAAAGACATACACACATACAAAAAGTGGCAGACTTGAAAAAAATGTAGTTAACGAAGTAACACGTACTATAATAAAGGGTACATAACATTGTTGTGATAAAAAAACAACTTATTAATCTATGGAAGTGCAATCTTTGTATTTACCACTATTAGCATTGTACTAAGAAAAAATACTACTAAAAATACTATAATGACTTAATTCGCAAGCAATCTGAATAGTTGTACACAAATAAAGCAATAGGATTTGTATTGAAACAGAAACAACAAGCATTTAAGAGGAAAACTACTTTAAGCAGGCTGAGAAGGGAATGAGAGGGCCGGGTGAGTCCGTGAGAGTAGGAGAATATATGTACGTAGTACGTACAGAGTATTATTTACTCTTTTTATGGAATGAGTAAGGCTTTTTTTTTTTTTTTTTTTTTTTTTTTTTTTTTTTTTAAATGAGTAAGGCATTTCTAAAAAACGAGTAGCGACAATGAAGTATCAATTGTATAAAAAATCAAGTCTAGTAGTGGTCGATCGAGGGTTTCATTATTATGAACTAGTAAAAGAGAATCAGAAAAACTTGACGTTTACTAATGTAATTATGTGATGTAATTATGTGATTCGAACACTTATTGACGTGTCACGTGTGTCACAATCAGCAGAGGGCAGAAAGGTAATTTGTGCCTTTATGGTTTTCTAACTCATGTAATGCCTATATAAGTCCTAAACGAGCTCTTTTATTTTGCATGTACTCCCACACACCTTCTTTTATCGACATCCTCTCTTTCAGTCTGAAATCATGAATAAACTTTGCATTTCAATCCTTAGTTTCTTATTAATAGTTTCAGTAAGTCAAATTGAGGCTAAAAATTTTTCCGACGATGAGGTCAATCGCACAGTCACGACACTAGCACCAATGGAGGCCGTTGATGTTCGAGGTACAAATTCTTTCATTTTTTATTTATTTATTTATTTTAGGAAATTTTGACTTTTACCACAAAAAAAATCAAAAAATTATTTGTCACCACCAAAACTTTTATTTTACCACTAAAAAAAATTCTAAAAATTGTTTTTTTACCACCATACGTCAAGAAAACCGTTAAATCTAACGGTTTAAAAAAATATTTCTTCAAATTTTGTGCACAAAACATGTTTTTCATAGGTTTAGGGGGGCACTTTGGCCCTATGGGTCCAATTTGAGGTTAGAATTGGAAAAAAATGATCGGAAATGCCTCGTTTTGAGTGTTCACGCAAATCGAGGTTTTTTAAAACACGTAAAATGAAGCATTTTCGATCATTTTTTGTCAATTCTGACCTCAAATTGGTTCCATGGGACCGAAGTGCCCCCCTAAACCCTTAAAGAGCATGTGTTTGACACGAAAATCGAAGAATTAAAAAATTCTAAAAATTGTTTTTTACCACCATACGTCAAGAAAACCGTTAAATCTAACGGTTTTAAAAAAAATTTCTTCGAATTTCGTGCACAAAACATGTTTTTCATAGGTTTAGGGGGGCTCTATGGTCCTATGGGTCCAATTTGAGGTTATAATTGACAAAAAATGATCGGAAATGCCTCGTTTTGAGTGTTCACGCAAATCGAGATTTTTTAAAACACGCAAAATGAAGCATTTTCGATCATTTTTTGTCAATTCTGACCTCAAATTGGTTCCATAGGTCCAAAGTGCCCCCCTAAACCCTTAAAAAGCATGTGTTTGACACACAATTCGAAGAATATAAAAAATTCCGTTAGGTTTTTTACGACAGGTGGTAAAAAAAATTCCGTTATATTTGGTGGTAAAATAAAAGTTTTAGAAGTTTTGATGGTAAAAGTCAAAAAATCCTTTATTTTTTTTTTTTTTTTTGCTATGAATGGAGGTTAAATTAGTAGTCGTAATAAATACCATTAATATTCAAGGTAGAGATTATTTACATGAAGAACGTGGATTTTCCAATTCATTGCTAATATGATGTAGGTTGTTTGTAGCACCTTGTTCCATGTTTCAGCCAATTTATTTAATTTTATGATGGAATAATACTGATTAATATTCTCTTTACATTGAATTGAAGGTGAAAAGGTTTGGATTACTAATGACTTTGCAAGAGTAATTGATGGCAAAGAAGTACTAGAAAATCAACCGGAGAGTGCCAATTCTGTTGAGATTGATTCTAATGTAGATATCAAAGTCAAATCAACAAGGTGGAGTCGTCTTTACACTTTTTACGTGATATTGGCTGTACTATTTGTCTTTGCCGTTTGGGTTCTGCGCTCTAAGCAGTCATCAGCCCCAAACACTCCTGAAGTTGAATTGGGATGGGCTGGATGGTTGTCCTCATTTTTTGCTCCCGAATCAACCTAAAACTCCAACAACAAATGCATGTTCCATTGATGAAGTTCAATTTTTCCATTGAATTTTCATTTTTTGGTGTTGAGTTTTATGTATGGTTGTTAAATCTATTACTATGATCATATTAGACATTTTTTAGGTTTTGAGGACCTAAAATTTTAATTTACAGTAAAAAAAGTTGCAATGGTGCATATGTGCGTGTTATGGTACGAGTAGTACTTGACTACTTTCCATGTTAGCGTAAGATGTTATTTACTTCTCTAGCTGGTGTCATACACTAAGTATGATTTAATTAAGCTAGTTGTTGTTATAGGGCAAAATATGTATTTGTGGATGACATATTGCCTTCTTTTAAGGCTTTAAGCAATAAATATATTTCTTTGTTCCTTAATGGTTGTTATAGTTCAAAACTTTTACTGTTTTCACTTACTATATTTTGTTTATTTCAACAAAGCAGAGATGATTGGTACAATGAAAATCCTTCTCTTTAATTTGATAGTAGGTGACGTAGGTTATTTATTATTATTACTAGTATATTTTTTTTTCCTACTGTGCTGACCAAGAAAAGTGTTATTCCTTGTTAATATTTGAAAACTTGAAAAGGATAAAGTAACCACTTTGTACTAGTGGTTGTTGGTAGGTCAGACTTGCTCACCCATGTCCCTATATATAAACAATATACATTAACCTTCCCACATCTCACCTCACTAAAAATCGGTACTCACTACCTTCTCATTTTTGTTAAATTTTATATCTCGGATCAAGTATGGGATCATCCCCAGCACAAAACACCCAAATGGGGGAACGCGAGGCGTGCTCAGTTACCGCATGTCGGTCCCGCCCATGGTTCTTAAGGCAGTGATTGAGCTTCACAATACTAGTGTACTTGAGACCACCAAACGGGGCTGGGCCGGGTGCCCATCTTTCTCCGGCGGAGATTACGACCCGATTACCTGTTGCCATAGGATGCTATCAATAGTTTTTTTTTTTTTTTTTTTTTTTTTTTATCAAAAAACTTGGAAATCTATGTACAATGTAATATATTATATGAAGTGCTTCTAATTATTACTAGTTTAACTTATTTTTCTTTTTTTTTGACGTGTATTCGTGTTAGGGAACTTTTAAAAGACATATTTAGTTGATTCATTCTTTAATAATAATAATTCGTGTTTCATTTTTATAAATATGTGTGATTTAAAATAAAACAAGTATAAATATTGCATAAATGTTTAAAAAGATTTACTATTAAATTCACATGCATTTTGTTCCATTTTTTTAAAGAAAAATATTGCATAAATGTGTGATTAAATAAAAAGTAGTAAGTTCAAAGTTTATAAATCATAAAATATAAATTAATTTTAAAATGGGTCATAAGGCAAACTTTGAAAAACAAAAGATTAGGAAGACGATAATTGAAATACGAGTCATAAGTCAAAAGTATAATGCCGTTTATTTGAGGACTAATATTAGGATGTGGTTGCCACTCAAATTGTTGCTTGTTCACACACAACTTTTTTGATTTTTGATTTTTGATTTTTTATTTTTTGATAGTCTTTTTTATCACTATACTCGTACTTCTTATAACATAACTAGTCCTAAACTTGTCATTTAATTTTATGTATCAAAGCTTGTCATTTATTTTTATATATCAAACTTATTTTGTAGTAACATAATATATATAGATGTTAAAAAAAAGAAATAAAATAAAAATTGAAACAATTTTTAGATCATTTTACTTCATCATTTGCTTTGAGTATAAATTAACTGGTATTGTCCCAAAATTAAGGGTCATTACTGGCACATATTTTTTTAGAGAGCTCATGGATTGAGTGATGGGGTAGAGGTCCAATAGGTTGATACTAAATTACATCACAATCAGATTGATTCGGTTGAAAATCCCAGACAATTATATGACTACAGTACATACTAAATAGCTATAAAGCTCTCTTTTATTTTACTTTTTGAGGCATAGCTATAAAGCTAAGTATATACTGTAGCTAGAAAGCATAAAAGTCAAAATTTTTAACTGAGAACCAGAAGTATAACCAACTAAATTTGATATTCTTTTTTTTTTTTTTTTATTAAAAAAAAGCACTAAAACTAATATTCATCAATACAATCTTAAACTTAATACAAATCACATAATTGATACTACAATTATTATATAACAACAGAATTTTCATTGAATAATTCCCAAACTGTGCATCATTATCAAACAAAGGATAAAACCTAGGGTTGTAAGCAAGAGGTAGGTAACATGAAAAAAAAAGGAGTAATAAAACTTGTATTGAAACAAGGACAAGCATTTAAGAGGAAAACTAATTAAAGCAGGCTTTGAAGGGAATGAGAGGATCGGAGGAGATCGAATATATGTAGTACGTATTATTTACTCTTTTGATGAATGAGTAGGGCATTTTTAAAATTCATAGTAGCACAATCAAGTATCAATTGTATTAAAATCAATTGTTATGCGAGTTTAGTGGTGCGTGGAGGGTTGGATTGTGCTGGGTGCAGTTGCTCGCAACTCAAAGGGTGAAGTACTGTTTGCGGGTGTTAGAAGAATGAATAACAAAGCCTAATACATACCGAAACCGAAAACTAAGACGCACGTACGATGAACTACGTTGTACAAGATATTCATTGTGCTTGGGGATCTTCAAGTAATTAAGCGAATAATATCTTGGTACTACTTGTAATATATATTTGACCAAATTAAGTATTCCCTTCATTAAAAGCTATTGAAATCAATTTCAATTTAAAATAATTTTATCCCCAACAAAGTTCATTCCTTTAACAATTAAATATGTACATCATTCTTTAGAATATTAGATTGCTCAAGGCCCAGCAGTTAATTAAGTCTTTCCATGAATCAGAAAGTAGGCAATTCAAATACATACAAGTAGAACTCAAGATAAAGATGTGGAATTTAATCGAATAAGATAATAAAATTACTTAGCATGAATGCATGATATACTAATTTAATTCACTATATATTTGATAAACAAAAGAATGAAGTTGAGGGTTGTCTTTGTTTTACTGAGAAATTATTTTAACCACTAATACACCTTCTAAAAAGAAGTATGAAGGGCCCATTTTATGAGCTAAAAGACAATCAAATTAATTATACAAAAGTAGATTAACATAATATAGTATCACAATCACATTGATTCGATTAAAAATCTATCCCATAATGGTGATACAAATCTGCTAACTAAACAGCTACTTTGCATGAGATAAAGTCAAATTTCTAATAAGAGATTAAAGGTATATATTGCAAATCACATAATTGATACTACAATTATAACATAACAACGTAATTTTCATTGTATAACTCCCAATAAACTTTGCATCAAAATTAAACAAAAAAACCTAGGGTTGTAACTTGTAAGCAAGCAAGTAGGTAACACAAAAATAACGTAATGACTATGAGAAGGTGAGAGGAGGAAGAGATACGGGGGTAGCTGAAGGCATGGCAATATACAAGAGATACGGGTGCCAAGAAAGTGGTGATTGAATTAGGTTGCCAAGTATTGATCCTAGGTTTACAAGGCCATCCACTTCACAGATTTAGATAATATCTTAATGTGGTTTTGTGATTTCATGTAAAGCGTGAGGGTAATGTTGTTGTCCATTACCTTGCTAGCTTAGTGTCATTCAATCAATGTCGAACAAGTTTGGGAAAACCACTATTGATCGGGAAGACATTTACTTTTATGTATTGATGGATGGACACTTTGTCCTTCAATTAATCTAAGAGCTAATTAATCTTTCTTTTGAAAAAATATATATATATATACGTAGTATATTTTTATCATTTAACACACACCATTGATCAACAGTGTAAGCCTAATACGTACCTAATACTAGTTAGTGTTTTGAGGGGAGAGAATATGTTGAGTTATTGAGAGAATATATATCCGCTGAGCATCATTATGAATAAAAATGTTTGTCTGCTTAATGGATTTGTGCAAATTATGAGAAAGATACAATGTAGATCGTACACGTGTATTGGTCAATAGAGGGTAGAAGATAAGTTAACATTTTAGGGGTATTTTCGTCAAAATCCTTAAAACATGAAATGGAAAATCAAACCTGTTTGAGTAATTAGAAATGGTAATCATTGAGACAATAAGACCCCTATATATACCCCCCTATATTTGCTTGGGCAAAGAGACACACGCATTAACACATACATATAAATATACAATCTCTATATTCTCTCTTTAATTTCTTAGTTACCGAGTGATGATGAATAAACTTCTCATTTCATTCATTGTTTTGGTAGGAATTCTCTCAGTAAAACACTATGAGGCTAGAAAACTTCCTGATGAAGGTTTCGCAGTCACATTACTAGCAACTAATCAGACTTATAATAGAGGTACAAGCAAATAAATGTTAATCTATTAAAGTTAAGCATACAATTAGGTACTCAATTATTTTTATTTTGCTTTTGGGTACCGAGTTAAGAATTCAGGTGAAAAAAATTAAATCAACCAAAGAATTGAGTACCTTGGGTTAAAGAATTTAGTACCCTTGGTTAAGTATGTGGGCCCCACCCGATTTTATGCAAATTAAACGGAGTTAAGCACACAATTAGGTACTCAATTCTTTAAAATTTCACCTTTTAGGTACTCAATTCTTTTTACTTTGCTTTTGGATACTGAGTTAAGAATTCAAGCCAAAAAAAAAATTAAATCAGCCAAAAAATTGAGTACCTTGGGTTAAAGAATTTAGTACCCTTGGTTAAGTATGTGGTCCCCACCCGATTAAAAAAATTAATATTTATATATAAAAAAATATTTATAATAGTTCCATGTACCATTGTACCCTACTAACAATGTATTGACATGAACACCTACATTGTAGGCCACCTTCTTTACTCAATTGGGAAGTTTGCCGACTACTCAAAATGTAAGTTAAGGGACCGATGGAGTTTACAATGGAGGTACACAAGAACACAACAAATTGTTTCATTTATCCAATCAATAGCATTGTGCCACGAGGATTTGACGAAATTCATTTTTTTTATTTTTTTATGTTAAAACCTTAAAAAAAAAAAAAAAAAAAAAAACCTTAAATCATAGTAGTATTAATTAGGTACTGTAGTATATAAATCCTAATATTAGGTGAATTTATAGATAGGTGTGTTATTCTAATACAAAATAAATGGTACAAAATACTGTATTTTTACTAACTAGTCTTTTGGCCCTTGCAATGCACGGAATGTTTTTACAATATAGATTTTATTTTGTAATATGTTTTAATTGAAAAAAAATGATTAATTAGTTGGATGGTGTAAATTTAAAGCAATTATTGTCCAAAACATGCACTTCCAATAATTTCTTACTAGTCTTTTAATTTGTGCACGCGATGCCGCCGAGGCGTGCGTGCACTGGTTTTTCGTGATTTAATTTTGACCTATGACTTAAAAAAAAAAATAATTAAAGGCTTGTTCACATTTATTTAATACTCACTCCGTCCCCGAAAGAACGACTCATTTGGGTTGATTACGCGGGTATTAAGAAAGTTAAATAAAAAGAAGTAAAAGTATATTGAAAATATAAATTTACATGAGTTTGTAAAAAAATAGAGAGAGAAAGTAATAAAATTACATGGAAAATCAAATTTTTATATGAGGAAGCTAATTTTGCACAAATATTGTTACAAATTGGTGGGTGTTTTAATGCAAATGGGTCATTCTTTTTGGGACTAAAATTAGGCCAAATGGGTCGTTTTTTCGGGGACGGAGGGAGTAAATATTAATCATTAATTAGTCTAATTTAATACATTTTTTTTATAAATATTAATTTTTTAATCGGGTGTGGCCCACATACTTAACCAAGGGTACTAAATTCTTTAACCCAAGGTACTCAATTCTTTGGCTGATTTAATTTTTTTGGCTTGAATTCTTAACTCAGTACCCAAAAGCAAAGTAAAAAGAATTGAGTACCTAAAAGGTGAAATTTTAAATAATTGAGTACCTAATTGTGTGCTTAACCCAATCTATTACGGAGTATTTTGTTGCTGCAAGTATTTTGTTGGCTTATTTTTTAATTGGTGCAAGTATTTTGTTGGCTTATTTTTTAATTCATTTAATTGGTGCAAGTATTTTGTTGGCTTATTTTTAATGCATATGCACTATAAATATTTAAGGTTAAATCTAAGCCATTATAAAAAAAATAAAAAAATAAAAAAATAAAAAAATAAAAAAAAATAAAAAGTTTACAATAATTATTAGTTTTAAATTTGAAATAAAAAGGTATTAATTAATATTGAATCACTAACTTATTATCATATTCTGATTTTCTTAAATGTTTTTTTTTTCCTCCTATTAATCTTTTTTTTATTTTTCATTGATGTAATCCAATTCTTGACAATTCTTAACATTCTATATATTTTTCTTAGGATTTTAATTAATTAATGAAGAAAATTTTCGTCAATTAAATGATGGTTTAATTTGTGTGAAAGATTTAAGCCAATATTTAATAATTAGGATTTTTGGTAGAATAATCAAATACACTTTTTTTCTTTTCTTTCTTTTCCTTTTTTTAAAGTATATAATTATTTTTTTTTTTTGAAAAACAGTATATAATTAATTAAACTAGTGTGTGGCCCGGGCTTTGCCCCGGGTGATACTTTGTATAATTTCGGTTTTATATTAGACACTTTAAAAGACGTACTTTTTTTTTGTTTTATATTACATTATAATACTTTTACTACATGTATTTATACATAAATGTGGAAACATAGATTATAATTTAATTCTAGCTAAGATGACATTGCATGTGGTTTTTATTCAATAAAGTTTAGGTTCGAATCTCTTTGCATGCATTTTTAATTTAATTGAATGATGATGTTGCATGATGGTAGAGGTTGTTGAATGATGATGTGGCGTAATATGGGTGTAAGAAGGAGTACACCTGGCACATACACAATTTTAATTATAAACACCTTTTAATGTATAGTATAGATATTTCATAATTGCAGTTTTTGATTTTCCACAAAAAAAGAACGTCAATTTCCCTAGACAATATTATTGCTAACTTGATCTAGGGCTTATTGAATAATACTGATTAATATTCTCTTTGATTTGAAGGAGAAAAGGTTTGGATTATTAATGATTTTGCAAGGCCTCCGACGATGGGAGTTAAAGTAATGGATGAGAAACAAGTAATTGAAAGTCCTTCAACTGCTAGTTCTGTTGAAGTTGAGTCTAATGCAGCAGTTACCCTAGATATCAAAGTAAGGTGGACTCGCCTATACACTTTGTGTGCGCTAGTTCTGGTCGTGATAATTTTCTTTGTTGTATGGGCTTTGTACAAGTTACTTTGTTGGACACGGACATCAACCCCAGACAGTGCTGCGCCAGACGTCTTATTAGGATGGTCATGGTCATGCTTTTGAGTTTTGATGACCTATCCATATAGTCACCAACCCCTTTTATTAGAGACTGAGGATAGCTCAAGTGGTTAGAGCTTTTCTCTCTCTCAAAAATAAAAAAAACCCTTTTATTTCAGTTATATGTCGAGTTTTATTTGTTATTGTTACATTTATTTTAGGTTTTGGGGACCTAAAATAAGTTATAAGGTAATGTGATATGGGCTATAATGAGCTAGTGTCTTACAAATACTACATCTGTATCCCAAAGCTAGTGTCTTAGCTAAAATATAAAGCTAGTTAGCGTTATTATATGCCTAAATGGCTAAATCTGTATCCCAAAGACTGAAAGCCTATTAAAGCTTTAATGTTTTTTTGTTGCGAAATAAGGGAGAACCCTTAAGCAAAGAAAATAAAAGCAACAAACAAAACAAAACTAAAGGAATTAAGGCTTTAATGTATGTTGCCGAAACTCTTTTTTTGTAGTAGAGCCAATTTATCGTTTGTCGTCTTTCCCCTCGTGATTACCAAAATAAAAAAAATTATCATTCGTGGTTGTTTATTTTTTTTTTCAAAAGAAAAAGATTTTGGGTTTGGTGATTTGACTTTAGCGGTTTTTTCCATTATTATTATTTTATTTGGGTTGCATGCTGATAGCAAATCTATAATTATGTCATTTCTTCCCCAATTTTGCAAAGTGCTGTTTTTTTTTTAAAAAAAAAAATGTTCCAAATCATTAATGGTAATTTTAACACTGTATTTTCAATGGCAAGTAGGTTAGGTCTTGTAACATGCAAGGTAATGACATGGAAAAAATACAAATATAACACACTTCATATTTATTTGCCTTTTATTTTATGTATATTTTAAACTTAAACGTGAAATATAACGAAATAATCAATTAAACCATAAATATATTTACATATTAGATTATGGATATTTAAACAATTCACTGATAAATTAGTATCATTTTTCTTATTATTACCCAAATATATAATAAAATTATCTATTACACCCAATGGGTAAGAATAACAATTCCGAATTTAATGTATTTGGTTAATTTTTTTAACTGGGAAAGGGTATGCGTAGGGAGGTTCATGATGTGCATGTGCTCCGAAGGTTTGGTGTTTCCTTATCGATCTTTGTAATTTGATAACTAGGTTTGCTTTGTTTATGTTTTGCTTACATTATTACATATCCTCTAATGCTTTGACATATAAATGGATGCTTAAATAGCATTTTAGTTTGGCAACTTAGTTGTGAAAGCAAAAGTGGAAGAATTTTCTCTATATATGTACCCTTGTAAGAAACAAAAGGTGAGTAGCACTTATTTACAATTGTATGTCTAGTTAATCTCCATGTTGTGAAGTAGATGTGAATTTTTGGTTTGGCCTCAAACCAAACAAGTAAGGCTAATCAAAGCATAATGAACGAATTACATAATGAATACATAATGAATGAAATAAGAGTACCATGCATCATTGAAAGAATATTGAGAACCCTGTGGATTATTTAATCATGGTAATCACTTTCATGTGGGGTTAGTAGTCATTTTCAACTATTAACAACAATTAGTAGTCTCTTAATTTTTTATCTGAATTGGTTCAATCCAATACTTTTCTTGGTTATGAAGGTGCATGTAGATGGATGGTTGATAAAGGATAGCAATTTTAAGAGTGTTGTAACAAGGTATACTTGAAAATTGTGAGTCTTTTCTAAACATTAGTAGTGATGCCTTTAATTAGTTGTAAAGTTCACTTTCAAAGGTAAGTTGAAATGTGTGAGATTGATGAAAATTCAGTCTATTATGGACTAATGGTTATGTTTTCAATTAGAGAGAGGAGTATTTGAGAACCTCTTAACAAAGGCCTTTGAATATAGTGCTGGAATCAGCACAAGGGTAATGTATTTAAAGCCTATTGTGGAGCGAAATCATCATAAAACTACAAAAGAATTCAATCAAGGTGTGAATACTACTATCATTCCTATTTGATCGATAATGTGATGTAGTACTGTTGAAGAATAGACCCTCAAGTATCACTACATGTAAGTGTCTCACATTGGTTAAAGAAGAAAGAGTTTAACACTTTATAAGGCTAAGGGGCTATTGATATTCCTCTTATTGCCTTATGGTTTTGGGATGGAACCTCCTTTGGACTTGTGAAATAGACACTCTGATCTCTTGATTTGCGGGTAAGGCCCAAACCCATGTTTAACAAGTACAGTATTTTTGTTATTGTCATATGTGTAATAGCACAACAATTCAACCATATCTTTAGGCACCCAATTCTTTACATTATCCCTCCTAGCAGTTTGTTCATCCAAAACATGCTCCATAAACCTATCAAACTTTTTACCAATTATATTCATTCTTTTCTCATAACCTTGAACATCAAGGTACTTAACACAAGTCATCCAATCACTTTGATTTAACACCCCATTTAGCATGAACAATTCATCAAGCATTAACTAAAATTTGTCGTCCGCTTTTTTCTCTTGATTATTGACATAGCTATCATTACATTTGTCTAATAAATACCTTTTCCCTAACACCACCCTACTAATCACATTTAGGCTCAAATTCGAGAGGTGATCTTTTAATGTTATGGGGTTTTCCATTATTGTTAAAAATGCCTCTTAATAAAGAATTCAGCTCATCTACTCTACTAATGTACTTGATAGATATTATATTTACGATAATATTTGTCTAACAGTACTCATATGATTCGAGGCTCTTGGCGCTGAAAAAATGCATAGACGGATAGACCCCAATTTTCGCCTATGGACCATAATGAGACCATGTCATATTTGAGTAATTATAAGTTGTATATTTACCTGCTGCGGTTTTGGATTCCCAGCAAATATTTCATCATTAGTTTTTATTATAAATTTTGCCATTTTAACAGATGAGCCCACTATCACTGGTACTGCCCCAAATTTAATGGTCATTAGTGGCCTTGACCAAGATGGTTAATGAGGTACATTATGGAAAACAGACCATACGCGGCCCAAGTTGGTGCTTACATGGGTGAATGGTGATGACACGAGTTCTTTTTTTTTTTTTTCCTCATATTTTATTCCAACATCTTTTGATTTCCACACTTACAAATACTAAATAGGATCTCTACAACCATCAAGCATCCTTTCCTGTACGCTTTCTCCATCTTAAACTAGTGTCAAGTCCACTTCTAGCCTTCAAATTAATCCTGCAACTCATAACAACGCGAATTAAAAGACCATATTGCAGTACAATGTAAGAGCTGAATTGCTGATCAATATATTGCTGCATTAAGCATTTATATTACCTTAGTGATCCAGAACTCAATTCTTCTTGATCATCCCTTATTTTCATAACAGAAAACTGGTCTGACAAATTCTCAGCACTGATAACTGAATGAAGTGGCCAAGACATTGGCACCACCAAGTTCCTGTATGCATCAGTAACAGAAAATTAGAGTAACAATTCTTAGAAATTTACACATTTTTTTTTAATTTTTTTTTCGGAGACTTGTATTTATATGCACTTCCTTACACAAGAGAGTTTAAGGTTAACATACCCTTCAAAAGCTTTATATTTGCGACGGTTTATGAAGTCTAATGTATATCTCTTAAACAGAATATCAAGTTCCTTGGCAAGTTTAGGAATCTTAGAAGCTGGTAAAATATTCCAAAGTTTGATAGCTTGAGTATACTCTGATTCCTCCTTTATGATGTCAATGGTCCAAGCGAGATATAATTGTTCATCAATCTTGTATAGCTCCAATAACTCGAATGCTATGTCACGAATCACAACATTCTTTGTTGCTTCATCAGAGTTGGACTGACGCCAGCCATCAGCTATTTTCTTAAGAATTTCCTGCACTTGGTTCTGAATTTTCTTGTTGCTTATGCTAGTAATTGAGGCTTTGAAAGAATTTCCGAAGGAAACCTGTAATTATTAAGGCATTCACTACCTTAATTATGAAATTCAGGATCATAAATGAAAAAAACAAAACACTAAATTATGTGTAACAATACCTTCCATTTCGTTCTCACGAGGTTTAGGGAACCAAAGAAGTCTAGTTTAGAGGTTGATTGGCTAGTCTTTACTAAGGCTCTTGGTTTAGCGTGTGTAAGGTCATAGTCTTCATCTGCGTCGTAGAAGCACCCTCGTGTTTTGGCATCATTGACAACATTCTTCCAAACCGATCCACTTTTGGATAATGTAGTACAATTCCCTACTATCCAAAGACAGTACCTACACACAGAAGTACAGAACCATGTAAACTAAGAAAATGTTCAAAATTCAGAATAGAAACACTTAAAATGTGCTTGACAGGAAAAGTTTATTGAATGATTCATGATGGATACCTTGCTCTGGTTAGAGCTACATTTGTTCGTTGATGATTAGACAGAAAACCAACTGATCCACTTCTATTACATCGAACTGTTGAGATTATTATGATGTCCTCTTCACCGCCTTGAAATCCATCAACAGAACGAACATTGACAGCAAAGTTCTCCTTATAATTGACATACTTCTTGCCAATTTTTTCTTGAATCAGGCATACTTGACCTTTGTAAGGTGATATTACTCCCACAGTCAACTTCTGTTTTGTGAAATCTAACCCTGCATATTTGAGCAGATTCACGACGTTATGAATGTGCAAAGTGTTGTATAGCTAGATGTAGCAAATACTCTCTTACCTTTAAAGAGTTTTGCAACAATCCGATCAACCACAACTGCCTCCTCCATATTTCTTGGACTGTGTCCTTTTTCAATATCCTCTTTTCCTCGCGACACATTTATGAAAGAATAAGATCCATACATGTCTTCTTTAAGAAAACTTCTGTGATAGCTTCTGTCTCTAACTGTAGGTGTGAAAGTCTAACCGGCTAATACAAGAGGGGGGGTGAATTGTATTTGAGGTGAAATCTAAAAACTTTTTGCGGAATTTAACTAAATGAAATAATGACGAGAGAAGATATAGGCTTTTCTAAATTTCCACTATGTAATCAAACTCTTTACAAGTGAAGATTCAAACCCGTTAACAAGTTCCACAAATTAGGAACTTGTTCCCAACTCTCACAGAAGCCTTCAGCAACGAAGCTTCCTTGACCTCACCTTACACAAACTCACAATCCCAAACCCCAAAGTACTTGAATACAATCTGTGATTACAAATACCTATTGCACTCAAGAATATATGAAGGATAATAACTCTCTTTATGTTATTAGGTGGCTACTGGAATTTTTACGCTCAAGAGTTGTGTTTTGCTGAGATAGTTTGCATGAGTATTTATAGAGAAGGCTTAGTCATTAACCTCCACTATAATTACGTCCACATGCCAACACCCCACTAACAACTTGTGGAGTTATCTTGACAGATGGTGATCATGAAGGAGGTTTCCTAGCCTTATCTCACTAATCCACTATCTCAACAACTTGATAAACATTAGCTTTGATAAAACCGTATAATCAGAGATTTTCACAAAGAAAACTGCTTGCTAACTTTATCAAAAGTTTGTTTAAAAAGATTTTATTTTAAAAAAAAATTTATTTGAAAAGATAAATTAATTATTTATATTAAAACAACTAGATAATTATCTTCGATAATTATCTTTATTCGAAATTAGATAACTAGATAAAACTTTTATAAATTATCTTTTCCTTAAGAAATTATCTTTTAAAACTAACTTTTATCCCAGTAGTCTTTTTAATAACATAAGTCATTGAGTTCCTTTCCGACTTCATATTATTGAGTGCTCACAATTAAAACTAGAACGTGAGATTTGCATGAGGCTTTTTAGAGAATGCTACTCCGCATCCAAGTTCCTACTCCGGAACGAACTTTGCTTGAACCCTTTATTCACCAAAGACTCAAAACATTCATTAGTCGAGTTTGTCAATTTGTCCATCAAAACCAAAAGGCTCAACAAGGTGCATCTATGATCCTTCCCTTGTAAAACTCCTTATTCGGAAATAGGCTTATGGAAGGATGCATCCTGTACTGAACGTTGAGAAGTAGCGTCTTTTTGCCTAACTTTGACAGTCGTTGAAACAAACTCCTGCCAAAGTTAGGGGTGAAAGTAGTTTGGATAAAAACCGAAAACCGAACCAAACCGAACCCAATAAGCAATTCGGTTCGGTTTTGTTCGGTTTTCGGTTTGGATCGGTTTGAGAAAATGAAAACCGAATTATATCGGTTTGGATTCGGTTTTGGGATTTTAAAAACCGAAAACCGAACACCGAACCAAAATTTATAAGCCCAATTATCTCAGCCCATTTTCCTACATATATATACTCAAACCCTAAATAATTTCCCTCTTTTCCCTTTTCCCTTTCAGAGTTTCAGCCGTTTCTGATCTCTTTCCCTCACTAAAACCCTAGATTTTCCCTCATCTCTCCCTCTCACCACCTCACTCCGTTCGTCCACCACCACCAATCCACCACCTCACTACTTCCTGCTTTCCTACTTACCACCTGTGTTCCGTTCGAGTGTTCCAACGCCGGCCGCCGCTGACCACCTGTTCGAGTGTTCCGGTATGCTTTGATTTCAATATTTCATATTTCACTTCTCTTTCGTTTATGATCTCTTTCCCTCACTAAAACCCTAGATTTTCCCTCATCTCTCCCTCTCACCACCTCACTCCGTTCGTCCACCACCACCAATCCACCACCTCACTACTTCCTACTTTCCTGCTTTCCTACTTACCACCTGTGTTCCGTTCGAGTGTTCCAACGCCGGCCGCCGCTGACCACCTGTTCGAGTGTTCCGGTATGCTTTAATTTCAATATTTCATATTTCACTTCTCTTTTCCTGCTCGAATTGCATGTTTTCTTTGTTATTTTGAATTTCAGATTTCACTTGCACTTCTCTTTTCCTGCTCGAATTGCATGTTTTCTTTGTTATTTTCGAATTGGTGATAGATTGTTTTCTTTGAATAGTTATTATGATCGAATTGTATTATGCTCGAATTGCAGATATTCCTTCAGAGTTCAGAATATATGTTGTTCTATTATAGTATTATGCTCGTATTGCATGTTTTCTTTTTGATAGATTGATTGTTTTTCATAGATTTGCATAAAAATTGTTGGTTATTGAGTGAGTTCTTTTTTATGTTTTAAATCAGATTATCAGAATGTCCACAAATATGGATAATGTTGAAGGGAATGTCGCTATTGAGGAGCATGAATCTGACAATGAAAAATCCAAACCCAAGAGGAAGAGAATGAAGGATCGTTCCGAGGTTTGGGAGCACTTTATCAAGGAAGAAACACACACTGGAATGGAAGCACGTTGCAAGTACTGTGGTATGAGATACAAGTGTGGTACAAAGAGAAATGGCACTAGTCCATTGTGGGCTCATATAAATAGATGCCGTAAGTACCCCTATAATACTCCTAAAGAATCAAAACAAAGTTTGTTGTCTTTCAAAAGCAATAAAATTGAAAGTGGTTGTACTAGTGGATTGTCTTATGTGAAATATGATCCAACTGTAATTAGAAAAGCTTTATCTGAGATGGTTATAGTTGATGAATTGCCTTTTAAGTTTGTTGAGGGAGTAGGCTTTAAAAAATTTTGTAATGTAATGGAGCCTAGATTTCATGTCCCTTCCAGAATTACTGTGGCTAAAGATTGTTATGAAACTTTTTTAACTCAAAAAAGAAAGCTGAAATTGGTATTAAAAAAGTGTAACTCAAGGGTTTCATTAACAACCGATACATGGACATCTATTCAGCAAATTAATTACATGTGCTTGACTGTTCACTTTGTTGATAATGACTGGAATTTGCAAAAACGTATTCTGAATTTTTGTCCTATATCAAGTCATAAGGGGGAGGAAATTGGGAAAGAAATTGAGAAATGTTTGCTTGATTGGGAACTTGAGAAAGTATTTTGCATAACTGTTGATAATGCTAGCTCAAATGATACCGCAATAGGATATATGAGAAGGAAAATAAATGGTTGGAAAGCTGGGGTTCTTAAGGGTCGGTTCCTTCATATGCGTTGTGTTGCTCATATTGTGAATTTGGTTGTGTCTGATGGCTTGAAAATTGTTAATGAGTCTATTACTCGTGTGAGACAAGCTGTAAGATTCATCAAACAATCCACTTCTAGGTTGGTAAGGTTTAAAAAATGTGTTGTGGAAGAAAAAATCAACTCTAAAAAGTTGTTGTGCCTTGATGTGCCTACTAGGTGGAATTCCACCTTTTTAATGTTGGATGCTGCTTTGGTGTTTGAGTATGCTTTTGAGAGGTACTCTGAGGAGGACCCTCATTATGTGATTGAGTTAAATGAGAGGGAGGGGAAGGGCTGCCCTACTTCTGAGGATTGGGAAACAGTCAGAAGGTTTTCTGAATTTTTACAAGTCTTTTATGATCTTACGTTGCGTGTCTCTGGGTCTTTGCATGTGACTTCCAATTTATTTTTCCATGAATTGGTGAGTGTTGCTGTCCTTTTGAAAGATTTGATGACAAATGATGATGTGGAGATGTGTCTTATGGCTACTAAAATGAAGGAGAAATATGACAAATATTGGGGTGATCCGGAGAAAATGAACATGCTGATTTTTATTGTTGTTGTGCTTGATCCTCGTTATAAGTTAGATTATGTTGAGTGGATGTTAATTGAAATTTATGATTCTAAGCATGCATTTGTTTTGGTGAATAATTTGAAAGAGTCTTTGAATGCATTGTATGAGGAGTATCGTGGTTCTTCTGGTGATGTGATTAGGGAGGAAGTGTCCTCAAGTATGGACAGTTCCCAATTTTCTCCCAAACAAAAGAAGCTTCAGGTATTGAAAAGTAAGTATAAGAAACATAAGTGTGAGAAAGATGGAGAAGCAAAAATTGAGTTAGACAAATATTTAGAAGAGGAAACGGAGGAGGAATGTGAAAATTTTGATATTTTGGGGTGGTGGAAGTTTAATAGTGCTAGGTTTCCAACAATTGGAAGAATGGCCCGTGATATACTTGCTGTCTCTATCTCAACAGTAGCCTCTGAGAGTGCATTCAGCACTGGTGGTAGGGTTCTAGACCCATTTAGGAGCTCCTTAACTCCAAGGGTCGTTGAAGGACTTGTTTGTGCTCAAAATTGACTACGTTCTTCTCCCTTTTCTAATATAGAAGAGTGTTTACAAGAAATTGAAGATCTTGAAGAAGGTAACATAAAACAACAATTATCATGTTATTATTTTTCATTATTTCATATATATTATGTAACTTGTTTATTTTTTTTTAATGTTATTAGACTTGAGGAATATGACAATTGGTGGTCAAAACCCGGACTTGGTTGAGCTTGATTGAGAGTTAGCTGCCAAGAATGAAGCTGCCCTATTGATTGAAGACTTGAAGTTTCTGCCAAGAGCCTAAGAATGAAGCTGCCCTGTTGGTTGAACTAGTTCATTTGTGGACTGTTTGTCTGTTTTATTATCAATTCATCATGTGGACTGTTTTGATAGTTTTAAGACTTGTTAAGTTCTTATGTCTCAATGTGGACAATGTGTAAGTGTATTTAATTACTATGGCAGTATGGCTGGACAATTTAGTTACTATGGCAGTATGGCATATGGTTGTGACTTGTGAAAGTTGTATGTTAAAATTTATGCTTTAATTTTATTCAGGAACAGGTACAAAATTTAGGCCTTAAAAGGCCCAAAATTATATGCCCAATAAAAAGCCCAGATTTTAAGGCCCAATACAGCAGCCCATAAAAATTCGGTTTGGATTGGATTTAATTCTCAAAACCGAATTATTTCGGTTTGGATTGGATTGGATTGAATCCAAATTCGGTTTGGATTCGGTTTCAAAAATCCGAAACCGAAATAATTCGGTTTGGATTCGTTTTGGGGTGTAATCCAAACCGAATACCGAACTTTCACCCCTAGCCAAAGTTCATTTCTCCTAAAGCCTAAATAAGTTAACACTTAGATTGTAAGAATCAGAATTTCAGAAATCAATCAATATATTCAGGGAGATAAAAGACAATTCTTACCTTACTCTGAACCATAGCCGGAAGCTGTCTGTCATCGCCTATCAGAACAGCATTCCTAAGTCCAGGAACTTGTAAAGGAATTGTTGACTCGCATTCCTTAAGTTGTGCAGCTTCATCAATGATAACCATTTCAACATTTTTACTCACTTTCATTGAACTTGAAGCAGTGCAGAATATCAATTTTGCATTTGACAGGCAAAAATCGCGCAGGCTTCCTTTAAATTTCAGTTTAGGGAATCGATGACTAATGTAACTCGAGATACTTAGAATTTCTTCCCTCTTCATCAACAAGTTTACATGATCAGGAAATGGACAAACCTTTTTTCTTTCATTTGTGATGGTCTTAAGCATATGAACAAGTCTTATCATCTTCTTCGCTACATCTAGTGGTAAGGATGATGTTGGTAGGTGAGAATAGATGCTCTTCATACTATAGACTAGACGATCAGATAAAGAGTCAAAAGTCTTCTTGAGAAACTCTTCAAATGTCATAAATTCTTCAATCTTTGCTTCTGCATCATTTGCTTTGTCATCATTTCTTTTACCTTTTCGTTTGTTTTTCTTCTTGTTATTCTTCCCTTCTTGTACCTCTGAAGCTACTTCATCATTACTTTTCTTAGTACCCTTTTCGCCATCTTTCTTTTTACGCTGTTGCAGCTCTTGCAGGTAAGCATTGTACCTCGCTTGGGGATCTTCAAGTAAAAATGTCATGGACTTAAAAGTAGGTTTCCAACCACAGAAGGGATCAAGACATTCAACAAGAACTTCCTTTCGATTATAAAGAAACACGTCTACTAACTCATCATGATCATTTATCTTCATTCTTTCTTCATGCCCAAAGAGGACTATGTCTCCCAAACCATAGGTGTCGAATTCACCATTAGACTCGAGGAATAGCTTCACAAGTCTATTAGCCACTTGAACTACTGCTATGTTGGTGGGAGCACAAGTTAGTGTCCTGCATTTCAGCTTGAGAAGTACAAACAATAAAGAAGCAACTGTCTTGGTTTTTCCTGTTCCGGGTGGGCCCCAAATCAGCTTCACATTGTTGCTCTGATGTGAGCAATTTCTCATGGCAATGCTGTTTATAACAGCATTTTTCTGAGATTCATCTAATCCCAATGAGTATAAGATCAATCACATTCAACCCTTCAACATTGAGGCGTTCTTCGTGAATGCATAGAGAACAATCCTCATCCACCTATTAATTATCAGCATTCACAAATGAGTGCATCAGAAATTTTATTCTCAAGGAGAAGATTTCAGGGGTTTGAAAAAAAAATGTCAGAGATCAGAAAACTGTGGGAAATCATAATTGTTTCTAAGGATTCTAAAAAGTGTACAAACACAAAAAAAAAAGAATCTTCATATTAAAATTTATAAATACATATCACAATTCATACATAAATTAGACTTATCAATGGAAAAAGAATGGAAAATCAGATTCACTTACAGTCGAGTCATACTGCAGGACCTTCTGAATTAGACCCATATTTGTGCTTTTAGGATCAGGATTTAGAGCACTCCATATTCTCAAACTGGTTGTCATGTTCATCAAGAAAGTAGCGAAAAGTCTGTCATGTTTCTTTTTTCTCAACTTAGGCTCAAATTCCTTTGAAGACAGTATCTGAATTCAAGGTTCATCTTCATTTGATGTTTCAACATAGGCAAACAGAAACACATTATCAGGCGGTCTGATCAGATCTTCCATGGACTGAGGCCTTACATTCGTTAAAGCAACAAGATCACCGGATTGCAGCACATACTGTCCACCACTATTCTCTACATCTTTTATCTCATTCGTCATAATATCATAGTATAAGCTCTTAGGGGGCTTATAATTCTTAGAAGTCTGATGTTCGATATCTCACATGCAGGGGATTGAGCCACAGATTCCACACCAGCAAAAAACTCAGCGCGAATCTCCTCCATGAGTGGATAATGGAATGAGCTTAAGTAATGCGCAGTGGTAGAGAACATGTCTGGTATCTTCTTTACCTGCTTAGCACGAACACGAAAGTGAGTTATGCTAAGACTACAGAGTAACCACAAAAGAATATCTCCTAATTATACATCACAAGAAAATCTAATGGTTAATATGCTAAATTAGAAACTTTGTTTTGAACTCTGGCAAAAATTAAACCTTGCTAGCAAGTGAAAGACTAGTTGAATAATGAAGGCGAAAAATTATAATCAAAAGTCTTACAGAATATTGATGCTATCTAACTACAACAACCGCGTGTTCACCTTATTGTTGTAACACTGCTCACCACTAGCAGTCTAGTCCAATTGAAATTACTATGTTCATAAATTTAATTCATATAATGAACGCGTCTGTATATGTATATTTTTGCAAAGCATATTACTAAGGAAGAAGTTATGAAGTACGAATAATACCTTATTTTTGTAAAGCTTTTTGTTGAGAACGTCTTGTAAAGACCAAGAAAACACAATATTTAGCAAGCTGTTTATTCTCGCCGCCTCCACTTTCTTTTCGCTTGTAGACTTCGCCATTGTCATGTTTAGAAGGAGTTTTGCTGCTTAGAAGAACAATGTATGTTATGAAACACAATCAACTAATTAACCCCACAATAATGTAACAAATAAATAACTTTTCGAAAACCTCAAATGTGAAGAAACAACGATCTAGCTTCGTAACAAAGTAAAGTAAGGAACTAGTACATACTATTTGGTAAAAATAATGTTATGTGTTATGTCCGTACTAGGTTGACTATAATGGGAGTAAACTCTTGGTCAAGTTTTATGTTTTTACAAAGAAAAGTTTATGTCATCATCAAAAAAGAAAAAGCTAAAGAACATTATATTATGCCTTTAAAACAGTAATGTACTAATAAACCGTAGTAAAGAAGAAATTAAAAGTAAAAGCTAATTAGAATTGAAATAGTTACATACCTTTACACGGACGAGTAAAACTTAATTATGTGTTATATCGATCTATATGTTAAGATAGGTAAGGTACAAGGCTGCATTTTGATTTTTCACGATCTTAAAGACATGTCCTAATTCCTATGGACTTTATATATGAAATTTTATTTATAAGTACAAATGTACGTACCCTTGTATAGCTTTGCTTATTCAATTCAGAAATTTGTTAAGGACGTTGTGTCGTTGTTGTTGAATGACCACACGAGAATGGCACATCTAAGAGTCTCCGGCCAACACGAGGTGGAGGGAGAAGAAGAAGATTAGATTTTGTAAGAGATGAGAGGAATTAATCTAATTTTAAAACTTGTACAAGATTCAACTTTGATATTAAATTTAAATAAATAAGACTCTTCTACTTCTAGCTAATTGCAAGGGGAAACTAAAGGACTTGTGTCTTTTCATATATTTAAGAGGCGTAAAAGTCTTTAAAACAAGAACAATTCACAATGATGCATGGTTAAGCTAGCTGCTGCATGCGCATCCCTTAGGAGTTGTAAGTTTGCAACCACATAGTAGAGATATTAGTACCAACTAGTTTTAGGTCCGGGCGATGCCCCGGATTATTTTTTATATATAAAAAATTATAATAAATTAAAGTGAAATATATTGGTGGTTTTATAATTTAATAAAATATTATTGAATTTTTCAAAATTCATTATGAAATATACAATAACCTAACTTTTATACTTCATATTAGTTTGTTTTATTTGTTACAGGAATCTTTATCTACCATCATAAATTTCTTCAAAGTAAACACATGTTGTGGTTTTAAAATTGCTATATATTTTTTTGTTACATATTTTAAATACATAGTACATATAACCTATATGAATTATGGATGAGTAAACGAAAGAATGAGATTATGATATGAATTTTGATGGATATAACCTTCAATCGCAGTTGAAAGGTTTGGAATCTTGAGTCTCGGTCAAGAAACGCTAAGTAACACGAGCTTAAAACCTAAACTAGGCCAAGAATACACAAGCACAAGCTTACGTAAAACTTTATAAATTTCAAATCAATCAATCATACTTTTCGTTAAACACCATCACGTATTTATAAGCTAAATAATTAGCCTAAAAATCGGTAAAACAAATTCTAATCTAACTAGGAAACTAACTCTAACTTGTAAAGATAATATTTTGCAAATATGATCTTTAAAGTTAAGCTTATCTTATACTAACCAAATTAAACTAACAAAAATATCCTAATAAATTCGGTCATCTAATAATAAACTAAAAATAACAATAAAAATAATTATAATAACAATATTGATGCCTTGGAACCGCATCATACTCCCCCTCTTGAAAAAAACTTGTCCCAAGTTTTAGCAAATCATGGAACCAAGATATCATCCAAATTAATCGAACATGAGCTAAAAGAATATGTCTCCATCCAACCACGTCATGCTTATATTTTACACCAATGAATGCACCACAAACTTCAATTGAATGCTCCAAAATTTTAATTGATGACACACCTTTGTCAATGCAATCAATATAATGGAAATAATACGTGAAAATATTTGTATCCCAATTATCACCATAAAAGGAAGTTGTAGAAATTTGACTTTTTGCTACCAACTTAGATAGTTCAAATGTAACCTCCTCGTCAACAAAACTAGACAAATATACACTTTTGTGCTCCATAATTTCTTTTTCTTCTACTAGTTGTTCATGAGATTGCTCTAAAATTGGATTTGTAAGATTATCACTCGGTAAAGATACAATCTTTTCCTCGTATATAACCTCAACAATTGATTGCTCTAGTTTCTCTTTCTCATAAGACATATCTTGTACACCACATCTCACGTCACGAATTTGAAAACGAGCATCAATTCTATCCAAACATTCATTCATTTTCTTGATTTCCATCATAAATGCTTCAAACCAACTTTTATTTTCCATGTTTATGTGGATGAGAAAACACACAAAACCAGTCCAGAAATTGATCGAAAGTACGAGGACCAAAATCCAATGAAAACACCTCGAAAAATTCTGAAATTTTGTATACTGCTAGCCTTGTCTAAAATACTCGACCAAAAATGAAGAAAAAAATTCCCAGCCAAGTAATCGCAGTTTATTTTTTTCTCAACAATGGCAGATTAATTTGATTTTTGACCAGGTGTAAAGAACGAACCCAGTTTATTAGCTATGCTTCTCGAAAAATTCTCAAATTTTGCAGGTGAAAACTAAACAAAAAATTAACCAATTTGAAAAAAAAGAATCACCTCAAAATCTTTAGAAACAAAGGAGAACCAAGTCGATCAATATGACATTCGAAACTGAGTTTTTTGACACAAATTGTCAAACTCGTCCCTCGTCAAACAGCAGCCACACCAATTTGATATGAATTTTCATGGATATAACCTTCAATCGCAGTTGAAAGGTTTGGAATCTTGAGTCTCGGTCAAGAAACGCTAAGCAACACGAGCTTAAAACCTAAACTAGGCCAAGAATACACAAGCACAAGCTTACGTAAAACTTTATAAAATTCAAATCAATCAATCATACTTTTCGTTAAACATCATCACGTATTTATAAGCTAAATAATTAGCCTAAAATCGGTAAAACAAATTCTAATCTAACTAGGAAACTAACTCTAACTTGTAAAGATAATATTTTGCAAATATGATCTTTAAAGTTAAGCTTATCTTATACTAACCGAATTAAACTAACAAAAATATCCTGATAAATTCGGTCATCTAATAATAAACTAGAAATAACAATAAAAATAATTATAATAACAATATTGATGCCTTGGAACCGCATCAGATTATATATAAGTTGAATTAAAAATTTAGAATTTATGAACATAATTTTTTTTATGAGGAAACATTGATGATCGATTTTAATAGGACATGAGTCACATGATCCCACATCATTTATCAAGTTACGACGACATATGGCAAGAATCATGACATGTGACATGATTACAATTCTTGCCATGGGTTTTAAACTTTTAATATATATAGATATAGATTGGATATTGGTGTAGTGGTAATTGAGATTACACCTGTGTTCGATCCCCCGCAACAATAATTGGGAGGGGACTAGAATCTAACCAGTAACCACCCAAAACTGATCCCAAATCCGGATTAACCCATAGGTGAATCGGGTGAAACACAATATATATATATATATATATATATATATATATATATATATATATATATATATATATATATATATAAAGTGGAGATATTAGTTCAAGTGTTTCATGTTTGGGTCGAGATTCGTTGGATTATTACAAGTCGAGTCCAGTTTGGAATGGGTCTTATGTTAATGTAACCTTTTAGTGTAGTCGAGTTTGATTCATATTAAGTTTAGATAGGTCATGTCAGGTTGTATATCCTTATGACGTTGTTTTATGAGTTGATTCATGTTTAGGTAGGTTCATACGGGTTATTTAATTTCAAGCTTAAGACAAATTTGGGCTAAGTCAATTTTAGGTTCTAGTTAAGTTATGTGCTAAAAATGTGTCAACTAAGTTGATGAAGAATTTAATGCTATATTGGCTTAGTGCAAGGCCCAATTATACAATAGTTAAATGCATTACTAATGACAACCCAAGAGGCCAAGACTAACAATTACTTTCAAGTCTCAACTAATGGTGTGGTTGACAACATACTACCTCCGTAACTTATTTATGTGTAAAATAAAAAATATTATTTATAAGACATAAAATATTTCTTTATTGCATATAATAAGAAACGGAGAAGTATAAAAAAAAATTGTGGAAATAAAATCAATATAATGTTAAAGAGATTGCACATAATACACATCGTATCCTATAATGTGAATTTTTCCAATAAACTGTATCAAATGTGATTTCATTATTTCAATTATAAAATGTAATATTTAAATGAAAGCGCTGAAAATAAAATAATAAAAAAAGAAAGATATCAACATTTATAGAAAAGAAAGATTTCTTCAAAATTATCACAACATTATTGAAGAACAAAGTAAAACGTTCTCGCAGTTACTCTTCATATCAATTAATTCAATGATAAAAAATTTTGTTATATATATCCTAACTTCACAACCATATTCGCATCAGAGTCTATCTGTATCGATTACAATCAACCTCGCCCTTCTCGGATCACCTCCCCCCTCACTTCTCCCCCCATTTTCGTATTCGTGTCTGTATTGGCTACTCCCTACCCCACTTCACTTCTCCCATTTTATTTTTTTACCAAAATAAATAGCTCCCCATTACTATCCAAATTAAAAATAAATAAATACAACTCTTTGGCGCGCTGAATAAACTTGCTCATCAACTCCCCTCTTCTCTCGCAAAATTGATTCTCCACTTTCTCTCTAGTTTTTACGAGACTTCTCTTTGGTAATTTTTTTTTACTTTAATTTTTTAATGCTCATTTCTTAATTACCATCGATTTAATTTATATTCATTAAATTAACAGATTTGATTACTTTTTATGAAGGTTGATAATTGGAATTTTGCTGATTTTCGTGGTTGAAAGCATCAACATTATTACTAGTAGGAGGAGATCTCAAGGGTAATTAATTCCTCAAATTATTACAGTATTGTTTTTTAATTTGATTTTTTGTTTGATTGCTTAATTACTACTGCTTTGGTGTTTAATTGATTGAATTGTATGTGGGTTTAATTAATGTTTGGTTGAGCTAGGGTTTAATGCACGAAATTTATGTAATTGGATGATTAATGAGAATTCACAATTGTATGCCCTGTTTTTTCTTTGATGTGCTCTGTTTTGAGCATTTTTGGCAAATCATGGGGTGTTTGAATGATTTTTTTTTTTTTTTTTTTTAATATGGGTTCGATTAAAATGTTGGACCCTAAAAGTTTGCACTTGATATCTTCACCTCGTTTTTATTGAATGCAAATTATTTTTACGGAAATTTAATTATATTTGCTAAAATTAAGTGCTCATTCGATATCACTATTTATTTATTCTATAGTTTTTTAATTAATGTTATATGGTACATTTAACAAAAAGAATAAAAAGTACTCCGTAGTCAAAATTATTAGAATCGTGAAGAAATTGTAAACAAACGACATAAAATTATAAACCATTTTTGGAAAATAGAAAACAAAAGGCAATAATTTTTATTGAACTTAATTTATTTTTACCAAATACGTAATACTCCGTATAATTTTTTAAAATGAGGAGGACAAAGTCTTACTTACTTAAATATCATAGCACAATAGCACCCATATTAACGTGACATGGGAACAATAATGGATATAAATACGTGTCTAAATGTTATATGGAGTATTTTATAAAATCTACCATTTTTAGTCTCTAAAAAAAAAAAAAAAAAAAAAAACAAACCCTACCGTATTTGGTTGTTAATTAAGTGCCTAAAGCTTTCAATTATCAATACCCATGTCAGGATGTCAATGATCTGATACACGACTTCAGTGGTGAAATGAAGTGTTCAAACAACTTAACTTGGTACAATATTAATATATTGGTGAATGGGATTTAATCCTATTATTGTGTGATTAGGAAAAATGCTAAGTAAACTATCAATTTATTGTTTAAAGGGATTTAATCTTAGTACCTCCTGATTTAAGAGTGTTATAGATGGATTAAAATTCATTTTCTTAGCAAGTTAGCAGCCAATGCACAAAGTAATAAAACCATATTAGCTTTTCCATGCAATGGTCTTTCATGGTCCTAGTCAATAAGTAAGACACATTTTATACTTTGAATTTTTTACGATTATAATTTTCACATATAAATAGTCAAATATATTAATGGTAAAGAAATAAGAGGAAAAAAAATTGTTACTCTTACAAATCATACAAAAATCAAATGAGTCAAACTTGTAGGAATAAAGAGTGTGTATATATTTAATTGTTATTATTGATGGCCTTACCAACAAATAATATTGCAATCTATATAATATGGACCTATTGATTACAAAAGTAATACTTTTGTGACAATCTATAGGTACTAGAGAAAGGTACATCTTAACATTCTTTAAGACTACTATGCTCCCTAGTTTTAGTCAAGAATGATGATGAATATCAAGGAGCTAAGATGACATAATAAGATCTACCATTATACTAACAACCACAACTACTAAAAGATATGATTGCAATAGAAAATTAATCCCTCATAACACCAATTAAAGAAAAGCCTATTACTCTATAGCAATAGTCAAGGTTCTACAAACAATATAATGATGGGTGGAAACTGGAAAGTGGTACGAAACTAGCACAAATGACCAAAAATATACATTATTTAGATTATTAAAAGACTTGGTTGTCACAATAAATTGTTGATCTATTACTACTATTATAGGCTTATAGCTATCCGTACAATTTTAATGTTACTATTGAAATGAGAATATGATTTTTAACGATTATATTATTCATTGAAGTTGTAGATTAGAATAAGAAAATTGTTAAATATTTTTAAGGATTTAACTCAAAACTTTGTATTTCTTAGGATACTCATCTTAAGTTGGCGTTACGCAATGTATCTTTTAGTTGATGATGTTTTGACGTTCAACTCATGGTGTGTGGTTCCGTTGCACCCAATTTATTATTGGTGCTATTGTATGTGTTGCACCCCAAATTGTAGTTTGAATTGCATGTTGATGCCAATTTTATTTATGTATAATGAAAATGTAAATTTTGGAAGAAAAAAACATGGGACCCTATTATGCCGACACATAGAATTCAAGTTAGTTAAAGCAATATTACACTGATTATGAACATCACAGGCAACAGGGAAAGGTGACCATGAAAACAACTAATTATAAAAGCAACTTGTACTAACAACCAAGTCTATGTTAAGTCATTCAAGTAAAGAACCTTATATTGGAGAATCAGAATTTCTTAACATTTATTTGAATCATCAAAATAAAGTTGCTTTCTATTTGAGTTTTTTAAAATCAAAGATTAAAATGAATAACCTCCAAGAAAAGAAAGAGGAAGAGATATACTGATTTTTTACAAGTTTAAGTTAGTTTTTGATGTAAATTTTCGCAGTTGACGATAATCGAAAGTCGAAAATGATGAAGGTCCGCGTTGGAAAGAAGGAAGAAGGAGTTGGAGGGAATAATCCATATCTTTTAGACTTGGTATTTTCATGGACTATCAGAAATGTTCTTAACGAAAATCACTATGCATACAAGGTACAATGTTCATTTTTTTTAATAAACTGTACCTTTTTTTTAATCATAGATGTATATTCAATATTCATATTTTTCTGGTCATCTACCATATGTTTTACATAATTGTTTTATGGTTGCGCGCACCTTGTGATTGAGTTAAGATGAGGCAACATGCTTAATACGTAATACTACTTCGTATAAAACATAATGTAGGCCATACTGACATACTCCCTCCGTTCCTTATTATTGCATCATTTGAAATGTACTCGTACAAACTTTTAGGAAGCGGGAAAACAGAGGAGAGATTAAGGTGAACTTACCAAGTTTTCCATGTGATGATGAACACCATCTATATTTTCCCGCTTCAATTTCAACTTCTCGGTTGCCATGGCTTAGCTTCTTCTAGATTTCACGTATCATTCTTAATGGAAGTTGGTCTAATTGTCGTCCTATAGAATTTTCACCTTAGCCTTAGAGGTACATTATTGTCACACAATATCCTAGTTGCTCTACATTTGATTGTACGGGCTTAAACCCAAATTGGTTCTATGATGATTTAAGCATGCTTAAACATCTGTTTAGTTCGTAGGAAATTGTCATCAATTACTATACAATTTAAGCATTGAAGAGTCATTTAGTCACAAGCTTTATTTGATATGTACATGGGAGTTTAGCCAATTTAATGCAGAACTAAGCCAGTAAATTTATGCTTGAAATGATTTTTCTTGGCTAAGCAGGTACGTCAGATACCTGACAAATTCTCATCAATTGCTCATTACTTCAACTCATTCAAGTTGCCTCTTATAGAGGAGACTCGCGCAGAATACTGTTCCGGTTTGGTTTCAATTAGTCATGCTCCTGTTTGTGAGATCTCCGGTGTTTGGCTTTCTGCGTCCTATAAGCTTCCTACAGACTTATACTATGAAGTTTCGACCAAAAGGATAAGTGAGGATGTTAGCCAAGACGAACATTACGTGCCAGAGTCTGGTGACATTTTTGCTGTGACAACTCGAAGGCCTAGAAGCATAGAAGATTTACTCAAACCTGATAGGTCATTTCATTTTGCTTATGTCTCAATGTCAACAGAAGATGCAAATAATATCGAGATATTATCATCAGAGAAGATTGATCTCGAGTTACTTATGAAGAAACAAGGGAGGCTATTTGTTACCTACTTGCTGAACATTACAACCAATTTGAGAATATGGAAGGCACTAAATCCTGATCCTCAAAGCAAAAATTTGGGTCTTATTAAAAGTGTTCTGCAACACAACTCTTCAGTAAGTAACCTTATTATATCTTGTTTTCTTGAACTATTGTTCTCTTCACATAAAACTGATGTAAACAGATTTTTGCTGCTTTTCTAGAGTTTTCAGACGCGATTATAGTTTTTATTTACTGATCTAAATTGATTTTTTGAGGAAATCTAATCTAAACAACCAAACTGATACATTTTTGCAAGGCAAAGTAAACAGGATAGTTTTTGAAGTCTAATTCATTTTTCATCATATTTATCTGATACTAACAGGCAGATGATGATTGTTCTATCTGCATCCCCGAAAAAATCTTAAATGTTCAAGGATCAGTAGTTTCCGGCCTTATTGGATCATTTGGACTAAACGAGTCTCAGACAGAAGCTATTTTGAGCAGTGTTTGCTTGGCAAAATGCCCACACCAGGAGTACAATGTGAAGCTGATTTGGGGGCCGCCGGGGACAGGGAAGACCAAGACAGTTGCTTCATTGCTTTTTGTACTACTTAAGCTGAAGTTTTGCACAACACTAACTTGTGCTCCAACCAACATAGCAGTGATCCAAGTCGCGAAAAAGCTTGTAAATCTAGTCATAGAGTCACTCGAATATGAAAGTTATGGCCTGGGAGATATAGTCCTGTTTGGAAATGATGAAAGGATGAAAATTCATGATCATTATGAGCTTGTAGACGTATTTCTTAAATACCGGGTGAAATTACTTGACCAATGTCTGGTACCGTTAGCAGGATGGAAGGGGAGTCTGAATTCACTGATATCTTTACTCGAAAACCCCCAAGTACAGTATGAGGCTTACTTGGAACAGAACAGAAAGTCTGACACTGACAAGAAATCTGAGAGTTATTATAGTTCTGATGATGAAAGTGATGGTGACATTGTGGAAGTAACCAAGGCCATAAAACTGAAAGAAGAAAGAATGAATATTACTAAGGTATGGAAGAGAGTTATCGTTCAGTCCGTGAGAGAAAATGTAGTGAAGAATAAGAAAGGATTAAGGACTGGCGGTCAAGGAAACAAGCATTCAGAAGAAGATGGTGAAGCAAAAGATGATGAAGAAGTCGAATTGTGTATGACTTTTGAGGAGTTTATGAGGAAAACATTCAGTACTTTAGCTAACCGTTTGATGTTTTGTGCGGAGATTCTCTATACTCACATGCCAACATCATGTTTACCACTATTTGTGGCAAAGGAGATGATTAAGCTTGTTGATCTGCTTCAAATGACCCTCGAAAAGGCAAAACATTGTAATGTTGATCAATTCTCTGAACTAATTATGATGAAGAGGGAAGAAATCCTAGCAATATTGAAAATGCTTCAAGAACATTATCCTGTGCCTAGGATTGATGGAAACACAAGAGAATTTTGCTTGGATAATGCTCGTTTACTATTTTGCACTGCTTCAGGCGCCATCAAAGTGTCTTCTTTTGTCGATATGGTAATCATAGATGAAGCTGCACAGCTCAAAGAATGCGAGTCTGCGATTCCATTACAAATCCCTGGTCTGAAAAATGCTATTCTAGTAGGTGATGATCGACAGCTCCCAGCCATGGTCCGGAGCAAGGTTAGCTACCTAATACATCATTTCTATATCATTCCTTCAGAATTTCCTCTGTTTTTTCTTTTGTAAACTGCCAAGATTTTTTAATTTTGTACTTTCTTAGATGTTGGAAAGAAATAACTTTGGAAGAAGTTTGTTTCAACGGCTATCATGGTTAGGCAAAGCAAAGCGCCTTCTCAACATTCAGTATAGGATGCATCCTTCCATAAGCTTGTTCCCAAATGAACAGTTTTATAATAACAATATTGTCGATGAACCAAGCGTGACAGGAAGAAGCTATGTTAAGAATTATCTTAAGGGGGACATGTATGGATCTTATTCGTTCATCAATGTGCCTAATACAATGGAGAACTTCAACAGAGGACCTAGTCCTAGAAATTTTGAAGAAGCAGCTGTTGTTGTTCGGATTATTGCTAAGCTCTTTAGAGGTAAGGATTGATCAATTTTCGCTACTTGTAACTATGCATAGTTGATATTGATGACTTATTAGCTTACATTATGAGTTTGATCAAGTGTTTTTAAGGGTATACACATCAAATTATATTAGACTCTAATGTGCATATATACATAATATCTAAGATTTTATTTTGATCTGCCACTAAATGTATGCAGATTATTACTGTGTCACAAAGCAGAAGGTGAGTGTAGGAGTAATTTCACCTTACAAGGGTCAAGTAGGTTTGCTTCAAGAAAAATTTGAGAATAAATATACCAAACATAAGGAAAAGTTTTGCATCAACATTCGATCTATCGATGGATTCCAAGGTGGTGAGGAGGATATCATAATAATCTCAACTGTTCGAAGCAATGGAAATGGATCAGTTGGGTTCCTTTCGAATTGTCAGAGAACAAATGTTGCTCTTACCAGGGCAAGGTATTATCTAACTTTTCTACCTTCGTTCTTTTCACCAAACAGTCCGTTAGCTGAACTTAATGTAACTTATTTTAGTCGTGAATTGAACTTATAAGTACTTTTTTTGTCACCCTGGTGTATTGTAGGTATTGTCTATGGATAGTTGGCAGCGCGAGTACTTTAGGCAACAGTGGATCGATCTGGAAGAGCCTTGTACACGATGCCAAAACTCGAGGGTGTTTCTATGAAGCATATGATGACATAGAACTTATCAAGAACGACTTTTTTGGGTACCTAACACTTGATAAAGCAAAATGGAAGGTGTGTAACATAATTAGTTTCATCATTAATAGTCTATACTATATAAATCAAGGATTTATATATCATGTTAATTGTTAATATTGATGAACCTCGATCTGTATGCAGATTACCTTTAGCAATGAGTTTAGAAACTCTATATCGATCACAAATATTAAAGCTCAAATTCGAACGAGGCAAGTGCTGCAAAAGATTGCTAATGGTTGGCGTCAATCTCCCATGATCGAGAAACCGGTCAAGATTACCATTGCTGATCCCGTGTCTCTTGCATTGTTAAAGCTATACAAGATTGATGAGAATCTTATTCTTGCTTGGACCGTCGACATTGTTAAGGAAGAAACTTGCTACAAACAAGTAATCAAGGTTTGGGACATTTTACCAGGTTCGAAGATGCCTAATCTTGCTAAGAATCTTAGTGCCATGATTCGGAGATGCAACGTGGACTTTATCCACTGTTGCGAGTACAAGTCTTTTGAAGGGTACGCCTTAAACTCTCTATTTTCTTAGATAAACGACCATGAAATACTTCACTTGTTTCAGATTAAAGGTATCGACAGTTTTTTTATAAACACCTTAATATACACTCAATTTTTTTTAATAGGAACTCCGTCGTACCAATGTCATGGCCACTTCACCCTCCTTATAATGCTCAAACGGCTAATCCTCCGAGGAATTTGGGTGTCATTCAAGGAGAACCAAGATCAAGGGCTAGGTAACTATTACCTCCATAACTATATATAGTTTTCGTTTATTATATACTTTTGTTTTGCATTATACAAGTATGTAAGCTTATTAATCTAGTACCTTCATTAATCTTATGTCTTGTACTTTTGTAGAAGCGTTGTTTCGGTATGGAAGCCAGTGCAACGGGAGGAAGGCAATTGAAGTTAGGGACAAGAGGAGTGATTTGGAGACTATAGTATAAACCGATATCATATGTGCTTCATGGCTATGTAATCAACTTTAAAACGAGCCGTTTGGGCCCCACACATGGCACAATCTGGTCGTTATTACATGCTTTATGACTTTGATACAATATTATTTTTAAACATTCATACTCCCTTTGTCATTTAAAGATTGTCGAACTAGAAATAAAATCTATACAAAAATTAGACTTCTTAAAAGTTGATTGGTTGTTCATGCATGTATTATAATATGTTGTGATTCTTGTCTAACCCAATCGAGCCTGAAAATACGAAGTTATATTGGTAATATGTGATGTTCAACAGTTCAAATCCTATAGACGGTAATAGGCCCCTTCAAGTCAAGAAAAAGTTTTACGAAGTTATTGTTATTTGATGTTTGTGTAATGGATTGTCAGTTAAAAATAGCCGTAAATCGTAAAATCAGCCCAATGAAAAGTGCACATTAGCCCACTTGTACTATGTATAAAGAAGCTTTAGGCTAAAATCAAGAATATCAATATCGTTTGCTGTACAACTAGTTGTATTTTTTTTGAGAACTGAGCGTACTTTATAAGCCCGAAACCTTCAAAATTTCTCAAAAAACGTGACTATTATCGTTTAATTTTGGAGATTTTTTTACTTTTTTTCACTCATAAATAAAAATTGCCAAAATGTTTACAATGGTCTCTAATACCCTCCGGGAGTCCAATTGGCTGGGTGGAACCATCCAATTTGCCTTTAAACGACCAATTTACCGGTTCACAACGTGCATCGGTTTCATTAAATCAAGCTTACCACGAACATTTATGACACCATATAATGATCATATATAGATCCAAACGGCATTATATGACCCCGAGATGTATCCCCTAAAATCTCAATGCTTTTCGACACTAGGCCCCAAAACATTCGAAATTTCTCAAAAAGCCTGGATATTAGCCCTCAATTTTGGAATTTTTTTACTTTTTTCGCCCGGGTATAAAAATTGCCGAAATGTTTACCATGGTCCCAAATACCGCCCGGGAATCCAATTGGGTGGGTGGAACCATCCAAGTTTCTTTAAACGACCAATTTACCGGTTTACAACTTACACCGATTTCATCAACTCAAGCCTACCACGAACAAATAATGATCATATATGGTTCCAAACGACATTATATAACCCCAACATGTATTCCCTAGAATTTCAATACTTTTCGACACCGGGCCCCAATGACTCCAAAAATTCTCAAAAAGCGTGAATAATAGCCTTCAATTTTTGAATTTTATGACTTTTTTCGCCCGTAAATAAAAATTGCCAAAATGTTTACCATGGTCTCTAATACCCTCCGGGAGTCCAATTGAGTGGGTGGAACCATCCAATTTGGCTTTAAACGGCCAATTTACCAGTGTACAACTTGCGCCGATTTAATTAACTCAAGCCTACCACAAACATTTATGACAACATATAATGATCATATATGTTTTCATACGGCATTATATGACCTCAAGATGAATCCTTTAAAATCTAAAGACTTTTCGACACCAGGCCTCGAAACATCCAAAATTTCTCAAAAAGCGTGGATATTAACCTTCAATTTTGAAATTTTTTTACTTTTCTTCGCCCGCAAATAAAAATTGTCGAAATATTTACCACGGTCCCTAATACAATCTGGAAGTCCAATTAGGTCGGTGGAACTATCCAATTTGCCTTTAAATGGCGAATTTACCGGTTTACAACTTGCACCGATTTCATTAACTCAAGCCTACCACAAAAATTTATGACAACATATAATGATCATTTATGGTTTAAAACAGTATTATATGACCCCGGGATACATCCCTTAAAATCTCAAAGCTTTTCGACATCGGGCCCCGAAACCTAAAAAATTTCTCAAAACGCATGGATATTAGCCTTCAATTTTGGAAATTTTTTATTTTTTTTACGCACAAAAATAAAAATTGTCGAAAAGTTTACCATGGTCCCTAATACCCTCCGGTAATCTAATTGGGTGGGTGGAATCACCAATTTGCCTCTAAACGACCATTTTACCAGTTTACAACTTGCACCGATTTCATTAACTCAAGCATACCACCAACATTTATGACAACAAATAATGATCATAAATGGTTCCAAACGACATTACGTGACCCTGAGATAGATTCCCTAAAATCTCAAGACTTTTCGATACCGGGCCCCGAACCTTACAAAATTTCTCAAAAAACGTGGATATTACCTTCAATTTTGGAAATTTTTTACTTTTTTCACTCGTAAATAAAAATTGCCAAAATGTTTACCATGGTCTCTAATACCCTCTGGGAGTCCAATTGGCTGGGTGGAACCATCCAATTTGCCTTTAAACGACCAATTTATCGGTTCACAACGTGCATAGGTTTCATTAACTCAAGCTTACCACGAACATTTATGACAACATATAATGATCATATATCAATCCAAACGGCATTATAGGACTCAGAGATATATCCCCTAAAATCTCAATGCTTTTCGACACTAAGCTCCAAAACATTCGAAATTTCTCAAAAAGCGTGGATATTAGCCTTCAATTTTGGAATTTTTTGACTTTTTTTTACCCGTGTATAAAAATTGTCAAAATGTTTACCATGGTCCCAAATACCGCCTCGGAATCCAATTAGGTGGGTGGAACCATCCAAGTTCCTTTAAACGACCAATTTACCGGTTTACAACTTACACCGATTTCATCAACTCAAGCCTACCACGAACATTTATGACAACAAATAATGATCATATATGGTTCCAAACGACATTATATGACCCCGACATGTATTCCCTAGAATTTCAAGACTTTTCGACACAATGACTCCAAAAATTCTCAAAAAGCGTGAGTAATAGCCTTCAATTTTTGAATTTTATGGCTTTTTTCGCCCGTAAATAAAAATTGCTGAAATATTTATCATGGTCTCTAATACCCTCCGGGAGTCCAATTGAGTGGGTGGAACCATCCAATTTGGCTTTAAACGGCCAATTTACCGGTGTACAACTTGCGCCGATTTAATTAACTCAAGCCTACCACAAACATTTATGACAACATATAATGATCATATATGGTTCCATACGGCATTATATGACCTCAAGATGAATCCCTTAAAATCTAAAGGCTTTTCGACACCGGGCCTCGAAACATCCAAAATTTCTCAAAAAGCATGGATATTAACCTTCAATTTTGGAATTTTTTAACTTTTTCTTCGCCCGGAAATAAAAATTTCCGAAATATTTACCACGGTCCCTAATACAATCTGGGATTCCAATTAGGTCGGTGGAACTATCCAATTTGCCTTTAAATGGCGAATTTACCGGTTTACAACTTGCACCGATTTCATTAACTCAAGTCTACCACAAACATTTATGACAACATATAATGATCATTTATGGTTTAAAACAGTATTATATGACCCCGGGATACATCCCTTAAAATCTCAAAGTTTTTCGACACCGGGACCCGAAACCTAAAAAAATTCTCAAAACGCATGGATATTAGCCTTCAATTTTGAATTTTTTTATTTTTTTTCGCACGAAAATAAAAATTGTCGAAAAGTTTACCATGGTCCCTAATACCCTCCGATAATCCAATTGGGTGAGTGGAATCACCAATTTGCCTCTAAACAGCCATTTTACCAGTTTACAACTTGCACTGATTTCATTAACTCAAGCATACCACCAACATTTATGACAACAAATAATGATCATAAATGGTTCCAAACGACATTACATGACCCTGAGATAGATTCCCTAAAATCTCAAGACTTTCGATACCAGGCCCCGAAACCTACAAAATTTCTCAAAAAACGTGGATATTAGCCTTCAATTTTGTAAATTTTTTTACTTTTTTTCACTCGTAAATAAAAATTGCCAAAATGTTTACCATGGTCTCTAATACCCTCCGGGAGTCCAATTGGCTGGGTGGAACCATCCAATTTGCCTTTAAACGACCAATTTACCAGTTCAAAACGTGCATCGGTTTCATTAACTCAAGCTTACCACGAACATTTATGACACCATATAATGATCATATATAGATCCAAACGGCATTATATGACCCCGAGATGTATCCCCTAAAATCTCAATGCTTTTCGACACTGGGCCCCAAAACATTCGAAATTTCTCAAAAAGCATGGATATTAGCCTTTAATTTTGGAATTTTTTTACTTTTTTCGCCCGGGTATAAAAATTTCAGAAATATTTACGTACCTTGGTCCCAAATACCTTCCAGGAATCCAATTGGGTGGATGGAACCATCCAAGTTCCTTTAAATGACCAATTTACCGGTTTACAATTTACACCGATTTCATCAACTCAAGCCTACCACGAACATTTATGACAACAAATAATGATCATATATGGTTCCAAATGACATTATATAACCCCGACATGTATTTCTAGAATTTAAATACTTTTCGACACCGGGCCCCAATGACTCCAAAAATTCTCAAAAAGCGTGAATAATAGCCTTCAATTTTTGAATTTTATGACTTTTTTCGCCCGTAAATAAAAATTGCCAAAATGTTTACCATGGTCTCTAATACCCTCCGGGAGTCCAATTGAGTGGGTGGAACCATCCAATTTGGCTTTAAACGGCCAATTTACCGGTGTACAACTTGCGCCGATTTAATTAACTCAAGCCTACCACAAACATTTATGACAACATATAATGATCATATATGTTTTCATACAGCATTATATGACCTCAAGATGAATCCTTTAAAATCTAAAGACTTTTCGACACCAGGCCTCGAAACATCCAAAATTTCTCAAAAAGCGTGGATATTAACCTTCAATTTTGAAATTTTTTTACTTTTCTTCGCCCGCAAATAAAAATTGTCGAAATATTTACCACGGTCCCTAATACAATCTGGAAGTCCAATTAGGTCGGTGGAACTATCCAATTTGCCTTTAAATGGCGAATTTACCGGTTTACAACTTGCACCGATTTCATTAACTCAAGCCTACCACAAACATTTATGACAACATATAATGATAATTTATGGTTTAAACAGTATTATATGACCCCGGGATACATCCCTTAAAATCTCAAAGCTTTTCGACACCGGGCCCCGAAACCTAAAAAATATCTCAAAACGCATGGATATTAGCCTTCAATTTTGGAATTTTTTTTATTTTTTTTCGCACGAAAATAAAAATTGTCAAAAAATTTACCATGCTCCCTAATATCCTCCGGCAATCCAATTGGGTGGGTGGAATCACCAATTTGCCTCTAAACGGCCATTTTACCAGTTTAAAATTTGCACCGATTTCATTAACTCAAGCATACCACCAACATTTATGACAACATATAATGATCATAAATGGTTCCGAACGACATTACATGACCCTGAGATAGATTCTCCAAAATCTCAAGACTTTTCGATACCGGGCCCCGAAACCTACAAAATTTCTCAAAAAACGTGGATATTAGCCTTCAATTTTGGAAATTTTTTACTTTTTTTTCACTCGTAAATAAATTGCCAAAATGTTTACCATGGTATCTAATACCCTCCAGGTGTCCAATTGGTTGGGTGGAACCATCCAATTTGCCTTTAAACGACCAATTTACCAATTCACAACGTGCATCGGTTTCATTAACTCAAGCTTACCACAAACATTTATGACACCATATAATGATCATATATAGATCCAAACGACATTATATGACCCCCGAGATGTATCCCCTAAAATCTCAATGCTTTTCAACACTGGGCCCCAAAACATTCGAAATTTCTCAAAAAGCATGGATATTAGCCTTTAATTTTGGAATTTTTTTACTTTGTTCGCCCGGGTATAAAAATTTCCGAAATGTTTACCATGGTCCCAAATACCTTCCGGGAATCAAATTGGGTGGGTGGAACCATCCAAGTTTCTTTAAACGACCAATTTACCGGTTTACAACTTATACCGATTTCATTAACTCAAGCCTACCACGAACATTTATGACAACAAATAATGATCATATATGGTTCCAAACGACATTATATGACCCCGACATGTATTTCCTAGAGTTTCAAGACATTTCGACACCGGGCCCCAACGACTCCAAAAACTCTCAAAAAGTGTGGATAATAGCCTTCAATTTTTGAATTTTTTGACTTTTTTTGCCCGTAAATAAGAATTGCCGAAATGTTTACTATGGTCTCTAAATACTCTCCAGGAGTCCAATTGGGTGGGTGGAACCATTCAATTTGGCTTTAAACGACCAATTTACCGGTTTACAACTTGCGCCGATTTAATTAACTCAAGTCTACCACTAACATTTATGAAAACATATAATGATCATATATGGTTCCATACAGCGTTATATGACCTCAAGATATATCCCTTAAAATCTAAAGACTTTTCCACACCAGGCCCCGAAACATCTAAAATTTCTTAAAAAGCGTGGATATTAGCCTTCAATTTTGGAATTTTTTAACTTTTCTTCGATTTCATTAACTCAAGCATACCACCAACATTTATGGCAACAAATAGTGATCATATATATATGGTTCCAAATGACATCATATGATCCCGAGATGTATTCCTTAGAATCTCAAGACTTTTCGATACCGGGCCCCAAAACCTACAAAATTTCTCAAAAAAACGTGGATTTAGCCTTTAATATTGGAATTTTTAGAATTTTTTTGCCCGAAAATAATAACTGTCGAAATGTTTATCATGGTCTCTAATACCCTTCGGGTGTCCAGTAGGGTGGGTGGAACCATCCAATTTGCCTTTAAACGGTCTATTTACCGGTTTATAACTTGCACCGATTTCATTAACTCATACCTATCACAAATATTTATGACAACAAATAATGATCATATATGGTTCCAAACGGAATTAAATGAACCAGAGATTTGTCCCTAAAATTTCAAGACCTTTCGACACCATGCCCCGAATCCTCCAAAATTTCTCAAAAAACGTGGATATTAGCCTTCAATTTTGAAATTTTTGACTTTTTTTCGTCCAGAAATAAAAATTGCCGAAATTTTTACCATGGTCCCTAATACCGTCCGGGAGTCCCATTCGGTGGGTGGAACCATACAATTTGCCTTTAAACGACCAATTTAATTACCGGCTTACAACTTGCATGGATTTCATTAACTCAAGCCTACTACGAACATTTATGACAACATATATATTGATCATATATGGTTCTAAACGGCAATTTATGACCCCGAGATGCATCCCCTAAAATATTAATACTTTTCTACACCGGGTCTCGAAACCTCCAAAATTTCTCAAAAGGTGTGGATATTAATTATTAACCTTCAATTTTGATTTTTTTTTTATTTTTTTCGCCCGAAAATAAAAATTACCGAAATGTTTACCATGGTCCCTAATAACCTCCGGGATTCCAATTGGATGGGTGGAACCATCCAATTTGCCTTTAAACGACCAAATTATCGATTTGTAACTTGCACCGCTTTCATTAATTCAAGCCTACCACGAACATTTATGACAACAAATAATGATCATGTATGGTTCCAAACAGCATTATATGACCCCGAGATTTATCCCATAGAATTTCAAGACTTGTCGACATCGGGCCCCGAAACCTCGAAAATTTCTCAAAAAACGTGGATATTAGCCTTCAATTTTGGAATTTTTTGACTTTTTTTCGCTCGGAAATAAAAATTGCCGAAATGTTTACTATGGTCCCTAATACCTTCCGAGAGTCCAATTGGGTGTGTGAAACCATTCAATTTGCTTTTAAATGACCAATTTACCAGTTTACAACTTGCACCGGTTTACCGGTTTACGGCCAATTTAATTAACTTGCACCGAACCCGACTTGAACCTAAATTTACCCAAACCTGTTTTAACCCGTCAAACCCCGAATTTAACCCGACTTGTTACGAACCTGACCTGAATTCAACCTGACCCGTTCCGAACCCGACCCGAATTTAACCCAACCTGTTACAAACTGACACGAAATCAACCCGACTAGTTATTGACCCGACCCAAATTCAACCCGACTTGTTATTGACTCGAATCGAATTTTACCATACCTATTACTTATCTAACCCAAAAATACAACCTGATTTGTTACTAACCCAACTCGAAATTAACACGATTTGTTATTGACCGTACTTAAATTCAACCCAAATTGTTCCTGACCTGATTTCAAATCACCTTAAATGCAATTTAGACCACCTTATTATTGTTGATCAAAGCATTTTGTCTTGGGAGACCAAGTCGGTCCAGGCCAACAAAAGAAAGGAGCACCATCCTCAAATTTAATAGTTAAATATAGTATATATTTGTTGTATGGTCAAAGGAGATAATTATCTTCCTAAATTATAGATAATAGTTCTCTAGTATATTGCCATATATATATTATAGTCAAAGGAAATAATTAGCTTGATAAAAATGATAATTATCTATTTATAGTTAGTTGAACCTGAATATGACCTGACTTGGAAACGACTCGACCTGATTGTAATCTGCAAATTATTGACTTGAACATAACCCGACTTGAATCCGAGAATGACCCGTCTTGGAAATGACCCAATCTTATTATAACCCGCAAATTATGACTTGAACCGAACCCGAGAATGACCCGACTTGAAAATGACCCGACCTGATTATAATCCGCAAATTATTGACTTGAACCGAACCCGACTCAAACCCAACTTGATTCTAACCCGCAAATTATTGACTTAAACCAAACCCGACTCGAACCCGAGAATTACCCTAACCAGTTTTAACCCGTAAAAACCTGAATTAAACCCGACCTATTGTTCACCCGACCCGAATGTAACCCGATCTGTTATTAACCCGACCTAAACCCGATAAGAAGTATGACCTGACGTGACCCGACTCAAGCATGACCCAACCCAAACCCGACACGCATAGATTATGGAATTAATCTTAATTGACCCGACCCGAGTTGACCCGACCCACTCTTACCCGATCCAAACCCGACTGGTTTACCCGAATTAACAACTCTACTTATAAGATACAATCAAGATCATTTTTCAGTTTATACACTCACAAGGGACAAGCACAAAACAAAAAAATTAATAAATTTTTTTTAAAAAAAATCAAACAAACAAATTAAAAATTACTCTTGAATCCGACTATATTACTTGTTGGATCAAACCAAGTTTTTTCATTTGATATTTAATCAATTTAAATATTTTTTATAGCACATCAATTTCTTTTTACATGTTTAAGATACTTTGTATGTTATAATATTTGTAACTTACTCATTAGAATTTATATTAATTGAACTTACAACTTTTTTTTTGCTAACCTAAGCATATATTTTTTGAACCTAAATTATATTCACTCGATATTTCTTTTTAAGGTGAAAAGATCATGAACGGTAGTAACATCATGAAAAGGACCACAAAATGTTGAAATGTTAGTGTATGTGAAAACTTCCATGTGAAAACTTCCATGTGAAAAGAACAATTAAACAGATGCATTGTTTTTATTTGGAGGTCATTTCTTCATTTTGAGAATATCAATATCATTATCTTCATATCTTGTCATCAATTTATTCACGGACTATCACCTTAGCTTTCGATTAAGAAATGGTGCATATATTTTGGGAGTTTACTTTTTAAATTACTAATATATTATCGATTATACCTTCTACTTTAATCTGCTGAATTTGACAGCACAATTCATGGCATTTTTATATCATATTCTATCATTTGATTCTCCAAATTTATTGTAAGTTTAGGTGTACCTTAGATTATTGTAATTAAATCTATATCGTCGATAAGAAATTGACAATATCACATACGTAAGAGTTGATATTCAAGCAAAATCTTTGAATTTCATGAGGCATGGGTTCTTGCTGTTCTAAATTAATTAAATTAAATCACCTAACAAAGAATTTGTCTTTGATTATTGATTAAGATTTTTTATTTTATTTTATTTTTTGGTGGCGGTGGGTATTTGTTTAATTAAGTATTTTGATAATTAGATGCATTGATATTGACATTTGGTTCCTAATACAAATTAAGAGTGATATATTAGTCAAGAGGACTAAGGGCCTGTTCGGATTTACTGAAATAAGCTAAACTGAACTAATTGGAGCTGAATTGATTTGAGCTGAACTGAATTGTTTATGAGAGAAGCAAATTAGGAACTAAACTGATTGAAACCGAATTGAACTGAAATTAAGCTGAAGATGCATGAAAACAGGCCCTAAATATATATAACTTGTTTTTAAGCTTGACTCCTATATAACAGTTCTAAATCACTTAACAAACAATTCAATGTCCAACCCTAATCTTCTCGGACCTCAATATGACTTATTTTTGCCTTTTTTTTGTTACTTATTTTACTTATTTCTAAGACATGCATCTTCTTGTTTATTTTTCATCACAACAAACTTTGTATCTACTTTTTTATAAAATAGAATATTAAGTCAATCGATCATATATATTATAACTACCATACATATGATGAAAATGATATTAGTATTAATTATTAACTAGCTACACACAGAACTATAGAATACTTGAAGACTTGCTAAAGTATAAAATTAAGAAAACTTTATGTTGTATAATATTCTTTGGCTTCTTTGTAACCTTTTTATGGTCTTCCTTAATTACGTGGTATTAAGCATAAGCCCTAAAAAAGAAGAAAAAAAAGTACAAAATTCTCAACGTTACTTCTTTATCTTATGAAATTTCATTGTTTATTGTTGTACGCAATGGAACTTCATGATGCAGTTATATGAATGAAACACGTACCGATCACTTTATTCTATATTTTTTTTAGATACGAAGTATGATTTAATAAAGTGTGATAGGAGTAATATCAACGCGGCTTCAACACGAATTAGATGGAATAATTTAGTTTAATCTAAAATGACTGTTTGGGTCCAATTTAGTCCAATTGAGCCTAGACATTAAATGATCCAATTAAAAGCCCAAGATCAAGGTTCAACTCTCCAATTGTGCTAAAGTCAAAGGTCAGCCCACAAAGCAAGCCAATTGGGCTAAGGCCCAACCTCTCCATGTATGAAGAGGTATAAAAGCCATCAATATTCATACATTCAGATTCATTCACAAATTTACATATTCACTCATAGATTCTCATATATTCTCATATATTCAATCAAAGCCTCAAGCAATTAATTCTCTTGCATAGTGTTCTCTTTCTACACATTGTACTGACTTTAGCATCGGAGGGGCCTTCCTCGGCAACACCCCCGAGGCTAGTTTACGTGTGTTTACTGTGCAGGAAACCTTCGGCCCAACATAACTTGGACCGAATCCAGTCTTCTCCGTTTCAGCGGACCTTCGGCAAGGTCCCATTGTTTTCACCCGAAACAATTTGGCGCCGTCTGTGGGGAAGACTTTCAAAAATCTTTAAGCCAAATTTCTAACCAAGATCATCTTGCAATTATCTTAGTAGCAATGGCTAAGAACCGCAAGAGCAAAAGCCTCCGTCAAGGAGCGGGCGAAAAGCCTAAAACCCCTACACCATCACCCTCGCCGGACCGGAACTCTCCCAAGGGTGCCGGCTCGGGGGGAGGATCATACAAGGAGGATTCCCTTTCTCCCGTAATTCATGACTCTCATTACAGGCCGAGTCACTCTCGGTCTAGCAGGGGTGAGTCCGATCACAGGACACATTCAGTGCCCCAAAGCCAACCATCGGCTACGCGCCCTCATTCCCATACTCGGCCGAGGACCCCTTTGACGGGGCCCAGCTCGGAAGAGGTGGCAAGAGCGCTGGCAGTGCTCATGGAGGCGATGAGGGCACAAAATATGCCACCACCTCGTGATCGAACTCCTCCGCATACCCGACATCAGCGGAGGAAGTTAGACCATGATGGTGGGAAGCTTTCTTCCTTCCGGGAACTGGAAGAGTGGGAAGAGGATTCCTGGAAAAATGAAAAAGAGAGGAAAAAGAACCCTCAATTTTTAAAAGGATCCTCATCCTCAAGACCAGAAGCGCATAAGAGCAGCAGCTTAGCTTCTCGGCCAGAATCTACTCACCGAGAACCTGAGACTGCTCGCCGAAGCGTCCTTGACCGACTCGGCGGCAAGGAACCGAGCGTGCGCAGTCGCCTCTCGTTCCTTGCAGCCGAGGCCCAGACTTCCCAGCCAGGGACGAAAACCACTCCTACCTCTCTAAGAGGGCGGAGCGCGGTCCCTTCGGCCAGGAACAAGGGCAAGGCCGTTATGCTACCCGCCAGTTCACCATTCGAGCAATGGATACTGGAAGAGCGCGTACCCACGGTTAAAATACCGTCGCACATCACATATGACGGGACCTCGGATCCGAAGGATCACGTGGCCTCGTATGAGACTCATATGCATCTTTGCCCCAAATCCGAGGCGACTTGGTGCAAATATTTCCCAACCACTCTCAAGGGGGTCGCGCAAGCGTGGATCTCCAAGGGAGTAAGGCAAGGCTCCATAACAGGGTGGGATGATCTGTCCTCCAAGTTCAGGAGCAAGTTTTCCACGGCAAACCGCCGAGAGAAGACTACTGCAGAGCTCATGAGTCTACAACAGGGGGAAACCGAAAGCCTCCGAGACTATTTGACCCGTTTCAGTAACGAGTCATCCAGCGTCTCTCAGCTGGACCAGGGGCTAGCCGTTTTTGCAATGCAGAATGGCCTTCAGCCCGGAAAGTTCCTAGACTTCATGGTCATGCATACCCCGCGGACCTTGGAGGAAGCTCTGAATGCCTCGGATAAGTTCATCCGAGCCGAAGAATGGAACAAAGCGAAAACCCAACCTCAATTTGGGGGAGGGAAGCAAAGACAAATACCCTTGTCTGAAGGCCAAGGCCATAAGGCAAAGGGAAAGTCAAAGGCCTCGGAGCAATCTTTGGCCAGCGACCCAAAGAAGGAAAGATCTGCCTCATACACAGGCAGATACGAGTCCTACACTCCGCTCTCTCTTCCACGCGCCAAAATTTACAACGTGACGAAGGAGGAGCAGAGTTACCGAAAGCCGAGACCACTCCCAGAGTGGTATCAGCGAAAAAATAAAAATCAGTGGTGCGAGTTCCACGAGTCTTCGGGACACAACACTGAGGAGTGTATCCAACTGAAGGACCAGATAGAGGACATGGTCCGGAAGGGATACTTGAAAAAATACATCGCGGATCACCGCGAGAAAAAAGAATCCGAGAAGTCAGCAAAGGACTCTCGGCAAGACCTCGACTTCCCCCGGAAAAACAGTAAAAAGCCGGAGGGGAAATTCCCTCCGATCAATGTTATCACGGGAGGAATATACTCTCGGAGGGAGCACAAGAGACACCTTAGATCTTTGACTCACCAGGTGAACAACGCTGACATTCAATCTCCCCAGTCGCCGGTGCCGAACATGACGTTCACAGCCGCCGACTACCGGGGGATTACGTTCCCTCACGAGGATCCGTTGGTGATCATCGCCACGGTGGCCAACCACGACGTCAGTAAGGTCCTTGTTGACGGTGGCAGTGGAGCAAACATTCTGTTCCGAAAGGCCTACAATCAAATCAAGCTGAAGCCCAAGCACCTTACGCCGGTACCCTACCCGGTATCCGGGTTCAATGGGGCTTCAACTTATCCAGATGGGAAGGTGACACTTCCTGTCACCATCGGCTGCGATGAGGCAGCCAGGAACGTCATGATTGAATTTTTGGTCATCGACGCTCCTTCAGTGTACAACGTGATTTTGGGGAGACCCATAATTCATGAGATCCAAGGGGTCGTCTCAACTTATCATCAGCTGATGATTTACGTCTCAGACGCCGGCTTCCCCGAAAGGATACAGGGCAACCAAAAGGACGCCCGAAGGTGCAACTACCTCAAGCCATCCAGTAGTCGCCCAGATGACGACAAGGATGAGGAGGAGAAAGAAAAACAAAGGGAGCCGAGCACAAAAAAGCCGAAAGGCCTAAGTGCTTCGGCCCAAGGATCTGTACCCAGAGGTAAAGGGCCCGAAAGGGAAAACGCTAGCTCTTCAGCTGAGCCGCAAGACTCAGAGAGCCAGCCGAAGAACAAAAAGACTGGGACACCTGCCGACATTGGCAGCAGGCCAGATTATAAAGAGTCCAGTCCATCAGCAATGGACATGGACCAACAGACTGAAACAGTTGAGTTGACCGAAGGAGACGTTGAGAAATGTGTAACAATCGGGATGGACCTTGATCCGAACACCCGTTGTGAACTTATTCAGCTCCTTCGGGACAACAGAGATGTGTTTGCTTTCTCGGCAGCTGATATGCCCGGGATAAGTTCAGACCTCATCTCCCATAAGCTTAATGTTGACCCAACGTGTCGACCAGTTAAGCAAAAGAAGCGGAATTACTCCGCCAATAAGAACCGAGACATCGCAGCCGAGGTCAAAAAATTGTTGGAGGCAGGATTCATCGAACCTTGCCAATATCCAGAATGGCTGGCAAATGTGGTGATGGTTCATAAGCCCAATGGTACCTGGAGGATGTGCGTTGACTTCACGGACCTAAATAAGGCTTGTCCAAAGGATTTCTATCCCTTGCCGAGGATCGATCAGCTAGTCGATTCGACAAGTGGCCATGCCTTGCTTAGTTTCATGGACGCATTCTCGGGGTATCATCAGATCTTTATGCACCCCGACGATCGAGCAAAGACAGCATTCGTCACGAACGCTGGGGTGTACAATTACAAAATGATGCCCTTCGGATTGAAAAATGCGGGGGCAACCTATCAAAGGCTGGTGGATCAAGTTTTTTGCCGATCAAAAGGGCCTAAACATGGAAGTCTATGTTGACGATTCGATCGTCAAAAGCAAAAAACCAGAGGACCATGTAAAGGACCTGGCTGAAACTTTCGCCACCTTGAGAAAGCATCAAATGAAGCTGAATCCGAAGAAGTGTGTCTTCGGCGTGAAGTCAGGGAAATTCCTTGGGTTCATAGTCAGCAAAAGGGGGATTGATGTCAATCCCTCTAAAGTCAAAGCGGCGCTCGACCTTCCTGAGCCGAAAACGAAGCGGGATGTTCAGCGGCTCACCGGAAGAATGGCAGCCCTCTCGAGGTTCATTTCCAGAGCTTCGGATAAGGGGTTACCTTTCTTCAAAGCCCTGAAACTCCCGAAAACAAAAGAGCTCGTTTGGGAGGAAGAGCAAAAAGACGCCTTTAAACAGCTTCGGGAGCATCTGGCTCAACTCCCAACGCTGGCTAGCCCAGCCGAAGGAGAAACTTTGTACCTATATGTGGCCGTTAGCCCAGCCACCATCAGCGCAGTATTGCTGAAGGAAGAAAGTAAAAGTCAGCAACCGATCTACTTCGTCAGTCATACACTGACGGATGCCGAGACTCGCTATCCTCTACTCGAGAAAGTCGCTTTCGCGGTAGTAGTAGCTGCTCGGAAGCTGAGGCCTTATTTTGATTGCCATCAGATAGTGGTCTTAACTGATCAGCCGTTGGAAAAAGTTCTCGGCAAGGTTGAAAAATCTGGTAGGCTAGCCAAGTGGGCTTTTGAGCTCACCGAATTCAGCATCAGCTACCGTCCGAGGGCTGCCATTAAGGCTCAAGCTCTAGCGGATTTCTTGGCCGAATGCTCATACCAAGAAGCGCTAGACAGTGAAAAGAAAGTCTGGACCGTGTTTACGGATGGATCTTCCACCGAAAACGGTTCGGGGGCAGGGGTAGTGATAACTTCTCCCGAAGGCAAATCCTTTGAGTATGCACTAAAGTTTTCTTTTAAGGCCTCGAACAATGAAGCCGAGTATGAGGCAGCAATCGCCGGCCTAAAATTGTGCATCTCCTTGGAAGCCGATCATGTCTGCTTAAAAACAGACTCTCAGCTAGTTGCATATCAGATCAGTGGCAGCTACGAGGCCAAAGAGCCCTCCATGATAGCTTATCTTGCCAAGATCAAATCAGTCATTGCAAAGCTGAAAACTTGTGAGGTTCAGCTGATCCCAAGAGGTCAGAATACTCAAGCCGATGCACTCTCCAAACTTGCCAGTTCATCTCTTACCGAGCTGAACAGATCTGTATATGTAGAAGTGCGTCGAGAGAGAAGTGTCGACGAAGCACCTGAAGTGTGCTGCGCTGACCCAGAGCCTAGCTGGATGGACCCCATCCTAGCTTTCAAGCTTCGGGGAAAAACTCCCGAAGATAAAGCTTTGGCCTCCAAGATGAAGAGAACCAGCTCTAGGTTCATTGTCTTCAGGGGGGAACTTCTGAAAAAGTCCTTCTCAGCCCCATTGTTGAAATGCGTGGGACCAACAGATGCAGATTATATCCTACGGGAGATTCACCTCGGCATCTGTGGGAACCACATTGGGGGAAGAACCTTAGCCCACAAGGCATTAAGGGCTGGATATTACTGGCCCACCATGATCGCAGATGCTAAGGAGCTGGTTCGGAAATGCGAAAAATGTCAAAAATACGCTCCAGTTATCCATCAGCCAGCAAGGGATCTTCAGCCGATCCTTAATCCACTCCCGTTTGCCCAATGGGGACTGGATATACTGGGACCATTTCCAGAGGCTGTGTACCAGAAAAAATGGCTGATAGTTGGAGTTGACTACTTCAGTAAATGGATCGAGGCCGAAGCAGCCTCGAACGTTACAGAGCAAACTGTCATAAAATTTATCTGGCAGAATATCATCACTCGCTTTGGCATCCCGAGAGTATTTGTCTTCGATCATGGGAGGCAATTTAATAACTTACCGCTGAAGCGGTATACAGATCAGTTCGGCATCAAACTGGCATATTCAGCGGTATGCCACCCGCAAAGTAACGGACAAGCCGAAGCTGCAAATAAACAGATCTTAAATGCCCTCAAGAAGAGGGTGGAAGATCAAATCCAAGTGGCTGGAGGAGCTCCCTGGAACCCTTTGGTCCCTTCGGACAACTGAAAAAGAGGCAACGGGCCATTCACCTTTTGAACTGGTGTATGGTGCCGAAGCCGTCCTTCTAGTGGAAATTGGCTCTGAGAGCCTTCGAGTGCACCACTTCTCGGCTGAGAACGAGCGACTGATGAGGGAATCTCTCGATTTCCTCGACGAAGTAAGAGACTCAGCCCGAGACAGAATGGCCGCCTATAAGCAGAGAATCAGCAAATTTTATAACCGAAGGGTCCATGCAAGGCCTCTCAAAATTGGAGACCTTGTCCTTCGGAATGCTGCTGCAGTTCAGAAAGGCCGAATCCATGGGAAACTCTCAGCTGCATGGGAAGGACCTTATGAAATCTATGATGAGCTTCAGCCAGGGACATACCGACTTCGGCAGTTGGATGGAACTGAGTTGAAAAATCACTGGAACGCTGATGTACTGAAAAAATACCATGTGTAAACCCTTCGGGGCAGAACAATCTTTGTAAGTACATTTTGAATTAATGAAAGGCCTTGGAGCCGCCATTTATATAAATGTTTACAACTTTTTATCCTTTCAAAATTTTCTTTGTTCTATCTACTCTTTAAGGGTTTTTTATTTCAGCCTCGTCTGAAACCTTCGCCTTCGGGTAATTGGGTTTCAGATTGCTGACAAAACTCGTCTTTTTAAAGAACACTGGTCTTTCAGCTGAAGTCAAACTTCAGTAAGACTTGTTCTCCAAAGACATGAGTCCATGGACAATTCTGGGATATTGCCTTAACTGAGCCTTGTATCCCAGAGAGCCATTATCCGAAACATTGCCTTAAGTTGGCCCTGTGTTTCGGGTATCCATTTTTCAAAGATAGACAGAAAATCAAGGATAACAGCAACAGTTGAAAATTTTTTATTCAGCCTCGTCTGAAACCTTCGCCTTCGGGTAACTGGGTTTCAGATTGCTGACAAAACTCGTCTTTTTAAAGAACACTGGTCTTTCAGCTGAAGTCAAACTTCAGTAAGACTTGTTCTCCAAAGACATGAGTCCATGGACAATTCTGGGATATTGCCTTAACTGAGCCTTGTATCCCAGAGAGCCATTATCCGAAACATTGCCTTAAGTTGGCCCTGTGTTTCGGGTTTTAAATCAGCCTCGTCTGAAACCTTCGCCTTCGGGTAACTGGGTTTCAGATTGCTGACAAAACTCGTCTTTTTAAAGAACATTGGTCTTTCAGCTGAAGTCAAACTTCAGTAAGACTTGTTCTCCAAAGACATGAGTCCATGGACAATTCTGGGATATTGCCTTAACTGAGCCTTGTATCCCAGAAAGCCATTATCCGAAACATTGCCTTCAGTTGGCCCTGTGTTTCGGATATGCGTCTTTTAAAGAACACTGGTCTTTCAGCTGAAGTCCAACTTCAGTAAGATTTGTTCTCCAAAGACATGAGTCCATGGACAATTCTGGGATATTGCCTTAACTGAGCCTTGTATCCCAGAAAGCTATTATCTGAAGCATTGCCTTCAGTTGGCCCTGTGTTTCGGATATCCATTTTTTAAATAACTCTAGTATTTCAGCTGAGGTCAATCTTCAGTAAGACTTGTATCCCAGAAGCATTGCCTTCAGTTGGCCCTGTGTTTCGGATACCCATTTTGAAGAAGTGAAGAAATTTTTTATTCAGCTGAAGCCATACTTCAATTTCTGGGGGGCAAGAAGCACTATCAGTGCAAGTATGTTCGGCAGAATTGAAGAAACAGTAAAGCATTCAAAAACAAAGCAACTGAAGAAAAGAGCATCAAATTAATAATTTATGCTCAGAAATCGAGCTACAAGTTCAATTAAACAGTATCGGCAGCCGCCCACAAGCGGAAAATAACAGCTGCCGAAATACGTACATAAGCAAAAAAATAAACTGTTGTACGACAAGGCAAGCTGAAGCAAAAAAACAAGGCAAAAAATTCAGAAAGCGGCAAGTCTAAAGTTAAGCGCATGATGAACCGCAAGATTCTGAAGACGACTGCCCGAGTTCCTATGCTTCAGCCCAAGGATCAGACTGATCAGCATTGTTGAGCCCCATGGTGGCCTCAACCCCAGCAGCAGAAGAAGCAGGCTTTGCACTCTGCCGAGCCTCCCTTTCCCTCTGTTCAGCTTCCAACTCCATTCTCTCAACTTCTTCTTCGGCTTCCTCAGCCTTAAGGATTTCAGCTTCGACTGGAGTTGCATACTTCATATGAGGGTCTTCGGGATTCTGGACCCATTCAGCACATTTGGACCAGTCCAGCTTCGGCTCAGCATGAAGGCAGACTCTTCGGCACACTCTGAACCCGTTTCTGAAACCCATTTCATATTCTTCCTGGGTATAGACACGGACTTTGAGTAGAGCCTCAGCATCAGCCAGCTTCTTCTGGGTCTCCTCCAAGTCTTCCTTGGATTTCTTCAGCTCATCGGCGAGCTTGGAGGAGGAACCTTTCAGCTCATTCAGCTCCTGCTGAACTTGGGAAGCCTTCGTCTGAGCCTGGGCCACTTCAACTTTTTTGGCCATCAGTTGATCCTCAGCCTCATGGAGTTTAACTCTCTGAGCTTCAGCAGCAGCAGCAGCCTCTGAGAGTTGGACATCTCTGGCCTGGAGCAGCTCTTCAGCAGCCATTCGGCTGGCTTCAAGAGCTTCTAGTCGTTGCTGCACTTCAGCTTGTGCAGCAGCTCCTTCCTGAATACGGCTCTCAACGGCAGCCTTGAATTTGGAGACGTCCACTCCCATGTGCTCCTGGAGGAATTTTTCCCCTTCCATCAGTGGGGGAAAAATTTCCTTCTCCATAGCGTCGCAGAAGGTTTTGAGGGCTTCAGCAGCTTTTTTCTCGTACTCCTCACCCTTCTGCTGCTTCTCTTCAGCTGCTGCTTGCTTCAACTTAGCAAGCTTTAATTCCTCCTCAGCTACCTTCTTGTCGTGTTCAGCAGCATCTACCCTATCTTGTAGGGTATCTATCAGCTCTACAGTGAGAGTCTGATTGTGCACGAACTGAAAACAGGAGCACAAGTTAAAAAAAATAAAGGTAAATAAAAATAGAGCTGAATTTTAGAGGAAATAAAGGCAAGGAAAATCACCTGCATCATCAGTAGTTGGTTAGACCTGGCTGGGTCAGGAACTGATCTGCTGGATTCGCCCATCCCAGCAGTGGCCTTCAGCGACCAGATTCTTGCCCTATCTACTTCGGACATGCCAGCAAAATCGCCGAAGTAGGCTGCAGCTCCTTCTCGGTTCTGACCCCATATGAGGTCCCAGATGTGATCTGGGATTGGAATTCGGGGGGCCAAGAAACCCATTTCTCCAGATTGCAGAGTCTGGAAGGAAGGAAAGGATGACGATGGAGCTTGATTAGCTTTGGATGGCTCAGCATCATCCTTCTCAGAGGAGTCAATTACTATGACCTCCTCTTCTTCAGGGGTGAGGACGAAAGCCTCAACCTCTCTTGCAATGTCTGCCGTGAAACCCTCAGCACTGGGCATCACGACATCCTTATTTTTGTGCTCAGCAGCACTTTCCTGAATTGCTTCTTAGACCCCTCCCTTAGATTCGGGAGTTCTCTGATCCACCTCCATCTCAGGAGGTGGCGGAGGGGTCTTTTGAGGTGATTGGGGTGGTGTTCGGGGAACCCTCGGCGATCCATTGCCTTCCTCGGGTTCCCTTATTTCAACGCCGATGGTCATCGGCCTCCGCTGAAAGTCATGCGGCCCGATGATGGCCATCCTTCGGCGCCTTTTCTGAAGGGGCTGCTCGTCCATATCTGAGTCTGAAGACTCTTCTTGTATTTGGTCTTCGGGACGAACAGGGGTTTTCCCTTCTCTGTGTCTGTTACTCTCTTCAGACTGTAACAGACAGGGGGGAGGAAGAATGTGAGTAAAAAAAAAAAAAAAAAAGAGAAAAAAGAAGAAAGACAAAGTTAAGTCTGAAAGCTCACCGAGGTCTTCAGCAAAGCCTCGTCTTCTTCAGCTGCCCTAGCTGCAGCTTCTTCTTCAGCAGCTCTGGAGGACCCTTCTCCTCCTTCGCAAGCTTCGAGAACCCGTGCAACCTCTTCGGCTGTACGGGCAGCTTCAGCTTCTTCGTCCAGCAGCTGAAACCAGGGGTCTCTCTTCTTCCACCAAGGCTTCTGCCTTTGATACAGAGAAACAGCCTCAATTTGGAAGTGGGAAGAGTCTAGATGAACTTCCCTATGCCTCGGTTCAGTGATAGACGGGGCTCGTTCAGTTACAACTCGTTCTCGGTTGACACCAAGACGAGCGTAGTTAATGCCAACGTTGGTCTCGTCCCGCTCTGAAAAAGAAAAGGGGAAAGGTCAGTTCAGATAGGTTGGCACAGCATAAAAAAACGAAGCGAGAGAAAGATAATTAAAAAGCCTCGGCCCCAGCCGAAGAAGCTTACCATCCTTAAACTTTCGGCTGAGGCCAACAGCTGCTAGCATGTTCTCTTGGAAAACATAATGCGTATCGGGGAGCCAAGTCTTCGGGATATGCTGCATTCGGCCGCTGCCCCCCCGGTTCGGCAGCTTGCCGAAGATATGTTGCTGATCAAGGTTCGGATCCGTCCCGTTATCTGCGGGGGGACCTAGACTTCCCATCTCGGGATCAGGCTCAGCAAGGTACCGGGGAGCGCTGAAGACGCAAGGGTGGCCCGGATCTGTGGGTGCCCTAACCCAAATCCATTGACCTCTCCAGTCCTTGTCTGAAGAGTCGTTCGACCACATGGTTAGGTACTGGGGCCGGGACTCAATCCGGTACCACCCAGAACCATGGCTTCCGTGCCCACTTTGAATATTTGGCACTAGCCGATGAAGCTTTTTGAAGCAGTGCAGGTTCGGCACATACTTGAAGAACTTGCATACCCATAAATATGTCATCACCCTTCGGATGCTGGTGGGAGTTAACTGACATAAGGAGATATTGTAATGGATCAGCAAGTCTCGGACGAATACGTCCAAAGGGAACCTCAGCCCGTACTGAAGCTGTCTTGTGTACACCCCCACATACCCCGGGGGTGGACGATGGATTCTATCGGATGCCGCGGGCATTCGGCACCAATACCCATCAGCTTCAAAAATGCCGTAATGCAACTCAATTTGCTCGGCAAACCGATATTGTTCGGCATTCTCCACCCACCATGAGTAGGGGCGGTTCTTTATCATGGCCGAAGCTACTTCGGCATTCTCCCACTCTGAAAACCCGGGGAGGATATCCCAAAGGACAGCGGGAACTTCATCGTCCCGTCCAGAAGCGCTCGGCCCCTCCGTTCTCTGAGGAGGAGCCGAGGAAATTGGAGTCGCCCTAATCCCTTCAGCAGGGTCAGACTCTGGCCTTTGTCCATTCCAGGTCCCAATCCTGTTCCTAGGATCGGGAATTGGCCTTGCTCTTCTTGGAGCACGGGCTCTACCTCTAACTCCTCTTGCCATTGATTATTTCGAAGAAAAAAGTCGAAAAAAAAAGGGAAGGAGTTCGAATTCGAAGAAAAATAAACTGAAATCAAAGGAATTTACCTTAATCTGAAGCGAAAGTTGCCGATTTACGAGTTCGTAGTGGCAAGTCTCAGTTTCTAAGCTTAATGCTCGGGGAATTTGCGAAGTTTTGATGCGGGTTCTTGGTTTCTCTCGAGAATTCTGGGTTTGTGTTGGTGAATAAGTGAGGAGAGATGACGCGCCTCTGTTTATATCTCCAGGAATGGGATACGAGGAGTCCGCGTTTCAATTTCTCTTAAATACCCCACTAAGTAACCGTTAAACACACGACCTTGCGATTAAACTGCCCATTATCCGTCCAACTTCCACCATCATCCGCCTTAACCGTTGTTATCTCATTAATTACGGTTTAAATTCAAATTTTTGGATTAATTAAATCATTTACTTCCCTCCTTTTCTGAATTAAATCAAACCCGACCCGTCATCCTTCCAAATCGGGTCTGGGGGGCAAGTTGTTTGGGTCCAATTTAGTCCAATTGGGCCTAGGCATTAAATGATCCAATTAAAAGCCCAAGATCAAGGTTCAACTCTCCAATTGTGCTAAAGTCAAAGGTCAGCCCACAAAGCAAGCCAATTGGGCTAAGGCCCAACCTCTCCATGTATGAAGAGGTATAAAAGCCATCAATATTCATACATTCAGATTCATTCACAAATTTACATATTCACTCATAGATTCTCATATATTCTCATATATTCAATCAAAGCCTCAAGCAATTAATTCTCTTGCATAGTGTTCTCTTTCTACACATTGTACTGACTTTAGCATCGGAGGGGCCTTCCTCGGCAACACCCCCGAGGCTAGTTTACGTGTGTTTACTGTGCAGGAAACCTTCGGCCCAACATAACTTGGACCGAATCCAGTCTTCTCCGTTTCAGCGGACCTTCGGCAAGGTCCTATTGTTTTCACCCGAAACAATGACTATTCTCATAACATAAGGAATTTTGGAATACTTTTTATACGGAGTAGAATTTATGCTTTCTTGCACCCAAATTAAAATAAAATAACATTAAATAAAATGTTTGTTCCTAGGGAAACATTAAAATAAAGGATTTGAGGAAGAAGAATCGGTGCTTATTAGATTTAACATTAAACAAATTTAAGTTCATGATCACGTTGCATCTCAAAATATATATAATTAAGTATAAATAAAATCGATAATGGATAGGAATAAATGGAATCATTTTCTGTAAAAATTAGATTAAATCAATCCTAATTAATTAATACATCATCTGTTTATTTCTATTGTTACACTTTGATTTTCATGGCGTCTAATGCATATTTATAACCACGAATATATACTCGGTATGATTTGATTAAAATTTTTACAGACAAATCCAATAACACTATTTCTCATGATATGATGATTTGATCTTCATAGTAGTGTATTTGTCTAAGTTATAAAATGTTGCCCATCAAACTTAAGATGTAACCATAGAAATTAAGGAAACGGAGGGGGTAACTCATTATTATAAGTAGTCATGTATTGTAGTTTATCATCTAATTGGATCATTCGTATTAAATTGAATTACTTTAAACTTATTTGAAAATTTATTAAACACATTTATAAAGTAATATATTCAAATTTGGCACCATACCATTTACAAAACCTTCTGGATAATTGTTGTTTGTAATTTATATTTCAGTAAATAGATAGTATGTACTTGTTAAATTTGTCTTAATTATTATTTATTTTTGAAGTATCAACTTTCTAACAATATCACACTATTTACATTTTCTTATATTAATCACATTTTTTTCTTACATTCATCTATTTTCTTAATATTTTTGCAATAGTAAATGTAAGATTAAATTGGGGGGAAAAAAAAAATACTCCATATTACATCTAATCATCTATTTTCTTAATATTTATGCAAATAGTTAAAGTAGGTGATTTCTTCATACAACATGTGTTCTATAGACCTCTCGCTCGTGGTCCTTGAGGTGCCCCTTTTTGGTTCATAAGCTCGTTCCTCGTGGATCTTGCTTTTGGATTACTTATTTAATTTTTTTGGTTTATCATTATTATTATTTTTATTAAGTAAAGTATTTCTTTTCCCTTGTAATTTATTACAATTTTATTATAAGTACATTTTAAAGAATATAATATGGCCTTCTATCAAATAATAATAATAATAATAATAATAATATGGCCATATGGGGCAATATTTAGAATTTTCATGTGCTTTATGTGTTTGACACATTAACCCAATCGACAAATATCTATGCATTACTTAACACTTGTAAATAATTAATTCAAAAGATCGGTGATCGCAATTCTAAAATCATAGAGATTCCAAATTCGATCCGAATCTATATTTATTCAAAACAGCCAATTTTGAGATTCTATTTGATCTCATATTAAACATTAAGCACATATTTTTACTATTGAAACTTTATTAAAACATATTTTTCCTAAACTTATATTGATAAAAAATAAGTAAAAATAAGATGATAAATAGAACATTTGCTAACCAAATGGATAAAAAATAATTATGTAAATTTATTTATTACTGTAAAAAATAATGTTAAATTATAAAAATCTAAAAGTAAAAATTTCTCTATATAGGTTGTACTCCATAATAAGTAGTAAAACTCATGCAGTCATGCCCTTTAAGCCAATTTAAGGCAATGGGTTCAATTCACCTCATCATCTAATATCTACTTTGATCTATTTTTTTATATTTGACCATAGTTTGACCTTTTTTTGTACATTAAATTCTAAGGTAGGTAGATTCCTTATGATAATTTTATCATCAAATAAAATGTAGGTAGATTCCTTATGATAACTTTATCATCAAATTATAGATATCTAACTATTAATAGAGGAAATAAAAGAATAAGATTTAATTTGATTTAATCTGATTATTTCTTAAATAAGTAAATTTGAATCAATTTAAATGAGTTAAAATGAACATAGCACATTTTGCTTAGATGATTCAAGAAATCAAAATATTGGCTTGATTAGTCATAAACTCATAAGCATAGTCCCTAATCTTATCCATTGTATTGTCCAAAAGAATTCCAAATGTAGGAATTGAATATTGGCTAAGACAACAGACAATCAAACGTGGCTCACTGTCATCTCACCCAAATCTACCCTTCCTATTGTAATTATAACCGACGTCGTTATGACATGCAACCAACACCGTCAAACTCCCCATCTTCCCAACTCACACTTCTTTAACGGAAAATATCTTCTTCATCCTTTTTTTTTAATTTTTAATTTTTAATTTTTTTTATTTATGTAATCAACTTAACATAAATACAAAGTGAATTCTTAATCAATTACTAAATTTAAAAAAATCGTACATATATTTTTTAATCTAAATTTTTTACTTTTGATGAATTACGGGTAAGGTCATTCACCTTTCTAATTTATAGTGAACTAAAATTATATTTATTGGTTAAAATATTATTTTTCACTTGATTTTTATAAGTAACTAGTGTGTACGTGGTTCGAGCATTACATTGCGTTGCTACTTTTATTAAACCCGGTGATAATATGTATTTAAAGATTAATATTTATGGTGTTATTTTTTTTAATCAGATCTTGTGATTTGCAAAAATGTACATTTATTTTTATGTTTAATACATAGTTGATGATTGGTTTAGATGATTAACCTGTATTTAAATAACCATTCACGTCCAGTTCACTTCACCTTAAAAAAATTAATATTAAGTAAAAATAATTTCTGTTCAGTAATATTCAGTAACTATATAGAAGAAATATAATAGAAAACTAGTAAAAATAATTTCACTTTAGCAAAAATGAGGTAAAGTGAACGTGACCTAGGATTGAGTAGGTGATGTGGCGTTATAAAAGGAGGACTACGCCACACATAAATAATTTTAGAAATGCCTATTTGAAGTTTTGAACACAACACGACCCATGCCCAACTCTAGTATTGTTTGTCCGAAATGGCAACACATAATAACACCTCCGTTATCCATCCACCGTTAATCTTAACTGTATCCAAACTTGTTTTTTTTTATGAAAAAAGGTTGAACGTAGTACTAGTGCAACCCAAAACGTACGGGGGTAGGTGGGAACCAAGGCAACACCCTTTACACTCACTCTTTCTCTCTCTATCTCTCTATCTTATTCCAATCAAATCCTTTTATTTCTTTTATTTTCCGTACCAATTCATCTTTTCTGGGTCTATATAAAACCCCTGTTTAGTTTCACCCTAAAATAACAGATTAACATATCTTTCCATTTCTCTCATATATATTTTCAGTTCAAATTCTCTCTATTTTTTCCAGAAATTAAACTTGATTTTATGGCCGCTAATTCGAGTTGCCGTGGAGTTACCACCTTTGGAAAACGATTCCTCACTCAAATCGTTTCTCACCCAACTCGCCCCCTTTCTGCTGCTGCTCCTGCTTCTAGGTATATTTTTATATTCTTTTCATATCAATTTTATACTGTCATTGTTTAATTTTCATCCTTTTTCGTTTCTTTTTCCATGATCACTCTGTTTTTTTGTGGGATTTTGATTTTTTGTACATTGGTTTTGATGAGCATATTGTTTTTAAAAAACTCTTTTTTATGACTATTTTTGAACTCCTTGCATAAAATGACCATTTTTAAACTAATTTTTATTTTGGGTGTATCATTGTTGAAGGTTGAGGATGTAATGATGAATGTATTATGTATGATCATTTTTTTTTTCAATAATTTTGTGGAATTTTCTCTATATTTTGGGTTTTTTTTGGAAAAAAATAAAATAAAGTTACGTGGTAGTTTTATTTTTGTAAAATGTTATGATGTTGGTAAGTGATTGTTTGCCTTGCTGCCAAAAAAAAAAATAAATAAAATTTGTTGCCTTCTTGGGTTAAAATATGGTCATTTGTGTTATCTTATGTTTTCTGTCCATTTCTTCGGGGTTAATGGTAATATGTGTGAAAATGACCTATATTGTTAGATTATCACTTTTATCATTATTCCCTCCGTCCTCAAATAATTATCCTGTTAAGCTCCAATACACGAGCAAGCATATTAATAAACCAAAATAGGGATTATAGGCTTTCCTTATTGTCCTGTAATTTGTTGATTTCGGTTAATACATAAATATTCCGTACTATTATAAATGTCAATTAGCTTAGTTGAGTAACCTAAAACATAAAATTGAATTTGTTTGCGTAGTTGCCTTTTGACCTTTTGTGACTCACTATACACGGAAAATACATACTTGAACTAGTAATATTGAGATGCCTATAATTATGTAAGTTTCCGGGTTTCTGACACTAGGAAAGTTTTCTAAGAATAAGCAACTGTCAGTGGTAAGTTTATTTTAGATGTTTTTATAGATTTTTTGGGAAATTACTTCAGCTTCAATTCATGGTCATATTTAGAAAATTCACTGCATAAAGTGTTGTCTTGTTTCAAAAATTACTGGTGGAAAATAAAGTACTAGTATCAAATATTGGTAATTTTGTGAATGGTTAATAATTTACTATTTCTAGAATAAGTTAATCAAGTTGTATAATATAGAAAGGAATCCTAATTCTAGTCTTTTTTTTCTAAAATAATATGGAGTTTAATTGAATTATTGACAATAAACATGTTGACAAATGCATGATACCTTAAAATCGGTGGGCAGATTTATGAGAATATACCTGATTTAGAAATTAGATTAACTAAACAAATTGTTTTGAATTGACTTTTCTTGTAGCTGTTTTGGTCTTAATTTGTAATATAAAAAGAGGAGGTTTGATCATAATAGTCCGTACATGCTAATGTCATGAACAATTGTAGTCATGTGGATGGTTCGTGCGCGAAAATTAGCCATAATTTAAGCTTTTATGTCATTTTCATGATTCTAGTGTTGCATTTTAGTGGTCAAGCCTAACTATATTGGATTCTTCTTTAATTTGGAGATTTAGTGTGGGTTAAAATATATTATCGTCTTTTTGAACGAGTTGCGAGGATAGGTAAGGTGTTGCTATATGCTTACCTTAAAGAAGCAAGGTGATAGCAATATTTGGTTGCAACTAATTGCAATTGTGTGTTTAACACGTATTTAGATGGGCCAAATGACCAACTAATTTGTGTGTTGGATGATACCGAGAAATTTGTAGCATGTTATTCACAAATTTGGTGTGAATAGGTAGTATACGGCTTGTCATTAAGTTAGTTGGTTGGTTTCTTTCGTAGGTGGTTCATTAATTTTGAAGCCTTTAGCTTAATACTCGTAATATAATCATCCTTCTTTAAAATTTATCTTTGCAAATAATTTGCGTATTGATCATGGAAAAGGATATGGCGGATTACCCTTGACTAAGCTAGTTGCAAATACCCGAAGAACTACAGTATTGGACATTGAAGCTTCATTAGGTTACAATAAGTTAATAGCGGTACATTTTTTCTTTGTAAAGTCATTAGATAAAAAGGTTGATTATCTTACCTAGAATCCAGCACAATTGCGTTGATGTCAAGATCAGATATATGTGGGTCTTGTCTGTTTTCTGTAAAAACAAAGTAATGCTTAAGCATGAAATATGCCAAATGAATAATTAATTGCCAAAGTAGTTGGCCGGTTGATTGTCAATTTCCTTAGATGTGTGTGCAGTGTGCCCATCATCAGTCATAGTGCATCTTGCATAGTTGCTCTTGCTCATCATATTTTATTCGAAGTTGGTTATTCTCTATGTCATAGACACATGGGTCGTCTCAGCTGCTGTTGCGGTCTCTGTATCTTGTTACATACGATGTACGTTGTAATTAGTATGCCTCTCGTTCAAGTTAATTAATTATGAGTACTAAATAGTGTGTTGTGGTTTGTATGTGATCTCAAATTTGATTTACTCGTGAAAATTAGGTTGTTTACTTGCTATGGCCTGTTATGTGTCCTTGACTATCATATACAAGGAGGGATTGAGAGGATATTCCGTTGATGTGCTTGCTCAAGTTTTTTCTTGTCAAATTCGGATGTGTCAATGAGTTGGTGATGGGTAGGAGACTAGGAAAACATATTAGTTTAGTTCAATCAGGGAAGAAGATTATATCACATTGACCGTCAAATGATTACGTGTTGATGAGTTCATGGAGTAAGACTAGGAACAGGAAAACATAATTTCATAATTTGTCCTCTAAAAGATTGATTGGCTATTTTTGTTCAATTTTATTGACATTACAATTGTTTTAGTTGGCCACTTGGTTGATTAAAAGTTGTGACAGAAACGTTTATGCTCAACATAACGTATGATTTAATTTGCAGGAGGTCTCTTCATGCTTCAGTGGTATGACAAGAACGTCGATGATCATGTCCGCCCAGCTGTGGTGCCAGATGATATGATTCAGCCTCAATCAGATAAGTACTGGTCTCCAAATCCTAGCACCGGGGTTTTTGGACCTGCTGCTGAGAATAACGCAGCTGCAGACCGTGGTTTCCACTCTTCGCCCTCAAATGCTGGCTACGAGTCTGTGCTGGAGCAGAAGACCTTTTTCCGTCCTCTTGAGGACCTGGAGAAACCCCAGCATCCTTGATACCTTAAAGAAGATTAAGCCGCCCTAGTTAATTACTACATATACATACATAAGTGAAACTAGAGGCAGGCTAGTAGTTATAATATAATTGAGTCGTAGTTTATGCTAGTAAAAAAAACTCTGCTCTATAATAATTACTCGATCGTGTTCATAGAGTTCGTGGGCGATTAGTCGCTTGGAAGATCAGTGCTTAAAAGTTGTGATATGCTATCCTGCTCTGATGATTTTGTATTTTGGTTACGGGTGTGATGTATTTTGTTCAGATACAGTATCATCTTACTTGTATGAATATCAGAGCGTTTATGTATACAAAAATATCTTCTTTGTAATTTATTTAGGCGAAATTTTCTTTTTGAAATCTAAATGCTAAGTAAACAAATAAGCCAAATGAGATAATGATAAGAATCTTTATCACATGACTGTCCTTTTCTATTAGGTTCTTCTTGAGTATTGTAAGATTGATACAAGGAGAGGGAGCGATGTGATGTGCGATACACTATGTACATGATTAAAGTCATTTAAGATATCACTTAACTATATTCTTCGTTATCCTATTTTACTCGGGTTTTATTTTATACGGAGTTGAGGGCCGGGATATAATCCTGACTCGAAATCCATCGCTACATACATGTAGTTTCTCTTTGTGGAGACATCTAATCATGAACAAACAAGGGATAGCAATATTGAACAAACATAAAATGATTTTGTGGGCAAGGTAGGATATACAGGCCTACAGCTAACAAATGTCCCACTAAAGAGATAATTTTGTGGTACCAAAAGGGTTTTTGGACCGTCTTCTATGCTGGAAGATAGTGAATTAATACTATTATTGATGATGAGTAGTCAATTTTTATTGGCTCTTCCAAATTTTATGGATAAGCAATTCATAATGTTTCAAGTTAGGAGTAAAACTATTTATGTCTGATATGAACTGACATGACTTAATTAAATTAAATTATGTTTCTTATGAATTAATTTTATTTTTTCCCCATTTTCCAATGATAAAATCAGCTTAGCTATCATCAATACAAATGAATCATAGGTTTACAAGTTACAACATGGGTGTAATAGTGTATATATTGGCCTGGTTATGAAGTGCCTTGGATTTGGATTACGTCGTCGAACTATAATATCGTTCATTCTTGCAAGTTGCAACATTATTTGACTTTGATATTAGAATTGAGATATGTGAATACTGAATACTACCTCCCTTCCTTAATACTACGTACTTACTTCTTTCTTTAATGATGGCCGTAATATTTAGTTTAGTGTAGAATTGTCAATAGTGTAATCAACATTACTCCGTATTAATAAATAAAGGTATTAAGGGTTTGTTTTGTCCAGTTTAATTTAGTTTTAATAAGTTCCATTAATTTCCTTCTTTTAAAAACAATTCATTTCAGCTCTATTCAGTTCAGTTCAGCCTCAATCATTTCAGTTCAGTAAATCAAAACAGATCTTAATTAATTACGATATCCAAAATATCTTGCAATACACTTGTACGCTTGCTAAAAATTGTAAGCAAAAAGTAACAGTTGGCATGATCTGAGCTCCCTAGTCAGACTGTTATCCAATTCTCAGACTTTAGGGTACAGTATTTTTTATTTTTTTAAGTACATGAAAATTACGAGGACAATATTACTGTGGATAAGATAAACTTTTTTAGACCCACATTCAAAAAGATCCGAATCTTTATTAATTATTCCAACCTCTTTTTTGGACTTTATATCTTTTTACTGTTTTGGAAATATTTGTTTAAGGATAAATTAATGATTTTTATTTGGTACTCGTATATCGGTGGATCCGTGGATGTGTCTAGAAAATATATACGAAGTATATATATACATAGTATACTAGTATACTGTATAAGATTGTGAATCTTGAAATAAGATTAATTTCATCGGATAATTCTATAATAAGGATATGTTTTTTTCAGTTTAATTTCAGTTCAATTCAGCTCAATAAATTTTTTAATTTTCTTCTCTCGTAAACAATTCAATTTAGTTCAGTTCAACTCAGCTCAATTCAGTAAATGAGAACAAACCCTAAGTGTTGGTTTGTTTCACCTTACTTGATTCCATTCAGAGAAAATAAGTTCAATAAATTCATTTAAGTTTATAAAAAATAAGTTGCAATACAGTTACTTAAAAATCTCATGCAACAAATTTATCATCAAAATATCAAATAAGTGTAACTTTTAAAAAGAATTCCAATTGAAAGTCCAAAACCTTCTTTATGCCATCTAGCTCAATTAATAATAATCTATTAACTAACTAACTAACTCATTCAAAAACTTAAGCGGATGGTTGAGTCTCAAAAATATGTTTTTCATTCAAAAATTTAAGCGGATGGTTGAGTCTCAAAAATATGTTTTTACTCCAGCTATTATTATCATTTTATGTCTTACTTACGCACAGCATGCTCCATTGCAGCGTTATCCTAATCTAAAAGGGCTTCCCATACAGTTGGAAAGGAATCTCGAACTCATTTTTTGGTCTTAGCATTTCATTCATTCATACTGTATTCTTCTGAAGAGACAAGGATGTACAAGTTGCTCCAAGTTGAAGTGTGGAACTTATTCTCAATCAATATAGTGGTAAACAGCGTACTTTCTTTGTTTCTAAAATATGCCTCAATTTTCTTTTACTTAGTCCATTTAGACTTGCAGTATAGTATTAGTGACTAGGGGTGACAATTCAGGTCAACAGGTTAGGCTTGGGTCGATTTCGGATTATGCAGAGAAACTATTAAAAATAGTGTAAAACTTAGGGCATGTTTTCTTCCGTTGAAATTCAATTCAGTTCAGTTCAGTTCAACTCTTAATTTACGTCTAATGATATTGCTAATGATATAAAGCCAAATTTCATTCTTTTAAGCTCTTATTATAACGACGACAACAACAACAAAAACAACAATAATAATAATAATAAAAATATTAATAATAATAATAATAATAATATAATAATAATAATAATAATAATAATAATAATAATAATAATAATAAATAATAATAATAATAATCAATAAATAATAATAATAATAAATAATAATAATAATAATAATAACAATAATAATTGAAATAATAATACTAATAATATAATCAATAATAATAATAATAATCATCAATAAATAATAATAATAAATAATAATAATAATAATAATAATAATAACAATAATAATAATAATAATACTAATAATAATAATCAATAAATAATAATAATAATATAATCAATATTAATAATAATAATAATAATATTAATAATAATATATGTACATTTGTATATACACACATGTATAGTAATAAATAATCAATAAATAATCAAAGATCACTAATCCGTAGTTAAAAATAACTAATTAATAAGTTCAGTTCAACTCAGCTCACTTCAGTTCAGTTCAGTTCAACTGAGTTCAGTCAATCGGAACAGGCCCTTAATATTAGTATGAAATATGACATTTGAGTCAAATCGGGTCGAATTTGGGTTCGATTCGGGTCGGATTCGAGTCGTGTTATTGATTCGAGTCAGGGATTGCCAACCCTATTAGTGACTAGTGACTTAGGGCCTATTCTCATTGACTGAACTGAACTGAACTGAACTGAATTGAGCTGAACTGAATATTTTATAAGAGAAGGAAATTAGGAGCTGAACTGAACTGAACTGAGCTGAGCTGAACTGCACTGAACTAAGCTAAACTGAATTGAATTGAATTTCAACGTAAGAGAACAGACCCTTAATGAGTATACCTTATTCGCTAACTTTTCATTGCGTTCTTAGCATAGCGCATCCCATATACGAATTATCCACGACTTTTTGAATTTTGAAAGGTATATATGAATACGAGTACTAGATTTACAAATTATTTTATACGAATTCTTCATGATTTCTTTTTCAAATTATGTAAGCACCAAGCTCGTTATCACAAGTTATAGTAGTTGTCAATGGAAAGTGCAAGGAAATTGCAGATTTGTTAACTGGTAAATGCTGTTGTCTTTAATTGAAGATTGGTCCATTTTAGTAGTGTAAAGAAATAATACATTCCATTCATTAGTTGAATTTGAATGGTTATAAATGGGAAAATATGGGACTGTCTTTAATTAATTGTTACCTTCTTAATACGGAGTATAATCTACAGCATCATTTATTTATTTTTATAATGGTAAAAAAAAGTAAACATTAGAAAACTCTTCTAACAAGGGAAATTTCTAATGCCTTGGAAGAAAGGATGGAAAATAAAGAAGATTTGTTACATAAAAACTATATTATACTATCACTAATTAAATGACCAACATTTTGCTATTCAGTCCGCTGCTTGATTTGCCTCCTAAAAGATATGACGAATGCTCTGGTTATCAAAATTGCTAAGAGAACAAATGTCTTTAACAAAATTGCTAACAATATAATTCTCCAGCATGATGCCAACATTTTAGACATGATCTTGAAACGTTGAAATTGTTCCTCATGAATCACGACTTAACTTTATTTATAAAGCACTGTAGATAATTGGGGAATAGATTGTCTGCCACTCGTTGACCATCAAAAATAAAATTGGCCAAATCAATATACTTTTCCTTGTAAAAATAATCCTATTTGCGAATAATTTTGTCATAAATTCCAAATTTAATTCTA